>NC_071283.1:12408098-12740598 GCF_023375685.1 Ictalurus furcatus
GCTGATTCTGCCCGAAGGCTCGGCGCATTGTTGAATTTCTAATTTAGGTAAATTAATTAAATTACATTCGCTTTCGTCTTTTCCTTTCCCTCTCCCGTGTTTTTTTTTTCATTAGCTAGCCAGTCAGGTGTTGCCTTGGTTATTTCCTCAGACAGTTGAAGATCCATAGTGCATTGCAACAGGAAGTGCGGAGCGGCACGACTCGTCTCTTGTGGATGCGAGTCTTTTCTTGTGATGAACTGGTTTCACGGAGAGCTGCTTCTGAAATGAATCCCTGGAATCTACGGACAGTGATGACGTTGCTCGATGAGATCTGCATCCTCCTCGGTTTACTTTGTTGTTTCCATGTGTTCTTCATGTTTATGTTGCTCATTTGAATGGCCCATTTTTTTTGTGGTAGGCATTATGTTAGAAGTCAAAATTGTTGACATTTCTCACGGGGCAAACCGTGGAAATTTGGTTAGTGGTGGGTGCTGAGTGTACTTGCAGTCTAAATTTAGTCATATGGAGACTTTCCTAGTAATTTATCAACACATCGGAGGGAAATGTTGATATATTCCCTATAGTATAGTCTTGTTTCCAGTGTCAACTTGAATAAACGCTGCCCATCCATTGCAGGCACCAAAGGACACCAGGGCACCAATAAACTAACTAGGCCTGAAAGGCTGAGTCTATATTTCAGGAATACAACCACTTGAATGGAAAGCGCATTGTGTGTTCATAAAGCACTGGTAGATATCCAGAGCTGAATCTCTGCTGGGTTGGAGTAGTAATAATAGAAGACAGAATGCTGAAGTAGGAGTTTTATCTTGGCTGAAAAATATACGCGACATGTTTATTAGCAAGTTAACGGTAAAACTTTGATCTGCTTTCCGCTCTGTTTGGTTCTGGTTTAACTACGCGTATGTTGATCAGAAGAAAAATACATCTTTGGATCAGCCCTGTGTACAGTGTTATTGTTTTTTAATATTACAGCCGGAAGCTTAAATGTCAAGAACAAAGGCACGTTTGCCAGAATTGTTGAAACAGCTTGAATCAACCTTATGTGCAAACGCAGCATGAATTTCTGTATGAGGCTGCTGTTAAAAAAAAAAAAAAAAAAGGCAGTACATTCTGTCATAAAATGTCCCGCGTAGCTCATAATTTGAGATCATGGCTTTTGGACAGTAATTTAAGGTGCCTATAATTAAGAAAAACATTTTCAGGTAAAGAGACAGACTCGATCGGGTTGTGTGAATCCATGCGTAGCTGTTTATATTAAACGCAGATAGAGTCCAATGCAAACGATGTAAAAAAAAAATATTTAATGCAAGACCAAGTTGGAGAAATGTTCAAAGACGCTATTGAACTCTTGGTCCTCACCAAATGAGCTGTATGCTATAAATGTTTCTTGTAGAATTGATTTGTATTGTGTATGCAGTTGAACAATATTTTTATTCTATTGAAAAGTGAAAAAGGTCATGCCTCTTTCACACAGATGCCATGCCCCCTATTCTTGGGATTGATGGGGACAAAGGCCACGCCGCCTTTAGTAGGACTGACAGGCACAGAGGCCATGCCCCCTATTCCTGGGATTGATGGGCACAAAGGCCACACCTTCTTTACTGGGACTGACAGGCACAGATGCCATCCTCCCTATTCCTGGGATTGATGGGCACAAAGGCCACACCTTCTTTACTGGGACTGACAGGCACACATGCCATGCTCCCTCTTCCTAAGACTTACAGGCACAAAGACCACACCTTCTTTACTGGAACAGAGACATTAAGAAAATGCTTCCTTCACTGGGATTGACAAGCCTAGATACAACACCCCCTTTTTCCTAAAACTGATGAGCACAGACGCTACACCTTTTTCAGTGAGACAAGCAGAACTTCAGTGCTCCTTCCTCCTGCAGGCACAACAGATAAAGAGCAATATACTGTCATCCACATAAATTCTTATTTCACAGAAAATCCCACTTTCAAATTTCAGGAGACAGGGCCTCGGGGGGCTAAATGGTACCAAATTGCCCGATAGAAAATGCTGTGTTCTTTATTTTTTTGTAGAGTACAGTAAGACTAGATTTGAGGGGAAAATGTCCATTTACTATCTACTACTTCCATTTCTGATCGTTTGCCCATTTCTGTTTAATGTGGCACAATGTTTGTCAACCACTAAAATCTTACCTCCACACACACCTCCATTTCCCTCCAGATTATTAGACTTTATGAGGACTACGACTCAGCTGAGCTGATATTTAATGCATGTAGAGGCTTTCAGACAAGAGAGATTATATGTGTTTTTATTATAATTAGACACCAGGTCATCGGAAACCTCTTTATTACTGCAATTAATATCGGTGAGCCGGATTTGCATGGGCTAAGCGTGTTATTAACCCTAGCGAGGCGTTCCGGTAATCACACGTGCTGGGTGGCAGCCAGGAATAGATGGTAAACATGAAGGAGGGAATAATAATAGAGAACTTTCTTAGTGGAGTTGAGTGTTTGGAAAAACGTGGGATGACTAACTGACAATCCCCGCCCAGATTAGCGTTAGCAAAGTCGTTGTTGCTAAGGTTTCTCCCCACACTGTCCTTGCTATGCTTTTGTGAACAGTTGAACCTTTACCTATGTTTCACCTTCCTCCCCTTGTGACATTGATTCGATGTTGATCCAGGACAAAGAGATGAGGAGAGCGTGGAGGTTAACCACGTTCGTTCTCAGATTGGCTGACCACCTTTTATCCGTTTAAAGACACCACAGTCTCCGGCGAGACGTAGCCAACGGCCATCGTCTCCTATTCCTATTCATCGGCAGCCTGCGTAAAGCATTGTGGTGATTCATATCTGTAATCTCCTCCCGAGAATGTTTTTTTTCCTCCCTCTGCTCTGTGGCCATGAGACTTAAAGATGAATGGTTTTCATTTGAGCATTGGCAGGTCACATGTAGGCCACGGCAATGGTGCGCCGCTCTGAAATGCAAATGCAAAGGAGAACCTGTGGTTCTCTTCCAGTCAACACAAATCACGGCTATGGGGATCGTACAGGAGTGAGCGAGAGACATATGAAGGCAAGAGGGAGAGAGTGTGAGAGAGGAAGATATCCGGTGTCTCTGTTGCCTTGCCTCTGTGCGAGGTTTGTCCAAGGTCACAAATTGTTGATAATTCTCTGCCAGTATTACAAACCGCTGGTGACCTGGCAAGCGAGTTCACGGCCATCAGAGTGCATTATGGGATTACCATAATGAGTGGGACAGAGTCATGTAACGTGCTCTGTGTTTCAATGCTGCTTCAACGTGGCCTCATTGACTTCTCCTCTGAACTCGGAAGTAGTCCTGCTTTTGCCCAGTGACACGACAGAACTTAAATTAAATTGAATCGTTCAATTACAAACTTGATTATATAACATGACTAATAATAATCTAACTGATCTTTAGCCAGTTTGCTACCAGACTTTTTTAATTACACAATAGAATTGTCTACCTCACATTAACTAGCTTGCTAGCAAACCTAGCTCTCGATTTAAATTACATAATATAATACTTTACCTCACATATGGAAGCTTGCTAGCTAATATGCCTCATGGTTTTAATAACACAATATAATATTTTTTTTCCTCATATTATCTTGGTTGCTAGCAAACATGCTCCCTGGTTTTTCATTACACAATGTAATATTGTACCTCATGTTAGCTAGCTAGCTAGCAAACTTTTTTTTTTTTTTTTTGCGCTTGCTTTTAATTGCACAATATAATACCTCCCATTAATTATCTTTCTAGCAAACATGGCTGTCTGAATTATAGAAAATCATAATTTAGCTTACATTAGGCAGTTTGCTAGTAAAAACGGCTCTTGGTCTAAATGACACAGTATAATAGTTTACCTCACATTAGCTAGCTTACTAGCAAACCTGGCTTTCGGTTTAAATTACGCAATATCAAAGTTATTAAAAAAAACAAACAATAAAATATAAATGAAATTTGTAATAATGTTTTACATGTTAACTGTCATGTTAGCTGGCTTGCTAGGTTCTTGGGATTAATTGCAATAAATTTCATTAGCAAAAACCTACCGGACGTTTTTTGGAGATGGGGAGAACATGCAAAAGTCCACACAGAGAGTAAACCGAGCTCAGGATAGAACTGAGGACCCTGGAGCTCTGAGGCACCAGATGATAAATTTGAATTATTAAGTATTTTATTTCCTGGTTTGAGAAAGAAATTGTATCCGAATGCAATGCCTTCTGGGTAAGTTGAGCCTTCTGAGGAGCCTGCACTGCTGTTGTCTTGATCCCACAGACCTCCAAAGGGAGTCATCTAGCAGACTTCATTTAATAAAGTCAACAAGGCTTATTATTATTATTATTATTATTATTATTATTATTATTATTATTATTATTATTATTGTTAGTAGTAGTAGATTTTTGGTTTAATAACATTATTATTTTTTATCTGTATTGTGGCACTAGACAGAGCTGTGGCTACACTTCTGGAAGAACTGCAAGAAAGGGGAAAAGTAAAAGAATGTTTTAAAAAAAAAAGAAGTAAAGAGCAAAGCCAAACCAGTGATTGGATCAGGATTGTTTATGAAGAAAGATGGACAGAGAAGAGAACAGAGCGAGACCATAACCACATTGACCTCAGTCAGCGGCGGTAAGAACAGAGAGAAAACAGAAAATATGATGTTATAGTAAAGCCAGGTTTCTGAAATCAAATAAACGTGTGAAAATGAGAAAACTTCATTTGTGACTCAAACTGCAAACCCGCAGAAATCCACAATAACAAAACCATGGAACTGTTGTCGGAAACTCGGCCTGGTAATGTGTGATAGCATTGCACACGTCCAACACGCCTGCAGTGACTCATGCCTCCAAAATGTCTGATGCCTGATGACAATATAACTTATATTTCCTTCCTCACTACATGCTTATCTCCGCGCTGAATTTTCCGGACTGTTTACCTTTTTACGGAATTACACTCCAGAGCCCCCTACTGGTTGCTAGACATACTGCAGCGCTAGCTTATTCTGCATACCATTTAAAATACTTTCACGTTTTTTCAAAGAAGTTTCTTTCCTTGGGCTACCTGGCACCATGTTTAGATAGTGATACAAGCTAACTAGCTTTCATTTTGTGTCCTATATTAGTGGGAAAGTGTAGCAGCAATAATCCTGACGACATTAGACCTCCTGCATTCCGTCATCCTCATTCGCATTGGTCACGACATAGATTTAAGTCTTATTTGCGTAAAGTTAATTTGATGGCATGACCTGACCCCGCCCACTTCACCAACAGTCTGCAACTGCTTCCTATTACTGTAAATACCTGCTTGAAGTTGATACATTGTACCTTATAATCATAAATAAGTTTAAAGGATAAATTTCACTCATCCCGTTGCAAATAGGTTGTGAATTCATACAAATTCCCAAGATATTTAGTACAATTTCTTTCTTTGAGGTGTCTGATTTCCAAACAAGGCCTGAAACAGGCTTAATTTATCAGCACTACATTAAGCGGGTTGCACGTTTATGAAATGAGATGAAAATATTCTTGATGGAAACATATTTTCAAGTGAAGTAAAATGTCTGATGTCATTATGTCATTCATCTGAGAGAGGATAAACTTTGTAAATTTTTCAGTACATTTTCATTGTACTGCTTGCTTTATGTACGTGAAGTCAATGCAAGCTTAGCTACTGTGATTACAGCCAACTAGTTGTGTGTGACATTCAACAAACATCATATTTCCTACAGTTTAGACAGTATTGTTCTACACTTTGGTGTCCACCTTCACACTTCTTTGTCCTACTTTTTCCACAGAGACATCAGCTTTCCCAGAAAACCCTGACTTTGCTGGCTGTCACAAATCACGGAAGGGGTTCTGTGACTCATTTAAAATGGAAGTCATTAATATTATAGTTCCTTCATTAGATGAAATGACTGCTGAAACTCAGTGACCACTGATGGTTTTGCTATACGCTGCTTAAGAGAGGCCAGAAGAAGAGAGAGAGAGAGAGAGAGAGAGAGAGAGAGCGATAGAGTATGAACGACAGCCGGAGAATGTTTGACACAGATAAATTCGGCTCATTCTGAACGACTGCAGGGCTGAAATGAAAGGGCCATTTTCTCTGCTAACGGTTGCCAGATCATGACTCAATGCCAGACTCATTCAGCAGCCTGGACACACATTGCACATTCTCATTGTGTCAAAGCTGGCAAGATACGCCGCTTTGATTTTCCTGTTCGGTTACCAGACAGCAGATAAACGAACATGGTGTGTGTGCATGTGCACTTATCACTCCGAGATGAGATTAATCAGGACTGACTTATTCTCATTCTCATATGTCAGCATACCAGGATTTACAAATGTGATGTCCTTGTTTAATTTTTAAGTCACAAATATTTATGACACCGTTTAATGGTTTTCATTCGTGTCCATTTTTGGTTTCCAGATTGGAGCCAATGTCCATTCTTGCCCTGTTTTGGGCTTCCAGACTGGAGGTACAGTAATTCTCACCCAGTGTGAGTTTCCAGAATGGAGGTACAGTCATTCCTGCCCATTTTTGGTTTCCAGATTGGAGGTATGTCCATTCTTGCCTTTTTTCGGGTTTCCAGGTTAGATGTATTCTTACCCAGTATGGGTTTCTATATTGGAAGTGCAGCCATTTTCACAGGGCTTGGGTTCCAGATTGGAGGAATGTCTGTGCTAAAGTAGTTTAGATTTCCAGAAATGAAGTCCAATTCTGCCAATGGCATTTCGGTTGCCAGGTTGAAAGTATGGTCAGTCCTTCCCAGTTTGGATTTCCAGAATGGAGGTACAGTATAGCCATTCTTTCACAGTTTGGGTGTACAGATTGGAAGAATGACTGTGCTGGCATGGTTTCCATAATGTAGGTACAACCATGCTGCCATTTGTGTTGCAGGGCTGGAGGTATGGTAGTGTGCTGTCCCAATTTTGGGTACGAGATTGGCCTACTAACCTAGTTTCGGTTGCCAAATTGGAAGGACAGCAGTGCCAGACCCAGTTTGAGTTTGTAGTTTGGAGGCAAAGCCATGCTCAATTAGTTTAGGTTTCCAGACTGGAAGTATAACCATGGGTCACAAGATTGGAAGGATGGCCATTCTTACTCATTTTAGGTTCCCGATTGGAGGAATAGCAATGCTTACCCAAATTATGTTTCCAGATTGATGGCATGACCCTGCTAATGTTGTTTTGCTTGACAGATTAGGAAAAAACTGTGATACTATATCATTTCCATCCATGGGTAAATCACCCATATAACATCAGGTCAGAGGTGGAACTATGGGGATTGTTGTCTACTGACTAAAGGAAGACGGAGACTAAGGGCTGACAGCACACTGGGGAAATGTTGTCGTAATGAAATGACTGATGATATTAAACGAATCAGTCTTTCTGTCTTGTACTGGCAAATTCTGAATATATTTTGATGTTATATTTTGTAATAAATAAAAAAAAACCCTTTGCCCCCCTCTGAGATCTGATTCTGGCTGCTATCCTTCAGACAGAATATTGAGGCAGTCCAGTTTCTCTACAACTCCCAAGACTCATTGTACTTCCAAACACAGCCAATATGTCACCGATGCCTGTGTTACTCTACAAGTCCCATGATTCAAAGGACATATGGCGTTTCTAACAGCGGGAAGCTATACATCAGTTCAGCAATCAGCAATTCTATTTCACTTTGTTGACCTCTGCGAGTAAATGATGTTGGGTTCAGGGCAGATAAAGAGAGAGAAATTATTCTTAGTGATTGGACTCTGGCCTCAGTAGTCCCTGGCCATTGACAATGATGGAGACATTACTGGGTCAAAAACACACAGAAGATAAAAGTGCTGCTGATCCCCCTGGCCATTTCTACTCCTTGCAAAGTGAGACATAAATGAGGTTTTCTCTTCAGTTGCTACTTCAGCATTCCAACATTTCATTTCACTGAAATGTTGGACGGTTTCCCTTACAGGATAAATGAGGAACCTTTAGGAACCCAGGAGTATTTCCCAGAACTTTGGGTAAATGTCCACCAGACGAACAAAGACCAATTTAAGTTAATGGAACTAAGAGCGCTAGGATATTTTTGGAGCTTTATTACTTACTTTGTGGAAGTTCCACAACATTAAAACTATAAATGGATAAAAAAAAACCAAACAAAATAAAAAAAAAAACATGATGTGCCATTTGTTAGTTAATAATAAATTGTAATTGTTGACAAATTGCTATGGTATATAAGCACAAAAAAAAAAAAAAATTCAGGAAGTTGATTATTTTCCTATAATAGCACAATGCCATGCTTTATTCCTTACTTATATTATATAGTTTGTATAAATCATACATTGTTATGAAATTCAAGTATCCTTGCATGTATCTTTTCATGGAAAGGTTAGTGTAAAGTATCTGTTGTGTCTGGAGGAATACCAAAACCTTAATGAACCTCAGAGCTATGGCTTTGTACAGGGACAAGGGCTATAGTACAATGTGATTAAATGATTCAATAACAACAGCGTTGTTCTGTTTTTTTTATTTTGATTTTTATTAGAACTGAGATAGATAATCGGAGACAATTGAGAAATAAGAGTCACTGATACTTTGGCATACACTGAAACTACAGTTAGCGCCAGAATAGGGTCCTAATGAGATTTTTTTAGGTTTTATGTCTAAACGTTAGACCGCAGTTTGAACACTGGACACCTAAGTTCAAATAAGAACACCGTATCATTCTCAGCTTCAGCTTCAGCTGAGGAATAATTTGTATTCATTTGTTCCAAATGCGATATCTTGCAGTAAAATCGTAACGTATCAAATCACAATCTGAATCTGTAAGAATCAGTAACAGCCCGTTCCTGCTTTAATCCAATTGGTCGTCTTACTATATATTACATCACAAACACTACAAGATTGTGTGGGAGGTCACTTCAAACGTGCTTGATAATGTCAGGGCATCCGGGACACTGCAAAACAATGGAAAACACCACATTTTACTTTAGGAGTGTTTAGGATGGGTGCTAGCATGGATTTGGGTGTATTCCAGATTGATTCATTTTTGTCCTAGGTCTCAAACAAAATTGTTTGATCGACGTAGACCGTGGACGCGTTTTCTGACTTGCGTACTCTAATCACCTCTGGAGACTCCGAACCGCTTCCTCTCGTCTCTAACACACCTGTGGCACGAATAAACCTGCGTTAGTGCCGTTCAGTCCGTTAAAACATTTGCTGCACTAAAACAAGCCCCTGAAGGTGTGGACCTTTTTCACTTATAAACATTTACAGCCCTCAGCACACTAACCATGCTCTTCTCAGCAAACAGAAAGAGTTCCTGGAAGTGTGCAAAGCTGTTTTAATTATGTTTTACTTCTGCACTCAGTGGGGTAGCTGAACAGTGAGATTATGGGAACTTAGTGTGGGTTTTATAGGAACCAGAGAATGAGAGCGTTAAAAGTTTCTCATGATAGTGGTTGAATTAGCTCTAAGTGGTTAAATTTTTTTTTCCCCTCTCTGACCTTTTTGGTGCCAGACTATGTGTTCACATCCTTCCCATGGGGTCATTTAAGTTCAGCTATGCTATACTGTACAGTAGGTGAGAGACTTTGGAAGATACAGTAGTTTGCCTGTTTGTGTTTATACAATAGTTTGGAGCATTTGGTAGTGTTTTTTTTTTTTTTTTTTACGATTGGTGTACTACTCTACACATTATGGTAGTTTGCGTATTTATTAGTGTGTAGCTCGTTTGTTAGGAGCTAGGATAACAATTAGTTAGCATGCAAATTATCAAGCTGAATAACGAAATAAAGTTTCATGAGCAATCACAGAGGAATTATAAAGAGTAATAAAACCTACTATGAATGCAGCAATGCGAATGTTAAAAGTTTTCAAAACATAAGGATTTTTATTGCTCCTGTTTATTTCCTGGGTGCCATTATTTACCATTATTAGCAACAGGTCAGCTAATGAACCTTACTCAAGCTAATAACATATCCGAACGGCCCTTGAGATGGTGCCAGGGATTCAAGGGATAATGGCAAGGGAACGTCATCAAGGACTTTGAAACTGGGCTTGTTTGAGTTATTGGGACTACATAACACATCACTGTGTGCAACGACTAATGTCTTTTGTTTTTTTGTTGTTTTTTTCTCCACTCCTGAGTTCAATTTTGTTCCAGTAATGAGCTTAAAGCACAGTTAAACTATTGATCCATGACACATTTAAACTGATTCAGGTTCATGGTTCACTCCCTCTCACTGGAAGCTGTGTAGAGGTCAAATCAGATGCACACACTGGAGTGGGGGTTGAATTGCAAGCCAAGCCATGAGTACTGTATAAACCCCTCAAGGGTGTTTTATTTGGCCTTAATTTGTTATGTAGTTCCTTGGAAGCTTTCCATTTGGATGGAAGGGAATTCTGCAGCAAGGTCACTGGTGAGCTGTAGCAGAACAGAATGGAGGATGAGTTTATGTTTACTAGCTATTAGCCTTATGTGCTGCACTGGATTAAAAAAAAAAATCACTTGCTAATGCAACACGTTTTGAATATGAATACAACTTGACTACAATTGTGGAATTCAGACAGTATTAATGTGCTTGTATATCCATGTTGTAATTAGTATTAGTTCCATATTTATTACTCTTTATTAAGTAGACTGTAATAAGGCTACTATAGACCGATAGACGCTACAGAACATGAATAAAAAGTCTTATTTCCCCAAAATCAATCATTTTATTGACAGTTTAACATTTTCATCTGTATTAGGTTTATTGTCTTGACTGTGTAGACTAATTATGATTCATATTATATGTAAAATGCTAAATGGTGACTGTGTTTTTGTTGTTGTTGTTGTTTTTTTCTTGAAATATAATTTTAGCTGAAATTTTTTTCTCGTGACAAAGTGACGGGTTCAAAAGTTTCTGGTTTAAAGGGAACATAATCATGATAATAATGAATTCAGCACTTTTTCTACAACACTTTTGGCTTCATGCTCCTTTTAGTTGTATTCCATAACCGGAGTCATTTGAGTCTGTTCAGTTAAACGATTCCTTCAGATTCGTTCAGTTTGCCCAAATGCGCAGCCTGATCATATAGTCGTCTAAGGCAGACAACAAACAGCTTGAGCAATATAAAAATAACTAATGTTTGTTCTTTCATAATACGTTTGTATGTCTGAAAAAGATCTCCGGCCTAACACAGCCTACTATTGCAAAGAAACACTGGAAATCTCTGCCTCTGCCTTAATGAGCCTGAACAGGAATCATTGATTTTATTGACTCAACCGATTCACTGAATAAGAGGAGTCATGACGGAAAATATTCGCTGACTCAAATGTCACAGATCAGGTTTGCCACACATAGTTACAAATATGGCTTATACAATACACAGATCTCAACCATATATGACTGTATAATGTAAACCTAAATAAAATATGTTTGATAATCATGAAACCGAACAAAACGAATGACTCGATTCGTTCACCTTAGCGATTCATTCAAAAAATGTAGCAGTGTTAATTATTCAAGTGTTCAACATATCAATTGCCTTTGTAGGTCAGATTGTTTGTTTCTTACTTGTGCAAATGTGCAATAATTTAAGTTCAGTTTGTTTGAAAAGTTAGAAAATCAAGGCTTTGGATAGTCTAATATTCATTCCTTTACATATGCATGAATTAATATGTCAATATTCATTAATATTAATCAAACAATGTCCCATCAAATCGATTCTTAATATAAACCTGTGATACAGTTAAAGTCGAGCTGATATGAAGTCCTGTAAGGAGATGCTGTTGTGTCTCTGTTGTGTTGTTTTGTGCCATGACCAGTGGCACTGTTGTGTCTGCAGTGTCTTTTCTATTACATATTGTTGTTATTATAAGTAGGCACCTGGACTATAACACATTCCTGCTGCTCACATGCTTGGCAATAAAGGTGAATCTGATTCTGATAACACACACTCCTGGGAACCTCACAGACTGCTTTCTTTCAACTTTTCTCCCCAGTGGCGTGTCTTTGAACATAAAAAAATGGAAAAGCTGAAAAATCTGCTGGACTGGGACCAAGAAATAAAAATAATAAAATAAATAAATACAAACACCAAACCTTATTTTTTTTACTTTTCACAGGATTCTATAGAGCAAAAGTTCCTGAGTGCATCTTCGAGAACCAGTGCAAACTTGGACTTTTATTTGGACTCCAAGATCCCAGTCCCCTTTGGCCAGGTAAGCAGCAGCTGCAGAATGCTGATTACATGAGGTCTAAGAGGTGTTATGAGATGGAGCAGAACAAAAATGTTGACCACATGGGGGCTTTCAAGGTCGAAATATGTGCTATGGTGTATTGCGTAATTGCTTACAAGTGATAGAAACTTTCAGAACAAAAAAGGAACCAGGGAGGGCCTCCATTATTTTCATCATCTAAAGTTAAATTATGTTTCTGTTTTCTTATTTATCGGAATGGTTAGAGGTGATTGTCCCAGTTTTGACCAATTTGCATCTAAAGACATGATGAAATGTAAATTGTTGGTGTTTTTGTCTTGACTCAGACTTGATTGGTTAAAGTCTTGGTCTTGACTCAGACTTGATTGGTTAAAATCTTGCTCTTGACTCAGACTTCATTGGTTAAAGTCTTGGTCTTGACTCAGACTTGATTGGTTAAAGTCTTGGTCTTGACTCAGATTTGATTGTTTAAAATCTTGGTCTTGACTCAGACTTGATTGGTTAAAGTCTTGGTCTTGACTCAGACTTGATTGTTTAAAATCTTGGTCTTGACTCAGACTTGATTGGTTAAAGTCTTGGTCTTGACTCAGATTGATTGGTTAAGATCTTGGTCTTGACTCAGACTTGATTGGTTAAAGTCTTGCTCTTGACTCAGATTGATTGGTTAAGATCTTGGTCTTGACTCAGACTTGATTGGTTAAAGTCTTGCTCTTGACTCAGATTGATTGGTTAAGATCTTGGTCTTGACTCAGACTTGATTGGTTAAAATCTTGGTCTTAATCATATGACTCTGCATGAAAAAAGCAAAGAAAAAACACCTGTTTTGATTCCCAAAGGCCATAATTTATGGCCCTCTTACCAATTCCATTTTATAATATATTCTGCCAATGCAGCATCATACAGCATTTAATCTAATAATGTCATCCTTAATACCAGTCTTGAGACCGCATAATAATGCTATTGATCTGGAAATGCACTCAGGTCTCGACTTGGTCTTGAGCCTCAGGGAGTTTAAATTCCTTCCTCAGACCACTAAATATTAATAGACAACATTGTAGTGGTCCTAGTCTTGTCATGCACATGTCATGCACTCATTATGAGAAATGTTGTACAAATCTTATGAGAAATTGGTACAAATTTGAACGAGGAAGAGAGAAGTGGTTGGATTTTCTATGAATTATACCATTAGAAAAGGTAACCCTTATCCCTAGCCCCAATTGTAACCTTCATAACTTTTTCAATTTCCAAGCAAGTCTCTTCTTGTATGTGAGGGATTCCCTCTTCAGACTTTCTCTCTCTCTTTCAGTCTCCTCCCTTGTCATTTCTTTAAAAAAAAACAGATTAAAAAGTTCCTCATCCTCCCATTCTGTCTTTCTCTGTTGTGACAGCCATGCAGAGGTACTGTCTGGGTCATGTCTGTTCATCCATCCATTTCTTCACTTCGTCAGTCCCCTTCCTCAAACCTGGGTCCCTCTGCGCCCCCACCACATCCCCAGAGTGACACAACAAGTTAGCAGGCCAATAAATCAAAGCCAGGCATCACCACTTTGTGCTGCTAATGTAATTAACAGGTGCTAAGTGGGTTTAGCAGCCTATAATTTCACTGTGCCATTTTGAGATGCCTGTCAAAAGAAACTTGGCTGTGGGTTCGTTTTTCTTTTCTTTTCTTTTTTTTTCCCCCCCTCATCACCCTCGAGGAAAGTTGGTGCTATGTCAAAGATTGTGGCTGAATAATAAACAGGCGAAAAATGCAGATGGGAGAAAGGAAGGGCTTACACAAACGTTTTGTAGTGTGTGTGCGTGTGTGCTATAATCGGAAAAAGTATAGAAAAGCAGGACTAATGTGATCAAGAGTGTGAAGGTAAAAAGCGTTTAAGATAACTCAGTGTAGCAAAGCAGGACATTAGCATGAGTGCAAGAAAGCTCCTCCCACACGCACCCCACTCAGCATATGCACTGACTCTCAGGGGACCATCAATCAATTAAATCTGGATTACTCAGCAGCCAATCTCCACTAAGTCTAATTACACTCCCAAAATCTCTCACTCTTTTTCTCCCTCTCTCTCACACACCTTCTCAAACAATCTTTCTCTTTCCTTCGGTCACCTATATACTCTCTTTCCTCTTGCTTTCTTCATTTCTCTCTCCATCTCTCCCTTTATATCGCACACTTTTCGTTGTCTTCATCACATATAGCATTTGTCAACGAAAAATGCTATATAAAAACAAACAGTAGGACAGGCAACATTACCAGTTTATCATAAAGTGCAGTCTTTCTTTGAGTTTAAGTTAGGCCAAATCCGAATGGCTTCCTATTCTCGATGTAAGTGCAGAGTATATGCTCACTACATATGGTATATCATAATGGGATTGTAGAATCTACATACAGTTGCAATCAAAATGATTCAACCCCCATTGCAAATCAGGTTTATTGTCAAACTTTCAGCAGTTTGCAAAAACAATTGAAATAGTTCAACACAACGAATGCTTCAAGCGGTTTCCCCAAATTCAACTGAAAATGCAACTTATAATGATTTCTCCAGTCTCAAAATTATTCAACCCCTTCATGGCAAGAATCTTTAGTACTTAGTAGAGCGTCCTTTTGCTGTTATGACCTGCTGCAAACGAGATGCAGAGCTTCTGGCAGCGTTCCTGAGGAATCTTAGCCCATTCCTCATGAGCAGTGGCCTCCAGTTCAGTAATATTCTTGGGTTTGTGTGCTGCAACTGCCTTCTTCTAATCCTACCAGAGATTTTCTATGGGGTTCAAGTCAGGTGACTGTGATGTCCCTGTAGAATCTTCCAGGACTTCTTCTGTAACCAAGCCTCGGTGGAATTTGAGGTGTGCTTGGGAACATTGTCCTGTTGGAAGATCCAATGACACCCAAGCTTCAGCTTCTTCACAGACGGCATGAATTTTCTCCTAGGATTTCCTGATACGTCAATGAATCCATCTTGCCTTCCACATGTTGCAGGTTTCCAGTGCCAAAGAATGCAAAGCAGCCCCAGAGCATCACCGAGCCACCACCATGCTTCACTGTGGACAGAGTGTTCTTTCTTCATTCTTCTTCCTCCAGACATACTGCTGATCCATAGTGCCGAAAAAGTTCCAGTTTTGTTTCATCGCTCCACAGAACAGAATCCCAAAACTCCTGTGGCTTATTTATATGATTTTGAGAAGACTTTTCTTGTGCTTTTGGGTCAGTAGTGGCGAACGTCTTGGAGTTCTGGCGTGGAAACCTTCTGCGTTTAGTACGCACTTTACTGTGCTCACTGAAACCTGCAGCAAAGTCTTGCTGCACACACACCACCAAACACCATCCGTCTTCATCAAACACTAACACTGTCCAGCACTCACAACCAAACACTATTACCCATCAAATGATGTCAACTTTCACCATAAAATCCCTAGCCAACATACACATCAACACTTTCCAACACTTTCCCACCAAATGCCGACAGCCAGAGTCCCTATTAAACACTTACACGCACCATAAAACCCACTAGCACCAACATTTTCTTTAACACACACCATCAAAGACCAGCGTTCTCCAACAAATTCCAACATTCCCAATCAAACACCAACACTGTCCATCACACGCCATAAGACATAAGACACTAATATTCACCTTCACCCACCATCAAACACCAGCACTGTACACAAACACCAACACTATAAGTAATCTTTTGAAATGCTTCGTAAACATCTCATGAAATAAATTGCTACTACATACGTCAGCAAATCCCATGACTGACTCGTTTAATGGAAACTTATGGCACGATTTATGCATTAATGCGTGTCGATCGGGTGGTTTTCCTACGTATTTTAAACAACTTAAAAAACATAGACGAGGCTGAAAATACCTCCTCCGTCATTAATACTGGCGCAGAGGAGGATCGCATGCGTGACGCCGTGTGTGTTTGAGCGCTCTGACGTCTGTCTGGTTGTCCACAGTAGCTGAGATTGAAGGAAAAACATGCTTGACCAGAAGCGAGGAGCTCACGTTGCACGTCTGCACAGCATGATCTGATATTAATGTCCTCTTTTCACGACAGGTTACGAATCGCTCATCCAGAAATCCCAGCGCACCGCATTACTCAACACGAATTCCTCCAAAGCCAACCAAATGTTTGCAGAAACACGAGAGGCTCTTTCCAACCAGCCAGACCTGTAAACACTACCAAATGTGTGTGTGTGTGTTTGTGTGTGTGTGTGTGTGTGTGTGTGTGTGTGTGTGTATGTGTCTGGCTGATGTGGTTGGCTTTGTAATGTGTATTATGAACTTAGTGACCCTGGACAGAGGCTTTGTTGTGGAATTTCTGACTGTGTCTGTGTTTGCAAACGTCTCGTAGAGGGGAAAAAAAAAAAACCAACCATGCGACTTATTTGCAGCCGCTTCTATATGATGAATATGAACGTTATGCTATAAGCATGCAATGTATGTCCATGTAAATGAATGTAATTTAACCACACCCACATCTACTTGGTTCATCAGGCGCTTTAGCTAACAAATATGATTTCTAAAACTCCGATACTTAATAAACCTGTAACGTTTACTTGAATGTCTAGGAGTGTCTACTGATTAAGCTCATTAAAATATACTTCATGGACACAATCACCGCTAAAGTTTAAAGATGTTAGCATAGCTGTGTTAAAACAAGTTAAACGTCATCTTTAAGATAGTAGAACTGTAATATTTTTTTTCCTTCACTCTTCCAGAAATTACGAAGGAAATGGACCGTTCGATTGGTTAAGACCATTTCTGATACAAACACACTCAAACTCTCAAACACTGGTTATGAGATCTGTGCATTTCTTATCATTGAAATATAAATTTGACTTTATATGATGATAGATGATGATTTGTCATCTTTATAGATGATGATTTATCTGCCAGGAACGGCAATTCTGCTGTCAATGTCGGCCAAGCTGTGATGAGCGTCTCCAATACAGTTCAGAGGAATGTTAGGGTAAATAAATGACAAATCTATTTAAATAATGAATAACTTCAAAACATGTTGTGGATTTGTCTCTAAAGTTATCGCATATGTAAATAATAACAATAATAATAATAGTAAGTAGTAGACAATGGAGTGAAGCTGAAGACATGAATTCAGCTTTATCAAGTGCAAGCCAGGAAGATGAGTTGGGAAGAATCCAGCTCGAATCCTGCCGGAACACTGATGTTAGCAGCTAAGTGCAAACAGGTGGGACAACTGGCAGAATCCGTGCTTCAGATTTTATCCAGGATGCCTAAAGTTTGTCTAGCTGATGGTGAGGACATCCCCAAGCAGCTCCACCGTGTAGTCATAGACAGGATCTATGAAGAGCTGCTGTCAAAAACGGGGACGCCGTTTGACCTCGTGAAGGCCTTTAATGCTGGAGCTGAGCGGGTACATCACGCCTTCGCTTATTCCTTTCTGAAGGCAATAGAAGATGACGATTTGGAGTCGAGCCTGTTTTGTCGACCAGACACGGACAGTCTCTGTGATGAGAGTGAAAGTGACAGGACTGATGCAGATTCTGTTGAGACGAGCACAAGCACGGCCATTTTACTGCTGCTGAAACTGCTGGCTATCGGTTCTCCACACGCGCTTCCTCCTGATGTCTCCCCTCAGGAACTGATGAACAGAGTTCTTACTTCATGCACTGAGGCTCTGAGTGGATCTGTTGGAGAACAGATTGAAGAACTCTATCAGAAGATTTTTGTTGATCTTTGTGGACAAGTTAGTGTGGGGAGATTATTCCACATGGCGTATGCTTCCGAGGACTCGGGGTTTGACGATGACGTCATCGCTTCTCTGAACAACGAGCCAATCAAGAGCAGTGATTCTGATTTGACAAATCTGTCTGTCTGTCTGTCTGGCTGCCAATCTGTTTCTGCCTGCCTGTCCCATATATTTATCCATATTTCTGTCTGTCTGTCTGTCTGTCTGTCTGTCTGTTTCTGCCTGTCTGTCCCATATATTTATCCATATTTCTGTCTGTCTGTCTGTCTGTTTCTGCCTGCCTGTCCCATATATTTATCCATATTTCTGTCTGTCTGTCTGTCTGTCTGTTTCTGCCTGTCTGTCCCATATATTTATCCATATTTCTGTCTGTCTGTCTGTCTGTCTGTCTGTTTCTGCCTGCCTGTCCCATATATTTATCCATATTTCTGTCTGTCTGTCTGTCTGTTTCTGCCTGTCTGTCCCATATATTTATCCATATTTCTGTCTGTCTGTCTGTCTGTTTCTGCCTGCCTGTCCCATATATTTATCCATATTTCTGTCTGTCTGTCTGTCTGTCTGTTTCTGCCTGTCTGTCCCATATATTTATCCATATTTCTGTCTGTCTGTCTGTCTGTCTGTCTGTTTCTGCCTGCCTGTCCCATATATTTATCCATATTTCTGTCTGTCTGTCTGTCTGTTTCTGCCTGTCTGTCCCATATATTTATCCATATTTCTGTCTGTCTGTCTGTCTGTTTCTGCCTGCCTGTCCCATATATTTATCCATATTTCTGTCTGTCTGTCTGTCTGTTTCTGCCTGTCTGTCCCATATATTTGTCCATATTTCTTTCTGTCTGTCTGTCTGTCTGTCTGCCTTCCTGTCCCTTATATTTATCCATATTTCTGTCTGTCTGTCTGCCTGCCAATCTGTTTCTGCCTGCCTGTCCCATATATTTATCCATATTTCTGTCTGTCTGTCTGTCTGTTTCTGCCTGTCTGTCCCATATATTTGTCCATATTTCTGTCTGTATGTCTGTCTGTCTGTCTGTTTCTGCCTGTCTGTCCCATATATTTATCCATATTTCTGTCTGTCTGTCTGTCTGCCAATCTGTTTCTGCCTGCCTGTCCCATATATTTAGCCATATTTCTGTCTGTCTGTCTGTCTGTCTGTCTGCCTTCCTGTCCCTTATATTTATCCATATTTCTGTCTGCCTGTCTGCCTGCCAATCTGTTTCTGCCTGCCTGTCCCATATATTTATCCATATTTCTGTCTGTCTGTTTCTGCCTGTCTGTCCCATATATTTATCCATATTTCTGTCTGTCTGTCTGTCTGTTTCTGCCTGTCTGTCCCATATATTTATCCATATTTCTGTCTGTCTGTCTGCCAATCTGTTTCTACCTGCCTGTCCCATATATTTAGCCATAGTTCTGTCTGTCTGTCTGTCTGCCTTCCTGTCCCTTATATTTATCCTTATATCTGTCACTCTATCTATCTGTCTGTCTGTCTGTCTGCCTCTCTATCTATCAGTACATATGTCTTGTACAGAAGCAGGCCATATTGTCTCCTCTGAACATAGAGCAGCGTTTGAGAATAAAAGTAGCGCACTCCGCAGAGGCGTGTGCCTTTCTGAGCGTAAGTTCTTAGCGCTCAGAAAGGCGGTGCGTGCTACGGCTACAGTGCCGCAATTAAAATAAACGATATTGATATGCTTCGTCCCCTCGTCCTCATAAAGCGCATTTTCCACTCGCCAACTTTGATGAATGGCTCGGCCTGGAGCACAGACCGCAGAGCGCGAGCTGAGGTAGGCAATGCAATACAGCAAGTGGAGCAGAGGTAAAGCTGGAGGAGAGAGAAAAGACGCACTGGGGAGGGAGAGAGAGAGAGATGGGGGAGAGAGAGAGAGAGAGAGAGAGAGAGAGAGAGAAAGTGTAGTGTGATGGCGATTCAGTATTGGATATTAATGTGCCGTGGGGACAAAGCACTGTCGGCTGCACAGTGCGAGATGAAGCTGATCGTTCCAGTTTACTTTGAGCTGCCAGATGAGATGATGAAGAACAAGCCTTGAAGAAATGTGTGTGTGTGTGTGTGTGTGTGTGTGTGTGTGTGTGTTCACACATGACGACACTGACAGCATGTTTTCAGATCTGTGGTGCACCATCAGGCAGACATAGTGAGAGCCACTGATTCAGAAAGAGCAAGACAAAAATGGACAGACAGACTGAGAGCAGAAACCGAGAAAACAGACAGAAATGGAAACATGGCTGGACACATAGAGGGACAAGAAATGAGACAAAGTGAGGGACAGGGCGAGAACAGGACACTGCTAGGTAAGAAAACAAACAGCGAGACATGCAGATAGAACGAGACACAAATCAAGAGACATAGACCGAGACAGTCTGACAGACGTAGAAAGAGACAGACAGATGCAGAGGACAGAGAGAGGGATGGGCTTGACACACAAGACACTGTGAGAAGAGACAAAGATGGAGTCCAAGAGACATTCACTCGGACAAGCCAAGAGAGAGAAACAGAGACAGGAAGAGAGATAGATAGAGTCAGTGAAAGAGGTGGACACATTTTATGAGACATGGATGAAGACAATCTAAGACAGAGAAAAGGAGACATGTAGAAGAGTGACAGATTGACAAATATGGAACAAAAATAAACAGATGAGCAAGATAGACAGAGTAAGAACAATAATGAGATCGAGAAATAGAGAGAATGAGACAAACAGGGGACTGAGAGACAGACCAAAAGACACAGACCGAGACAAACCAAGATAGAGAAGCAAGAGTTACCGCATGCTTTTGGGGATTTTAGGGTTAATATTTTGTCTGATAATTCAGCTAGTGTGATTGGAGAATCTAAAGGGTGCTGGTAGTCTTTGATGTTTGATTAGAGAGGACATTGTTTGCTGTACACGGCTTTATGTTCATGGTTTTTGTTCACATTAATAAAAAGGTTGGAGAAGTGGTTTACCCAGACATCTCCATTCTGGATGGCTAGTTCTTCATGATGAGATTTATTTAATAAGTTTCCCTTCTGTCGCTCTGTGTCTTCTTTCTATCTGTCTCTCATCTCCCTCTGTCACGCTCTGTCTTTTCTCCCTGTCTTCCTCTCTGTCTCTTTCTCTCTCTCTCTCTCTCTCCTCCCTCTGTCTCTCTGAGTCTTCTTTCTATCTGTCTCTCATCTCCCTCTGTCAAGCTGTCTTTTCTCTCTGTCTTCCTGTTTCTTTCTCTCTCTTCTCCATCTGTCTCTCTTCCCCTTCTGTCTCCCTGTGTCTTCTTTCTGTCTGTCTCTCATCTCCCTCTGTCATGCTGTCTTTCCTCTCTGTCTTCCTTATCTGTCTCTTTCTCTCTCTCTTCTCCCTCTGTCTCTCTTTCCCTTCCCTCTATCTGTCTTTCATCTCTCTCTGTTTCTCTCTCTGTCTGTTACTCTCTGTTTGTATCTGTTTCTCCCTGTCTCTCCTTTTGTCTCTGTTTCTGTCTCTCTCGCTGTCTCTCTCACCATCCATTTCTTATCTTTCTCTGTCTCTCTGTTTCACATCTCTCTCTCTCTCTCTCTCTCTCTCTCTCACTCTCTCTGTAGTCTACAATGTTGACTTGGCCGTGCTCCCTCTCATGTCCTCTCGTCTCCTCACCACACAATGACGCAGATGTGCTTGTTTTGCTCCCTCAAAGCGCCAGTTAAAACCCAGCGGCCACACAAACAATTTGCTGTTTACTAGTTTATTTCCCAGGCATTCAATCTGGCAACCACCAAAAAGGCGAGCGAGAGAGAAGGGCTTAATGATGGAGAGAGACTGCTGGAGTAAAGAAGGAGAAATAAAAACCCTGTTCATTTATTTAAAAAGAGCCTAGCAGTGTCTATACCATTAAATCTGTTGCGTAGCTGGCCAAGAAGACAGGCGCAAAACAGTTGTGTTTCCATGGAGATCTGGTACTTATATTGAGATCAGGCTTGCCATGATGTCACCATCCCAAAAGGATCCACTGGGAACCCAGTGAAAGGGGCGTGGCTTCTTTAACTTTGTCTGGGTCAAGGAGGTTTGCCTCACTGCTTGTCTGTTGTAGTGAAAGGGGCGTGGCCTAAGCACTTGTAAATGAAGGAGGAGTGGTCTCGGTATTCCAGCCCCATTTCAGGTGTCTCTAGCTGTCTCTCTGAGCAAACGATGCGTGGTCTCCCTGTCTATCATTAATATCCAATACAGGGACGCAGGTGTGACCCGTCAGCACCAGTGAAAGAGGCGTAGCTATTGGTTCTGTCAATCTCAGGAAAAGAGGCGTGGTTTCTGTGCTTCTCAGTACTATACAGTACCTGCGTTCACGCCATGTCGTAATTACTGTAATGACTTGTAAAAAGCATTCATGTCCTCGTAGAACTCGTAATTACAACTAGGAGTTTTCTGAGAACTCAAGGTTACACGGAAACACTCAAAACAGTGGCGGCTTCAGCAGTAAAATGTAGTTAAGTAGTTATCTCGTAATATTTCTGTCTAATAATTCCTATAATTGACTATTATTAATGTCGTAATAATGCAAGATTCATCTGAAAATAAACGCAAGACATACAATACAGTTTAATGTAGCTAGCACAGAGTTGAATAACCATCTAATGTGGCATAATTCCGAGTCCGTGGACGTGAACAGCTCCGAGTAGAACGTCCGGGTTGTCATCTAGTAATTACGGCAGTTCCGACATGGCGTGAACGCAGCCTAAAATGCACGCTGGTTAAATAAATCCATGCAAACCTGAGGTCCTGTAAAAGGTCCCCATATTACTGGGCTTTAGCGGTCCTTATAATTACAGTAATACCAGTTCGTGTGTATGTTCAGTGCTCTTGATCTGCATTACAGCCATCACACAAAAGCCTGCACTCGTTAGCTGCCGTGTCCGCTCCCCTTCCGTGTTGTGTCATTCGCTATGTGTTTGAATATTTCCATAAAAACCTCGAAAAACCATCGAATCCAAAGCGACTTGGATCGATAAACAAGCACCGCAAAACGATCGTGCCCTCTTCTGATGAGCCATTAACGCCACACACGTCTCTATCAGCTCAAAAGAAGAGAGGGCTGAAAGGCACCGGCCCATAGATGAGATGAAAGTCTTTGTTAAGCCTTTGCGGAGGCAGGGCTGCCATGTTGCTTTCTCTTTATCTGAGAGAAGAATGGTAATAGCGCTAATGGCCGTGGTTTGCACTCGCTGTGTCACGTTTTGGGTCGATACTGCCAGAGGATCGCATTTTTGTGATTGGGACAGAAATGCGCAGTCGGCTAAAGTTTATGTTAACTGTGAGTGTTAACACAATTTAACGGCGAGAGAGACATCGCAATTATAAACGATGGAGACAAGATAGGGAGTCATTATGTGGTTCTGTCTCACTGTATAGTGTTGTCCTTCTTCCTCAATGTCTCTGTATTGTTTGTTCTGTCTCTCTCTCTCTCTCTTTCTCTCTCTCACTAGTGTCTGGTCTCTTGCTTGTAGGAACACAAGGTTTAGCTTTCTCTTTCTCCTTCTTCGTGTTGCTGTTTGCCTTTGGATCCCTCTCTTCTCCCATCCATTTCCTCAGTCTTTTCTCACTGTGTAACTTTCTCCTTCTTCCTCTGTGTACAGTATTTGTCTCTCCTCAACGTTGCCCGAGGCCATGCCAACAACACACAGGATGACAAATGGCTGCTTAAAGAGCATTTTAAGTGGATTACTGCCCGTCCCTACAGATACAGAGAGAAAGAGAGCATGCATGTGTGTATGGTAGAGTGACAAAGTAGTGGTAGTGATGGAGAGAGAGAGAGAGAGAGAGTGCGCAACAGTCCATTCTTGTTGATTTATTGAGACAGACACGCAGAGGAAACATCTCCCTGCATTAATATCCGAGTTTATCCAACATCACTGTAAAATAACGATAATCAAAAACTAAAATGGCAAAGCCACATACACTTTGGAGTAAACACCGGAGAGGTGTTTTCATTGGGATCCCAGCAACAGAGTGGTTTGAGTGAAATGACTGTAAGTAGTTGTGTGCAGCCGTCCCTTACACACGCAATGAACATCGCTAACATGAATATCAAGACTGTCAATATTTTTTAGACAAGACTGGGATGAACTTACAATTGAATAAGCTTGAATTATTCCACATAACAGACGTTTACATATAGTCCACAAGCCACAATAATAACTGAATTTACACAAATGAACCCGTTCAAAAGTTTACACACGCTTGATTATTAATACTGTGTGTCGTTATCAACGACCGTTTTTATGTTTTGTGAGAGTTCTTCACGAGTCCCTTGTTCGTCCTGAGCAGTTAAACTGCCCACTGTTCTTCACAAAAACCCTCCAGGTCCTGCACATTCTTCGCTTTTCCAGCATCTTCTGTATATTTGACCTCTTTCCAACAGCGACTATATGATGTTCAGATCCATCTTTTCACACCGAGGATGACTGAGGGACTCGTACACGACTATTACAGAAGGTGCGAACGTTCACTGATGCTCAAGAAGGCAGCACGATAGATTAAGAGCCATGGGGGGTGTAAACTTTTGAACAGGATGATCGGTGTAAATTATTTTGTTTAAAGATCTAATTCTTTTCATTTAGTACCGCCCTTCAGAAGCTACGTAAGGTATTTACATGTTCCCCACAAGACAAGATAATAACAATATACACCGATCATCCTGGTCAAAAGTTTACACCCCCCACCCCGAAATGGGAAAAAAAAAAAATGATAAAAATGCCTTAAATAACGAAAAGTCTTCACGTAATTTCTCATTAATACGAAGTCATCCCTCCCTTCCTCCCCCCATATGTGATAATCTTTTTCATTGCTTTGAGAAGAACCTCCGATATCCAGCTCTTATAAGTTCTCCACTGCTGTCTGATGTTTTATTTTAGCCAGAGTAATACAATATTGATTAGCGTTAAGACCTTGTACTAGAAGCCGCATGCCGAAACTGTGAGGAAATGGAAGAAATGAAAAAGATGATTCTGTTGATTTCAGTTCTTCATAACAAATCGTGCCGGAGTTTCATTAAACCTCTGGTTTCCCACCACTGTCTCTGTTATTGCGTGAAATCGATCTGGCTATCAGTCTTTTCTACAAACTCAAAAGGTGTTTAGAAACATGGCTTCCTCTTTCATTAATCACCACATTCACTAGCATGTGCATAAATAAAAAGTGCAGGCGTTCCAGCTACGAGGATTACAAGAATATGTGTGTGTGTGTGTGTGTGTGTGTGTTTCCCAAACCAGCTACCACAGGCCATGCTAGACTGTTTTCCATCAGTTAAAGTTCATTCTTCCACCATCCGATCCTCCATAAGCACAAATTGTCGTTAATCTTGTTTTGTCTTAACTTACGTCCAGTCCGGAGGCCCACACGCGGCTAGTGCAAGTTAACATAAACACGGCAGCGCTACATGGGAAAACGTGGGGAAAAACCCTCGCTCCCGTTGCCGAGTCATCGTGGTGGAGGCGTCTGGTTGTTAGCGTGGTTAGCTAGCACGGAACGACGCGTGGTTTTTGGAGCGTGCTCTGAAGCCTGTGCCATCAGTCGGTCACACCGATCCCATGGCTTAGATCTTGGCCCGCAAACATCTAAAACGTTCCCTCAGTGAAAACAATGCCTTTGTGGACCGGTTGTGATGGGGTTCAAAAAAGCACTGAGTTCAGTCAAAAATGTCCAGGGTGTGTTTATATTCTGGGAGGCATGACCTGTTAGTGGGCTGGATGTTGGCTTAATTACACATGTCTAAATATTTTGATGTTTCTGTGATGTTTAGTTGACATGGTGGAAGAAGCGAATCATATTTATAGAAGATGACCAGGGGGAAAAAAATGGCTAGTGATATTTAAGATAGTAGGCACGTCCTAAATCGCATACTTATGCACTATTCTATGGCATTTTGTACAACCCTAATTCCAAAAAAAAGTTAGGACAGTATGGAAAATGCAAAAAAAACCAACAAAAAAAACCAAAAAGAGTCATGAAAATTCAGTTCACCCTGTACTATATTGAAACACATTGTTGTACACATTGTTTGATGGTTTACTTTGTGAATTGAATATATTTTTGAAAATATACACTCATTTCAAATCTGATGACTGCAACACACTCCAAAAAAGTTGGGACAATCGAATGTTTAACCGCTGTGTAACATCACCTTTTCTTTTAATAACACTTATTAAGCGTGTGGGCGCTGAGTGAAAACACCAGATGGTTATGTTTAGCAAGCTGAATTTTCCCCCATTCATCCATTATGCACTTCATGATGCGCCACACATTCTCAATCGGAGACAGGTCAGGACTGTAGGCAGGCCATGCTAGCACCCGCACTTTCTGCTTACAGAATGTGGTTTGGCGTTGTTCTGCTCTGGATGGCAGCTTATGTTGCTCCAAAATGTGTACGTATCTTTCTGCATTAATGCTGCCCTCACAGATGTGCAAGTTACCCATGCCATGGGCACTGACACATGTGACTGACCCCATACCATGACAGACGCTGGCTTTTGGACATGATGCTGATAACAGCTTGGATGGTACTTTTCCTCTTTGGCCCGGAGACCAAGTCGGACCACAGAACACGATTCCACCGTGCTACTGTCCACCTCAGATGAGCCCAAGCCCAGTGAAGTCAGCGGCACTTCTGGACAGTGTTGATGTATGTCTTCTGCTTTGCATAGTAAAGCCTTAACTTGCATCTGTGGATGCAGCGGCGAATGGTGTCGACTGACAAAGGTTTACCAAAGTATTCCCGAGCCCATGTCAGGATCTCCATTACAGAATCATGACAGTTTTTAAGACAGTGACGTCTGAGTGATCGGAGATCACATGCACTCAGAAGTGGTTTTCGGCCTCGCCCTTTACACACAGAGATTTGACCGGATTCCTTGAATCTTTTAATTATATTGTGCACTGTAGAAGGTGAAATAAGTATATATAAATAAATTTTATATATATATATATATATATATATATATATATATATATATATATATATATATATATATATATATATATTTATATATAGATAGATAGATAGATAGATAGTGGATTTTACCCATTCTGATAACTAAGTTAGGCGGAACCTGATAACCAATTAATCAACTGATAATAAATATTAATATATATGAACTATTAATAAATATTAAAGTAAGCAAAAGACATACCTCCAAACTGAACCAAACAGTAACGCTCCAAATAACAAATAAAAACAGACACATCCAAAATAAAGCAAAAAACACTTCAAATAAGGCAACAAAATTTGTCAGTGATACATTTTGTTTCACCTCTAGAGGCCGCTCTCATACCGTATAATGAAAGCGGACCATTCTCAGCCGTGTACAGGTGGTATATTCTGATGTGATGTCCAGTGGTTCATTTGTAAAGATTACAAATGATGTCATGGAGATCATGTTAAGTTACCGCAGTGATCGCGTTTCATTGACATTCCAGCTTATTCAGTACTTTATATACTATATCAAACTATTTTATGTTATAGGGTTATAGAGTAGTAGCTCATTTTCAAGCTGTCTACTATAGCTATTCGGATCTTTAAGTTTAGCTTAACCCCCTCACGGCTTATCTTATTTAATAGCAAGCTACTGCTTGCTGTGAGTTGTGAGGAGAAGTTGTCAGTGAGACCCTGTACCTTGTTGAAAACAGTATTGACACACCGCAGATCTCGAAAGATTATGATTTTTTTTTATTTTCAAAAATTTTCAGCAGGCATATTAGCACTAAAGCCTCTGGCTAATGAGTTTTTTTTCCTGTACATATACGCACACTGAAGTTAAAGTTCAGACTGCTATTTCAGCTTGTACACATAAAAATGTTTCAGGAACCTCATAAGAGAGATATGAGCGTATAAAAATGGTAGTGAATTTAAAGAGCATTTTACCCTGAAAAACGACTGCAACAGCGAGCGAGAGTGGGTAGTAAAAAATATCAAAACAAATGGTGACAAAACACACACACACACACACACACACACACACACACACTCATACGCGCAGACGGCTTGTCAAATAAAAGTTTAAATACACAGACATCGACTGAGGTAGAAGCTGAAATAATTCAGCAGAGCTTTAGAGGGATAACTGAGGAAAATATTATGTACAGAGTTTTCCGCTAACACCAAATACCATAGATTAGCCCAAAACTTCTTGTCGTCTAATGTTTCCTTCTATAATTTTGCACTGAAAATATAAGGCCAATGTAGCTAAAACAGTTCCAACTACTAGCTCCATACGGACTGTTATGATAGCGCTAGTATGACTAGCTCTGCTAGCTACACTACAATATGTGCTAGTTCTGGTGTGAGGCAGTGTTTGGGTTGCTAATAAATAGTAGTTTCTCGCATATTTAGTGAGATATTAGCTGCTCTTTTTTACATTGTGTTCCACTGCTAGTTTCACTGCTACTTTTGGGCTAGTATTAGCAGCTATGCTAGTCCCTGTGTGAAGTGTAATTCTAACAGATGTAGGAACTGCTATAGGTGCTGCATTAGCTGCTGCGAAAGTTAGCAAGCGATGAGAATCGTTCACAATAAAATCAGCCGTACATATTTTCACAACTTTTGCCACTTATAGGGTAAAGCAATGTGCCGACACTTACAACTGTATTTTAAATTAGTCATTTACAGTGTAAGAAGTAAGAGAGTTGACCAAGAACCTGATGGTCAGTCTGGTTGAGGTCCAGAGGTCATGTGTGGAGATGCGAGAAACTTGTAGAAGGTCAACCATCACTGTAACACTAAACCAATCTGCGTGGCAGGACGGAAGGCTTTCCTCAGTGCCAGACACATGAAATACCACTTGGAAGATTCTCTGGTCTTGATGAAACGAAGACTCAACTGTTTGGCATCAATTCCAAGCATTATGTATGGAGGAAACCAGGAACCTGTGCAATACCATCCCAACAGTGAAGCATGGTGGTGGTAGCATCATGCTGTTGTGGGTGTTTTTCCGAGCATTAGTCAGGGTAGAAGTAAAAATACAGAGATACCCTTAATGAAAACCTGTTCCAGAGCTCTCGGGGCCTCTGGGCTGAAGGTTCACTTTCCAACAGGAAAATGACCCTAAGCACACATCCAAGATGATGCAAGTTTAATGGTTTAGGCATAACTCTGTTAATGTCCTTGAGTAGACTTATTCAAACAGCTGTTGTCTTACCATCCTCTCAGTTCTCAGCGCTGAAACTGGAACCTCCTTCCGAAAACATTCGACTATATATAGAATCCACTGTAAATATATAGAATCCCTTTGAATGAGCTGTTACTATAGAAACGATAACACATTAGAGAGAGCGAATTAATGTAACCCTTGCAGCTCGAACAATAAATAAACACCATCTGACCTATCAGAATCGAGATCTGACCAGCGCTGTAGCATGTAGGTTTCCTATATCTATAGCAACGTAAGCTGCAGCGTGAGCTACGCCATGCAGAACGCTAGGCTAATTCCTGCACATCGCTGTTCTTCTGGACTGAATGAGAGTCGCTCTATGACAGCGATCTCGAGTCAAACCATGTATTTGTTTGTCACCACTCCTGACGTGATTTTTTTATTGTTTTTGCAGGTCCTTCACGCAGCGCCACTCAACACCAATTAGCCTTCTTTTCTTCCAACACACACGTGTCTTCTGAAAGAAAGTAGGTGATGTGAGGAAGGCAACCGAGCGGATCATCGCATTGTTTTCACAAACATTTTCATCTCCCTTTGTGGGGCTCCATCACCCGAGGGGTAATCAGCCAAGCGGATTCTATTAACACAAAACGCACATCACATACACTAGTACACACACACACACACACACACACACACACACACCCTGGTGAGTGCGGGCATCTGTGATCGCTGGGCAGACATGATGAAGCGCTACGGGCAACAGCATGGCTGTAGGTGACCTTTAACCTTTGGATGCTCTAATTTTTTTTCAGGACTCTTCTCACCATTGTGGAGATAACAAATAAACGTCATGTCAACCCCCCACCCCCCTTCCTGCGTGACAGGAAGTAGGTAACATTTTTGAGTCGTGAGATCAAGCCCGTCTCGTATGACTTTTCAGTAAAGTGTGCATCGCAAATTTTAGCATGGCTCCATTTTCTCCCGGTCCATTTTAGGATCCAGTTTAAGATTCTGCTGTTTGTCTTTAAACCTCTTAATGATCAAGCTCCTTCTTATCTCAAAGATCTCCTTACACCACATTCATCTAGCAGATTTTTAAGATCTTCTGATAGGTTTCTTCTGTATGTCCCTCGATCCCGTTTATAAACTAAGGCGGATGGAGCTTTTTCAGTCTCCGCCCCTCGTTTATGGAATCAGTCGCCACTGGACATCCGCCTCGCAACTTCTATTATCATCTGAGGGTCCGGATCTCAGTCCCATTGACAATTCATGGTGGAAATTAAAAAAATTGGTCTATGACGAGGCTAATCGAGGAAGCTGGAACGAGCTTGATGGAGAATTTTGTGTTTGATTGGTGAAGCCTCAGAACTCAGGCCGTCGTAAAATCCTGAGGAGAAACAACAAAGTACAAATTGTGATTTTGTTGTTGTTGTTGTTGTTGATGATTCCATCATTTTTTTCCTCAACACTGACTGATTCCATAAAGAATATCCCATTAATTAAAAACTATTTCATTTAACTTGTTTGAGGTATGTTTCATGAAGCCAGAATGTTCAGCTATTTAATAAAAAATATTTGTAAAAGTAAAAAAAAAAAGCCGAGTGTGCATCCTCTAAGTGCAGTGATTCCAGCGTTTTTGCCAGGGCTTGTAGACAGAGAGATAGATCTCTATCTATCCTTCTTTCGTTCATTTGACCTAACTCAGGCTATATCTGTTCATCTTTTTCTCGTGAAATCTTTCTTTGTTTTGTCTTTCTCTTTCCATCTATCCCCTACTCTTCCCCTCGCTCACTTCTCACTTTTTCCTTCTTTCTTTCTTCCTTTCTCTCCTGATCTATCGCAGCTTTCTCTTATCATTTTGTGATCTCGCCTTTCTTTCTTTCTTTCTCTTTATGTATCCGTCACTCTTTTTCTCTCTCTTTCTTTCAATCTCTATGTGGCACTCCCCCCCCCCCCTCAGCTTATCCCTCTTTTATATTTCTCCCCCTTTCTCTGTCTTTCTCCGTCACTTACCATCTCCCTTTTCTCCCTTCCACCCAGGTCCCTACCTGTGTGCGTGTGCATATGTTTGTTTCAAGGATCCTAATTCACCTGAGTTCTGCCAGTTTAGCAGAAGGGCAAGTCATATTTGAATATCACGTAGGACGAGAGAGAGCGAGAGGAGGTGAGAGAGCGAGACAGAGTGAGAGAGAGGAGGTGAGAGAGTGAGAGAGAGGAGGTGTGAGAGAGTGACTGAGAGTGAGAGAGAGAGAGGAGGTGCGTGAGAGAGAAAGGAGGTGAGAGAGAGAGAGGAGCTGAGTGAGAGAGGACGTAGCTTAGCATCTGTATATTCATAAATTTTTTTGCTACTATTTTGTTTTTTAAACTGTGTTTAGTTCAGTTCCTACTTCTCTTGGTCTGCTGTTGTATATTGCTTTGGCAAAAAAAATACAAAAAATATTTTGTCACGCCGATAAAGCACACATTGAATTGAGAGTGAGAGAGAGAGAGAGAGAGAGAGAGAGAGAGGAGGTGAGAGTGGACAGTGAGACAGAAGGACAACGCTGCCCCCTAGCTGTGAGTATGATGTCGCGAGACACAAACACTGTTTGTCTGAGTGGAGACACATTTTACTCCCGGATGAGAATTAGCACATGGACACTTATTAGTTAGCATATAGCTATCTGTGGCCTGTGGCAATCTGACATGGTTTGTGTGTGTGAGTGAAAAGTGTGAGTGCATAGTGAATGTAAATATGTGAGTATGTGTCTCAATATATGGTGATTGGTGTGTGTTTGTGTGTGTGATTGTGAACAGTGGAGAAAGGTGAGAGCAATAGCAGCGTGGGTGGACTGCACTCGAGGCTGCAGGGAAACTGAAGGAGACACGCATGATTGACGGGGCAAATTAGTATGCAGAAACCTCAACTACACACACACACACACACACACACACACACACACACTTAAAGCCATGAAAACAACATACCTGTATATCAGTGCTCTCAGAACACACCATTGCTTCAAGTCTACAAGGACAAACACACACAAAACACACACATGGTGAAAACACACCTGGGGAGTATTCCAGATATGCCACATATGGGGTATTCCAGATATGGGGGTATTCCAGATATGCCACATATGGGGGCTATTCCAGATATGCCACATATGGGGGGTGTTCCAGATATGCGACATATGGGGGGGTATTCCAGATTTGCCACATATGGGTGGGTGGGGGGGTATTCCAGATATGCCACATATGGGGGGGTATTCCAGATATGCCACATATGGGGGGGTATTCCAGATATGCCACATATGGGGGGGTATTGCAGATATGCCACACCTGGGGGTATTCCAGATATGCCACATATGGTGGGGTATTCCAGATATGCCACATATGGTGGGGTATTCCAGATATGCCACATATGGTGGGGTATTCCAGATATGCCACATATGGTGGGGTATTCCAGATATGCCACATATGGTAGGGTATTCCAGATATGCCACATATGGTGGGGTATTCCAGATATGCCACATATGGTGGGGTATTCTAGATATGCCACATGTGGTGGGGTATTCTAGATATGCCACATATGGTGGGGTATTCCAGATATGCCACATATGGTGGGGTATTCCAGATATGCCACATATGGTGGGGTATTCTAGATATGCCACATGTGGTGGGGTATTCCAGATATGCCACATATGGTGGGGTATTCCAGATATGCCACATATGGTGGGGTATTCCAGATATGCCACATATGGTGGGGTATTCCAGATATGCCACATATGGTGGGGTATTCCAGATATGCCACATATGGTGGGGTATTCTAGATATGCCACATATGGTGGGGTATTCCAGATATGCAACATATGGTGGGGTATTCCAGATATGCCACATATGGTGGGGTATTCTAGATATGCCACATATGGTGGGGTATTCCAGATATGCCACATATGGGGGGGGGGGGTAATTCCAGATATGCCACATATGGTAGGGTATTGCAGATATGCCACACCTGGGGGTATTCCAGATATGCCACATATGGTGGGGTATTCCAAATATTGTCTTATTCAGAATAAGGTCAATAATTAGATTACTGCTGTCTATGTAAACGTACTGATTGTCAATGGATCACCGAGTTCAGGAGTCACCATGGAAACCCAGGGTGAAAAAAGCGAGCTGCACACTTCAGCGAAGTAGAGTTAGAGGTTTCAATGCGTGCTTATAAGTAATATAACCAGTTATAACAACAAAAAAAAGTACCACCGCTGCATCGGACAGAGAGTTGGCTTGGAAAAAAGTAACGGATCGAGTAAATGCGTGAATTTCTAAGTTCATTAATATCTGAAAAGTTTCCTTTCATTACGATGCAAAATTGAACATTGATCCCATTAGACCCATGCCGTAACATTTAATAGACATGCCTTTACTTTTATCCCTCCATCAATTTCTTACCACTGTACATAGTACTAATAATATAATAGGCTTTATATTTTATCAGGTGGAATCCTTCTGGACCCAGAAGAACTTGGAGCCAAGACAAAATGAACCACAAAAAAGATAATATTTCATAATCTTCCTAAACTGTAACCTAGCTGATTGGCCGAACCTTCTATAATCACTTTTCTCTCTGTTCTATAGACACATGAAGAACGCAGGGGCCTGTAAAATGGCTGGGGGACCACCAGCACCTCCACTCACTCCGGCTGAGGAGCTGCCACTGTCCTTTAATCAAGGGGGCAGTTCCAGGGGGCAGTTCATCAGAGTCAACTACCTCGCATGAAGTAGATGTTCCTTATGTCTTTGTATATTAGTTGTATTTGTTTGAGAATGTACATTGAGCATCTGATTTCGTTTTCTTACAGTTGCTGATGGACACGTCGTATTAACGGACCGTCCTGCAACAGTTGAAAGTGATTATCGTCTTCAGGTATCGTTTCTGTTGGCTAGATCAAACATCATTAGTAATTTGCACTGCAGGATGAAGAGGAAGAGACCATCTCTACTGTGACAGAGGTACAAATGAAGATGCTGGGAGGCCCACAGAGGTTTAACATATAATACATTCCTTTTTTTTTTTTTTTTTTTTTAAAAAAGATGTGATTATTAAAACCGTTACTGTCCCCTTAAAGATTATGATGAAGTTAGCTTTTGCTCCTATGTTTGTTTTTATTTTGTGGGCTAGTTTTTGCTTGTTAGTTTGCTATTGTTTGATTGGCTAGTTTTTGCTGATAAGTTTGGTTTTGTTCAGTGAGTTAGATTTTGGTGATTACTTTGCTTTTGTTTGGTGAGATTTACATTTACACTTACATTTATTCACTCAGCAGACGCTTTTATCCAAAGCGACTTACAAATGAGAAGGATACAAGCAAAGCGATATCAAGCAGAGAACAATACAAGAAGTGCTACCATACAAGATCTATTAATTGAATTCCAGAAGAAGCAAAGTGCAGAGTAGAGGTGTAAGTGCATTTTTTACATTTATTTATTTTATTTATTTTATTATGAGTTGGTTAGGTGTTCATAGAAGAGGTGGGTCTTTAGCTGTTTTTTGAAGATGGTGAGAGATTCTGCGGTCCGGATTGAGATTGGAAGTGCATTCCACCACTGAGGAACAGTTAGTGTGAAGGTTCTGGAAAGGGACCTTGCGCCACGCTGAGTTGGAACTGCTAAACGACGGTCGCTAATCGATCGCAGATTAGTTTTTGTTAGTTGGTTTGCTTTGGTTTAATGGGTTATTTTTTTGCTAATTAGTTTGCTTTTGTTTTGGGGTGAGTTTTTGTTAGTTGGTTTGCTTTTTTGTGGGATTAGGTTTTGGCAGTGGGTTTGCTTTTGCTTGGTGGGTTAGTTTTTGCTAGTCGGTTTGCTTTTGTTTGGGGCTTATTTTAGCCAGTTGTTTTGTTTTTATTTTTGGGTTAGGTTTTGCCAGCTGATTTTCTTTTCTTTGGTGGGATTGGTTTCTCCCAGTTGGTTTGCTTATGTTTAATGGGGTTAGTTTTTGCTAGCTGGTTAACGTTTGTCTTATGGGGTAGTTTTTGCTTGTTGGTTTGCTTTTTTTGGTGGGATTAGTTTTTGCTATTTAGTTTTATTTTGTTGTTAGTGTTTGCTAGTTGGTTTTGTTTGTTTGGTTGGGTCTGCTCTTGCTCATCACTGTTCCTCTGTTTGATGGGTTCGTTTTTGTCTGTTGAGTTAGTGTTTGCTCATTATGGATTCGTTTTTGCTCATGAGTTTGTTTGATGGGTTAATCTTTGCACACTAGTTCGATGTTTGATTGCTAGTTTGCATTTGTTAGCTTGTAAGTGCTAGTTGGCTTCCACTCGTTGAAGAAATGCTGAAGGTGAATATAATTTGATCAAGTTTGTCAATGGTTTATCAAATTTAACTGAAAGTCCTCTATGCTTGACATCAGGACACCTCTTACTGTTCAAAATTTATGACGATCCTCGTCTGGCATTGTTCACTCGCAGGTTGTAGTGCCTCCATGTAGGTGGGGCAAGTTCCCTTGGTTACTCTGCATGCATTGAGGACTTGGAGTGAATGTGAGCAGCCACAGGGAGCCAGTGGAGTGCAATGAAGAGGCTAATACATACTCAGAAGCCATTTTACCTTTCAGTCGTCATTATGACAAGTAGACAACTCTCGATATCAGGCACTCCGATCTTTTGGTCGGCTAATGGAATACTCTTACGCACCACAACACACACACTTCTGGCTCTCTCTCCTACTTCCTAATGACTACATTGGTGCTGTCATAGTCCTACTGAAAACTGAGACAAAAAGAGCAAGAAAGAGAAATGGGGAAAGAAGAGGCGTTCGTTGCCAAATGAGGCGGAAAAATGAGCGTCGCGTTGATGGACAGCGCCGTGCTGGACCGCTGAGACACTGTCGTTTACCTTAATTTGATTGTTTCTTGCCATGTCCATTAATATGCCCTTTATTCCACCCCCCTCTCTCCTTCTCTCTCAGCTGAGAGCAGATGGCTGCTCCTTCTTTTCCGCTGGGCTGATTTGACGTGACGTGACCTCTCGCTTGCTTTTTATTAACCCAGAGTTTCTTTACATCACCTCCCTCTAGCTATTGCTATTACTGCTGCTGTTTGAAGTTAGCTTGCAAAAATTAGGCTGACCTGTTCTTGTACATGTTGATGTAAGCAGTATGGCCTCCATCCCTACATTTAGTAGTAGCTCAGCAGGTTTTATACTAGTATCCAGAGGTTTGTCACTTTGAATCCTAGGACTGCCAGCGATCCACCGTGGGGCCCTTGAGTCATACATTTTTTGGATTGGATTTTGCCTCATTTGTTGCGAAATGAATAAACGTACCACCAAAACCACCTGCTCTCATATGCGGCCAACTTTTCCGAACTACCGAGCAAGTGCTGAATCAAGACCTCCGTTCTATCCTATACACTTAATATGCTACTTAACTGCATCATTACATTCATTTATTTATTGCCGGATTTATTCGGTGGATTATTCGATCCAATATGATGACCAAGTGAGGGGAAATCCACAAAGCATATTTATTCGTGCAATGTGACATATTTCTGAGTGCAATGGCACATTTGGGTGGCAGGAATTTTGGTTTTATCCATGGGGATTTGATTGGCAAAAACGAGCACGCCACACTTAGCCGATTGTGTAGGACAGCTCGCCTCCCACAACACCACTGGCACTTGAGGAGCTGGAGGTGGACGTAATCCTGCTAATGCAGGAGGCGAAGATGGAGGGAAAAGACAAAAATATTGTCCCAGGAACGTGGGCAAATTTATTTGAGCCATTGCGAACGGAGACGGTCGACGCAAAAGCCGTGGCAAACATTTGCCCTTACCTTCACTCAGTGTGAAAGGGAGGTGAAAATGACGTAAATGATCGGTTATTATGTATCATGTATTCATGTACTTCCCACAATTATACTATGAGCTAATCAAAAGTCCAGAATTCAAGACAGAATTTAATTCACCTTAGCTACTAACTAATTAGCTCTCTTTTTCAAGACGTAGCTGTATAATCTTTTGGTTTATTTTATTTTATTTTTTTATTTTTTAAAGAAAATGATTAGCGTAAAATTTTGCTCTTGAATGTCAATTTTTTGTGTGTACGTATGCAGTGTACCGTGATTTACCACAATTTGACACTAAGGATTGTCATTTCCCTCCTATAAAAATCAGCATTCTTAAGTCCTGCCTTTTATTTTGAAAGTTTGACCTCGCCATTATTCTGTCATAGGGGTGTGCATGTTTACTAGTTTATCTACTCGAATAAATCAGTTAGTTTAGTGTGTTGTGGTTTAACAATCGAAATATTTGAAATATATTTCAACCACACGCACAAAGGAGAGGCGTCACGGAGAACGAGCAGGTAATGAGTGAGTGCCTACACCTGTGTGCGGTTAACGAAAGTTGATTTAGACGCCTGAGAGTCTGACGCTTCTTTTATCCAGAGGTGTCATCAGTGAGCGATGCGTAGTGTGTGTATCCTCCCATTGTGAAATCATGCACTGTCATGTTTCATATGAATGCATATGAAAGGAAGCCTTTTTAAACCAGATCCTGTGTGTTTGAGTGATTGGGATGTTTCCTAATTTCGCTGATGTTTGAGTACCTAGACCTGACTTCTAGCATTTCAGACTATTTGAGCCTTTCAGAGTATTACATTTGAACTCCTTAGCTCTGAGAGAATTCTGCCTTGCTTAAATATATATAAAAGCCTCGACCAAACATTTAAACAGATCTAACCGAGACTGTAGAGTGTAGGATGAGCGGTCTGGAAAATGGCTCTACTTTTGTCATTAACATTGTAGCCTAAACAGCATTAAAGCTAGAACTGTAGCCTGTGCGTGGCTGTTAATGAAGTGAAGTGACGCATTCATCGCTGCACAAAGTATAACAATCCTCAATTGAATAATCGTTCGCTTTGCTCTTAGCTAGTATGAATGCAGAATAAGAAAGGTGTGCATATATAACAGGATGATGTGACCTGGACCTGGATCATATCATCATAATCACACCTTTATTCACAGGTGGGTGAAAACACACCCACTGACAAACACAAACATAAACCATGGAGTCTGGATTATTTCCCAGAGATTGTTCTCACTCCATGACTCCTCTTCTGCCATTTTACAGCAATCTGTGTTATCCCCGTCATACACACACACACACACACACACACACGACTCCGGAAGAGTGCCCGGAATATCCCGCTCGACCACCTGCTCCGCTCAGAGGGAGGAACTGGCGGATAGAAAGAATCACATGACCTCTCAAACACACATGAACTGAGAAGCTGTTGCAAGGGGTAATGAATGGAGCGGAAGATTAAATGATGGATATACTGTAGAGAAACACCACACACACTCACACGGGAGTAGAACGTAACGGTCCGAGAAGAAACTCGTACCGGAGATGGATGGATGAGGACGGAAACGAGAAAAGACGAGATGGAGAAAGATTGATAAACGCATGTGGGTTATGGTTTTGTCGTATGGTTTAGTATAACGGAGGTTCGACACTTCAGGACGTGCTTTTAAAGGAAAATGCTTAACTTTGGGGTGATGGCGCTAACTCTGTTCGTGTTGGGCCACATCACACCACCCCGTCACTGATTATTTTACTATAACAGCATGTGGCAGACGTAGTGGCAGCCAAGCTCGACTGTAGATAGAGCAAGGGAAAAATGCATAGAGTTTAATGCTGCTAAAACAAAGGAATAAAAGAAAGTTCATATAAGTAAATATGAGCAAAGAAGGCTTTATTGTTTAACATTTTTGATCTTTTGTTCAAAATAATGGATAGTAAACAACTGCAAACACAACAAAAGTTTATACGGATATACATATATACCAGTGTGACTAGGAACAGGAAATAGTACAACCATGACTTCCTGTTTCACAGGGGTATAAATATGAGGTAACACAAAGGCCAAATTCCCTTAGTCATTCATAACAATGGGTAAGAGCAAGGAATATAGCTGTGATGTGCGGCAAAAAGTTGTTGAGCTTCTCAAAATGGGATGTGTCTATAAGAAAATAGCACAAGCATTGAAAATGTCCATTTCCACCATCAGGGCAATAATTAAGAAGTTCCAGTCAACTGGAAGTGTTATGAATCGACCTGGAATTGGACGTGTGTCTATATCGTCTCAACACACTGTGAAGAGGACGGTTCGAGTGGGCAAAAAATCTCCAAGGATCACAGCTGGAGAATTGCAGATGTTAGTTGCGTCTTGGGGTCAGAAAGTCTCCAAAACTACAATCCGAAGTCTCCTACATCACCACAAGTTGTTTGGAAGGGTTTCAAGAAAAAAGCCTCTACTCTCATCCAAAAACAATCTCGAGCGTCTTCAGTGTGCCAGACTCTACTGGAACTTCAAATGGGATCGGGTTCTACGGTCAGATGAAACCAAAATAGAGCTTTTCGGCGATAAACACCAGAGGTGGTTTTGGCGCACACAGAGAGGTAGCCATATGGAAAAGTACCTCATGCCCACGGTTAAATATGGTGGTGGCTCTTTAATGTTTTGAGGCTGTTTGGTTAAACAATAAAGACAATTTTTCACAGCTTTCTTTGCTCATATTTACCCAGGGTGACAATATTAGTAGAGGGAACTGTATGTGCTATATTGATTTTGATATTATATTGATATTAAATGAAGCCTTTCTGGAATGTCCAGCTTTCTGTAAGTCGTTCGTATTCACTAATTCATCATTATTGGGGGAAACCCACTCCAAAAGATCGTCATCTCATATTTAACCGAAATGCAGACCCTCAAATCGTTCATGACAAAAGGACAATGAGTCTCGCTAATCTTGTCCAATTACCATTGTGTTATCTTTTTATTATTATTATTATTATTATTATTATTATTATTGCATATTATCTAAAGAAAAGTGACTCATTTCAAAAGATTCCTCTCGTTTGTTCAATTCATAAAGAGCTGGGGAACAAACGAGGGCCGTTTGAAACTTTCAGTAATCACATCACTTATCTCAGGATATGTAATGCATTATATTTCACCGAAAATGGTACAAGAAAGCTGGAGGGAAAGAACGTGAGATAGAGAGAGAGAGAGAGAGAGAGAGGGAAAGAAGTGAAGGCAGATCTTTATCATAGAGGAAAGATGACAGGTCCATTACATCAATCTTGATACGAGCAGTTTGATCCATGTGAGCCATTTTCCACCCATCCTTCTCTTCGTTTATCAGCAGCGTGTCGATTCAGTTCATCACGATCACATCGACCCAAGGCTCGGAGTTAATAAGAGCGGGGTTCGGCTTCTGATATGACCGCGATGATCTATAAACGAATCTAACCAAACATCATTCAGTCTCACGTCAGCTCACAGTTTTAAACTGTATTAAATGCTGGATTAAAGCAAAAGTTTTGAGAGAGAAAAATCATATACATATACGTTTCCTTTTACCCAAAAACTTAAATTGTTGATCAGCATTGTTACATGTTACATTCTGCTTAATCGTTTGGTTGAGACATTCATCTAAAAACATGATCCGACCCAACCCAAGCTAAGCAACTCAAGGTCCCAACACCGGCTCTCCTGGGATTTGAACTCGCAATCACATTGCCTGTTGCACAAGAATTTAGCTAATCGATTAAACTGTCCATATTTTCCGTGAGGAGACTTACTGAATTATGCAATATTCATGGAAGGAGTCTCCAGTGTCAGTGCTTCGTATCAGACGTAATTCTGTAACTTTCAGATGTCTGACATAGGAGTTTCCTTGGAGTTCCCGATGTTCAGCTTATTAATGTGGAGAGAAATAAAAGGAGGCAGGTGAAAAACCGACAGTTTATACTGTTTATGTATTATTAAATGTAACTATAAATGGATAAAATGTACATCACGTTGTTCCATAATTCATAAAAATCATAATTGTTGGGGGAAAACCACTTCAGCCGTTATTGGATGGGAAAAGTAACTGCTTTCCCTGTCGGGGAAATCACAATTCACGTCACCTGACTAAGTCACATGACCACATCTCCATTCACAATATGTAAGGTCTTACTCAAACAATCCGTGTGTGTTTGCTCTCTGTTATTGTCGCTTACTCTAGACCAGTCTGCTCCATTTTAATCTCGCCTGACCCTTTTGCCAGGTTTTGGTTGACTATTTTGGACTTGGCTCAATAAAAATCCCGTACTTGCATCCAGGTCTCTGCCTCACACAGTACTTTAAAAAAAAAAAAAAAAAAAAAAAAAGGTGTGGGGGGAGGAGCGTTCCTTGATTTCTTTCTCTTCAGTATGTTCAGCATCAGAATTATGGACACTTGTAAATTTCATCCCTCCCTCTGAGTTCTACTCGGGAGGTCGACAGAATTTTGGCAGCGTTTGCACTCCTGATATAAAAGGCTGTCTCAGTAGGAAAGCAATGTAAGAACAGCTTCTCAGAGATCCTCTAATTCTGTTCTATTAATGAAAGTTTACAGATAAAACAAACAAAAAAAAAAACCATGCTGGAGAGAGATGTAGAAAGTAGAGGATGTTGATAAGTATGTAGGGTTTGTGTTTCACCTTTGTGTGTGGGGGGACGGGGGGGACGGGGGCGTTTAAGCCCAGTCCAAGATTCTGGCAGTCTCAGGAGCCACCATGAGGTCTGAGAAGAAGAAAGAATGCAGCTTTAAAGGTATTGAAGTTAGCACCATGGGATGCTGGGAAGCTCATGGTGAACCATATGTATCCAAAGAGCTAAGAAAAGGAAGGAAAAGGTAAAACCCGCCTCAAAAACGTTGGTAAAATCATAAACGCTAACTAGTTAGAAGTTGATTTATGTCTGTTTTATATTCTGTATTAGAAGAGGCGCTAATTTGGAGGAAGTCGCTAGCTAGCAACAGTACTGTAAGTGTACTGATTAGCCATGGAGGTGTATATTGCGGTAAAATGTTTTTTAGACTCAGTTTAATTGCGTACGAATTCTTAAAAGTCTTATTTTTTTAGACTCAGGATTTATTTATTTATTTATTTTAGATTTCCAACAGGAGATAATCTGATGGTGAGTGCCAAAAAAGAAAACCTCGTCCGAATGTCTCAATATCTTCGAAAGAACAAGGCGCTTAGCCTTGCTAGCATTGACATTTCTACCAGCCGTCCCTGCTACACATAAACGTTAGCTACAGTCCCCTCCAAAAGTATTGGAACAGCACGGCTAATTCTGTTGTTTTCGCTATACGTTGAAGACATTTAGATCAGATTAGAATTTCTGCTTTCATTTCCTGATATTTACATCTAGATGTGTTCAACTGAGTAAAAAAATTGCACTTTTGGTGGCAGACCACCCAATATTTAGGTGAGCAAAAGTATATGAACAGGTAGTCTTAAAGTACATTTAAGCAAATTGCACTTAATATTTGGTTGCATATCCCGTGCTTGCAATAACTGCATCAAGATGGCGACTCACTGACATGTCCAAATTGTTGCATAATTTCTTTTATGATGCATTTCGAGTTGTTGGTTTGTGTGGGATGGGGCGGTGTGAAATGCTCAGTTGAGTTAAATTCTGGTGATTGACTTGGCAGTGTGTTTTGGATCGTTGTCTTTGCTGCATGATGAAGTTCCTCCTGATTAATTTGGATGCATTCCTCTGTAAATTAGCAGACAAAATGTTCCTGTACACTTCTAAACTCATTCTGCTGCTCCCATCATGAGTTCCATCATCAGTAAAGATTAGCGAGCCTGTTCCAGAAGCATCCATGCAACCCCAAGCCATGACGCTACCTCCACCGTGTTTCACAGACGAGCTTGTATGTTATGGATCATGAGCGGATAAAGCTCATTCTGTACAGATTTTTCAGTCTCAGTCTTTTCAGTTCTTAATAGTGTACTAATGTTTTTTTTTGTTTTTTAAAACGGACCTCAAACCGTCACATGGATCGGAGAACGTCTCAGTGCTTTGTTAATTAGTGCTAGCTACAGGATGTTCCTTTTAGCGAATGAGTAACAGCGTTAGTGAAAAGTTCGACACCTTTTGCATAGTAATAAATACGCCATGTAAATTAAACGCATTTTATTTTATTATTATTAGTTTATTATTATTATTATGACTAAAGTGAAACAACAACCCAAGGCTCTCTTTATTACTCCTTTCAGCTTTCCTCCTTTGAATCAGATAAACAAAATCAGACAGCTTTTCTAAAGATGAGGAGTGTGCCATCGCTTGTCTGCTAACATAATGAGCAGTGTGGTTTGGCAGCGCCGCAATTAAAACGTTTCAAAGCATGAAACGCTGTTATTATTCTCACACACACACACACACACACACAGGACGGAGCGAGGGGGCGGTGTCCTTCTTTGACTTTTTCAAAGTAAAGCTATTTCAGAAAGCCGCAAGGTTGAAGCCGGGCTTTGTGTGAGTGAAGGGACGGACATTAGAGGTTGAGGTTTATCTCGGGTCACTGAGTGGTCTAATGGCGCCTAATGGGCACTGTAGAGATCAGGCATAATGTCACAGAATTACAGGGTGAATGGGGTGTAACAGACAACAAACAATTATTAGCTCCTACTTATTAGAATTTCGGGCGGGGGGCTGATACGAAGCACCATCGCTGACAGAAAATGTTATGAGGACATTCGGATCAGAAAGAATTCAACAGCTAGGTTAGGCTTTGCAAAAAAAATAATGTTCTGAAAATACAGTATTTGCTTTAATACCGGTTATAACACTCACATAACATTCCCTAAAACAAAAACTAACGTTATGGAGATGTAAGCAATAACGTTCCTATGAGGGAAAATGTTGTAGTGTTTACAATCATCATATAAAACAGTGTAAGACATGACTTGAACATTCTTAGATCTGTAACATACAGAAATCATTCTGCTAACATTCATGTTCCCCGGTTTAGCTCCCCCCTGGCCACGCCCATGATTATATTTCAGTACCGGTTCCTAATTAAAAGTCAACACCTTTTACTACATCTTTGGTACTACTGTCTAGTGAATGGTTCTTAAAGTTCTTGCAGACTTGCGAAGAGCCACTGAAGTACTTAGCTTGGATATATGCGTGATAAATGCATCTACTTAATGACTAAGTAAGGAATAAAACATTTGGGGGGCGTGCTGTCCATGCTGGGAAAAAAAAAAAAACAAACAAAAAAAACAATAGAAACCCTCATAGAATTTGTAATGGTTTTAATGGAAACTGTAATGGTCCCTATGAGTCTCTACTGGTCATTTGTTGCCTTCTATTAGAGGCATGTTAAGTTTAGTGGATACCATTAAGGACCAATAATGGTAATAGTTTTAATGGCTAGCTGATGGCTTGTAATGGTATTTGTAGTAGAAACCATTAGACTTTCTGTGATGGTTTCTATAGTTGTTTCAGCAGGGGTTATAGAAAAGTAGTGAAATGATAGGGTGGTGTGATCAAGCGTTCTTTGATTTCTTTCTCTTCAGTATGCTCAGCATCAGAATTATGGACACTTCAAAATCTCATCCCACCCTCTGGGTTCTACTCGGGAGGTCGACAGAATTCTGGCAGCATTTACACTCCTGATATAAAAGGCTATAAAAGGCTGTCTCCATAGGGTCGCGATGTAAGAACAGCTTCTCAGAGATCATCTAATTCTGTTCTATTAATGAAAGTTTAGGGGGGGGCGGGAAACATGGAAGAGAATGTAGACGATACCGATAAAAGCACACTGAAAAGCATAAAGCATGTCATTTTAAAGGTATTGAAGTTAGAACCATGGGATGCTGGGAAGCTCGTGGTGAAGCATACGTATCCAAAGAGCTAAGAAAAGGAAGGAAAAGATTTTTTTTTTTTTAAAAGCCCCAAAACATTAGTGAATTATTTAGAAGTTATTTAATACTATTTAGAAGTTGATTTGTACTTATGCTATTAAAGTTAATGTTTAAATAACGTTTAGGGGGTACAGCGTTTTGTAGGAGGAGAGGTGCTCATTTGGAGGAAGTCGCTATCGAACATCAATAAACACATCATCAATGACCTAATTCCACTGGCAGCCATACATGACCATGCCATGACACCGCCTCCACATGTTTGACAGATGATGTGGTACGCTTTGGATCTTGATCCCTTCCTTTCCTTCTCCATACTCTTCTCTTCCCATCATTCTGGTACAAGTTAATCTTGCATCAGAACTGGTCAGGTTTTTTTTTTTTTAGGAAAGTCTAATCTGGCCTTTCTGTTCTTGAGTGTTGCCAGTGATTTGCATCTTGATGTAAACCGTCAGTATTTACATTCATGAAGACACTTCTTGATTGTAGGCTTTGATAATGATACGCCTACCTCCTCTAGAATGTTCCTTAACTTGGCTAGATCTTCTGAAGGGGTTTTTCTTCACCAAGGAAAGAATTCATCCACTTGAATTATCTTCCGTGGTCTTCCAGGCCTTTTGCTGTTGCTGAGCTTGGCAGTGCATTCCTTCTTTTTAAGAATGTACCAAATGGATGATTTGGCCACTCCTAAAGTTTCTGCTATCTCCATGATGGGTCTGTTTTGTTGTTTTTACCTAATTATGACCTCCTTCACTTGCATCGACATCTCTTTGGACCAGAGAGTTCCCATGAAGAGCTACTAAATGCAAATTCGTTGCTTGGAATCAACTCCAGACCTTTTATCTCCTTAATTTGTTATGAAATAACGAGGAAACAGGCCATAAAACTACTTATATGTCACGTGTCCGAATACTTTTGAGCCTGTGAAAATGGAGGGGCTGTGTAAAAATTGTCTGTAATTCTTAAACGCAATTCCTTGATCGCTTCATTTCAAATCCATTGTGGTTGGCATTCATTTTCCATACTGCTTATCCTACACAGGGTTACAGGGAGCCTGGAGCCTGTCCTAGGGGACTCGGGGCACGAGGCGGGGGATACCCTGGACCGGGTGCCAAACCATCGCAGGGCATAATCACACACCCATTCATACACTACGGACAATTTAGAGGTGCCAGTCAGCCTACAACGCATGTCTTAGGATTCGGGGAGGAAACCCCCGAAGCACGGGGAGAACATGCAAACTCCGCACACACAGGGTGGTGGCAAGAATCGACCCCACTACTGTGAAGAAAAACGTGCTCACCACTAAGCCACAATGTCCCCTCATTGTGGTGGTGTACAGGGGCAAAAGTCCCAAAATTTTGTCACCGTCCAAATACTTATGGACCTGACTGTATTAGGCAGCAAGTGAGCAGTCAGTTCTCGAAGGGGATGTGTTGAAAGCAGGAAAGAGACTTTTTCTGAAAGAGAAAAGGGCCAGGCTGTGACGGCTAGACGAACTGTAACGGCACAAGGAGGATCTACACAAGATCAGACAGCTGGTTTTAATGTTATGGCTGATTGTTGTATTCAGCATATAATGTTAATTATCTTTGCAGTTGTTTTGTTTTGTTTTTTAATTGAGTGTTTGCCAGCATCCTTTAATGATACGTTAATGATACGACCTGATCAGACGACCATCCGTAAATCAGCTTTCCCTCAAAGCGATGGCGGTTAAACGACTCTAGACTTGGCCTACCTTCTTCATCAGCGGCTTATTGAATTCTGAAATCCAAACACAAACAACGTTGAATAATACGGCTGAGAGAGAACAAACTGTCCTGCCTGATCCTAATCGATAAAGACTAAGCGTGTGCTTTCTAATCCGCCTCATCCATAGCTCCAGTTGAAGCAGAGTGCCACAGGTCTTCAGCATTATTCACACTTCCAGAGGCCAGAGGATCCACTAAAACTTTCAAGTTCGTGAATAATTAACGTTTGGGAATGAGAGTGCATGCGAATATAAACCCAGTTAACACGGCGTTATGATAATGGACACTGTGTCGGCATTAAGTGAGTACATTATGCACTTAAGATCGCGGTACCGTTTTAAAAGAACAAGGTGCTTGCAATTTATTTTCGGCCTAATTGGTCTGACTGAGCTCACGAGAAAGGGATAAAACCCATAATGCACTGGGAGTTTCACACTCAGATACCCAGGTGACCCGATGTTAAATGAGTTTCCGTTTATAAAATGGAACCACCGCTGCTTCGTGTGTGTGTGTGTGTGTGTGTGAATATCTAATTTCCCAGCACTGAATTGCAAGCAGATTAGGAAACACCAGACAGGATTTCCAGGGTGAAGAGTTCACATAATAAATAAAATCATCTCTCCATCCCGAGCCCAGAGTCATGCTCTGCACCAGAGCATTATGGGAAACCCAATAAGCAAACTCCCGAGACGGAGCTTAACCTGGATCACCGTGTGCCACCATTGTGCAAGATCCAATCATTGTAGAGGAAAGTGATGACCTCAGAGTACTGGAGTGAAAGGAGAATCAGAGGCAGATCTGTATTTTTCACATCAATTTTCCATCTTCATTTTTTTTATGCCAATTACCTAAATTGCATACATGGACTACAATTGGTGCACGAATAAAGAAAAGACGCCGTAAATGGTGCTGGAGGTTTGAAATGAGCAACAACTTAACGTGTCGTGGCTCCGCCCAAACGTCCATACTTATATTAAACAGTGTATATAAATAGTACCTACTGTAGGTGACTAGTTGTAATTTACATGTTTGCATCAGGGGGTACGGTGGTTAGCAAGTTTGCCTTGCACCTTCGGGATTGGAGGTCGTAGGCCGCAGTGCAGGATGGGAAATGTAGTCACTGGTTTGCTGTGATATGACACTCTTACTTCAACCAGTAGGACGTTTTACACCAGATGTGCACATGGTGTATTTTTCCGCTCGTTATTTCTGGCTAGACACTCCAGAAAATCCAAAGCTGATACATTAAATTATATCGTGTGCAGTCTGTAAGTCTAAAAGTATATTGCGCAGTCTATAATCAAAATGGTGCAATAGTTATTTCTGCTCATAACACTAATGCGCATCATTGCACTGGGGTGAAAGTGAAAGTGCCATCGAGTGAAAATAGAGGATTAACAAACCTTATTTATTTATTTATTTATTCATTTGGCAAATGACTCGGCGTTGAACTGAGAAGATCAACCTTCCTATCAGTAGGCCAGAGACCTAAATGCTCCACCACTGCCTCGTGATTATTTATTCACGCACAGTGATAAGTCATGTTTACATGTAATCTGCCAGTATATACAGTTAGCGTCGCATTGCGTTGAAGTGTTCTCTCAGTGGTCCATCGTTAAAATGATCCAGACGGACTCCTTCTCGAGTGATGGTCATTAGGTTTTGCCTGGTTGTGTCACCCAGACGACTTCACAGTGGTGATTTTATGTTGTTTTGTAGGTTTAAACCATGCTCACTGCAACACAAGGAACAACAAAAACCACTTCAGCAAGGGTTTAACATTGAAGGAATCTCGGTTGACACGCCTTCTGAATCCACGCTTCTATTTTTAAAAGAGGAAACTCTTAAAGATTCGATATGGACGTCTATCACGGAGAGTTTCCCTTTGAGAAAAAGCGCTGAGTCTGACCTGTTTAGTGAGCTAGGACTGTTAACCATCCAAAGAACCTTTCAGAAAACTCTAAGATGCTTGGTGGTATAATATTTTTGACAGGGGTAGTGTGACAACTAGTGGCGTCCGAGACCAAAAGTGGACTGGAAAACTCTAATCTAAACTCAAAAACAACAGCAACAACAACAAAAAAAAAAACAAGCGTTCCTTTTTCAGGAGAATTTTGTCAAATCCAAATAAGCTTTACAGATCTTTATTGGAAAGGGTGAAATGTTTTTCATGCTTAACAGTAAGCAATTATTGTACTTATTGTAACATTGTAACAAAGAATGAATGGTATGCTAACGATGTCAGTCATTTCATTAGGCATGCATTAATAATAACTTGATAAAAGCCATTCTTTGTGTAGAAGGAATGATTTTACTTAGTGATCAGATCTTGTAAATCTCAGACTTTTTTTTTTAATTCATTGGGAAATTCCTATATCTGATTACATAATGGTTAAGCTCTCAAACCGGTGGAAATGTGAGCCTTTTATATATATATATATATATATATATATATATATATATATATATAAAGAAAAAAAATCCCTGTTCCTCTGAACCAGCATCATTTCACAATGGAAAATAAGTAAATGTCTCAGTAGTCATGTCCTGAACTTTCCATTCCTCTGAGGATGAATGTTCCTGATTCAGTCATGCTGCTCGGGCGAATCAGCACACAATCCATTTTTACAGTAAACTGGCCAATACCAGTTTTGAACTTGACAGCAAAATAGAAGTGGCTTGCAAAATGCTTACATAGTGTTTGGTCGGAATGTGTGTTTTGTGTATGTGTGTTTGGAAAGATTGGAAAATGGAAAATGTAATGATGTAGAATGTGCGAACTGTCAGTGGGCGTTTAAATGAAAATGGACTCTTTACACTGGGGGTTTCTGACCAGCTGCACCAGCCACCAAGCTTCCTTTACAACCCACATGTGGATGAGTACGTTAATAAATCTGACAAATATACACAGTAAAGGAATGGCTTCGGAAAGACGGGGGCGAAAATTGTAGTCTGGGGGTGATAGATATTTTTGGAGTAGTAGGGACCAGGTGTGATGAGCTAATAAGTACCTGGAGTGCAGTATGCAAACCAAAAGAGGCCGTGGAATGGTGAGCTAAGGAGCTCAAACGTGCAGTGAACACAGGAAAGAAGAGCCGAATAGTCAACGGAAAGGGTTTGGAAATCCAAAGAAATCAGTGAAATGCGATGAGCAGTTCATGGAATGGACTGGGAAGAGCTAAACTGTCAGTCAGTGACCGGGTAAAGAGGAGATTATTTAGAGAAGCAACCAAGACGCCATGATGCTACCACCACCGTGCTTTCGCTGTGACTGTGGAAATGGAACAAAAGTGTCAGGAATATTTGTCAGAACATTTACCTCAGATGTTTTGCTAAATTACTCAGAAAAGACTTTATAAGAGTAAAATCACAACGTAATTACACTTAGCATCGTCTGCTAACTGAACTTCCATGTTTTCCTCCATTCCGAAAATGAAGTCTTGTGAATCCGAGATTTTGATTTATTTGTTTATTTTTATCCGAAGGTGAAGTTCCACTTGTATGCAAACGTAAACCCTAACTTTAACCCTAAACATGGCCATGCCTAACTTAAGACACGGATGAAGAGTCCATGAAACACTGAACACTGATGAACACTGATGAAGAGTCCAAAACACTGCCTCATTTTTATTTATTTATTTTTTTTAACAGGTGAAAGAGATGGAGATGATGGAGGAGCATGTCAAGCCTCTTTGTCTCTTTTTGATGTTCGGTGAGGTGTTCGCTCTGGGCGAAGTCTCAGGTGTGTGTGATGGTGTAATTGGTTATTATACGCTCCATGCGAGGGACACACCTGTGTGTCTCTGTCTATCAGGACAAGTGCCGGGAGAAGTGGATAGATTGGTGTGGAGGCTTTCAATGATGAGATGCTACAGCAGTGTGTATACACACACACACACACACACACACACACACACACACATCACAAAGGGCAGAATGTAAAGTTCATAAGCTACAACCTTCCCCTACACTACCACTCAGCTGTGACCTCAAAAAAGTGTGTTTGTGTGTAGGTGGGTTGATAAATCATGGGGTTCTGCCTGAAAAATAGCAGCGGCTGTAAAGTAAACAGACACACACACACACACACACACACACACAGGACAGTATTGTATGGGCGGGCCGGTGGCTCTCATGTGGACTCTCCTGTGCACTTCATCCATCTTTGTGAAGGAGGAGGTAAAGAGTAAGGGCTCTCTCTTTCTGTCCTTCCCTTCTTCCCTGTCTCTCTCTTTGTTGTGAAATGAGAGTATTCCATCATCCTGCACTGTGCTGGTGACACAGGCCAGGGGAGCGGAGAAAGGTGTGTGTATGTGTATGTGTGTGTGTGTGAGAATAGACAGAGATGTCGTCTCATCAATATGCCTATCTACAGTAAAATCCATAGATAGATAGATAGATAGATAGATGGATAGATAGATGGATGGATGGATGTTGAGAGTGTGAGACAGGTACAGAGAGACAGGCAGAGAAAGTCGAGATAGAGGTAGAGAGAGGTGGATGGACATTAAATGTACAGTTGAGATCATATGTTTACATACACCTCACAGAATACGCAAAATTTTGGGTTTTTTTTTTTTTTTTAAAGAGGGATCAGAAAGATTGCATTTAGTTTTTTATTTAGTTCTGCCCTGAATAAGCTAATAATTACGTATCGTCCACAAGACACGATAATAACTGAATTTACACCAAAGTTTACTCCCGCGTGATTATTAACACTGTGTGTCGTGACCTGGATGATCAACGACGTGATGTGTTTATGTTTTGTGCGAGTTCTTCACGAGTCCCTTGTTTGTCCTGAGCAGTTAAACTGCCCACTGTTCTTCAGAAAAACCCTCCAGCTCCTGCACATTCTTTACTTTTCCAGCATCCTCTGCATATTTGACTCCTTTCCAACAGCGTCTATATGATGTTCAGATCCATCTTCTCACACTGAAGACAACCGAGAGACTCGTACACGACTATTACAAAAGGTGCGAACGTTCACCGATGCTCAAGAAGACAACACGATAGATTAAGAGTCAGGGGATGGGGATGGGGGTGGGGGTTAGGGTTAGGGGTGTGTAAACTTTTGAACAGGATGATCAAAGTATATATATATATATATATATATACAGTGACATAAATTGTTATGGATGCTAGAACTACAAGAATTCCACCTTGAATGAATCATTATGTATTATTACAAAAAAAATAAATGCACAATTATAATTGTACGATGAATATTAATACAATTAATAAAAATAATTCATTCATTAGGCTACTAACTTACCAAATGACCCGTGATCCTAGACTGGTTTGTGGCCTGATGTCTACAAACCTTTGAGATAGCAAATGTGACTCAATCTAATAAGCAGCATTCAAGTTGGTGATTCAACCAGGCAAGAGGAAGTGGTTGAATGTGCGTTAAAGAAAAGACCCATAAAGTTTTGTGAGTGCTGTCATTCCATCTGAGTCACTCTGTTTTTGATTACTGCTGTCTCATCAGCCCTTTCACGTTCAGGAGATGGCAGTGCACTCAAGTCTGCTTTTTTTAAAAAGAAAATTCATTTTAATTAGAGTCTGAGGACATCACTATCAGACAACATGCATTTTAATTTAATCTAATTATTTCAGGCGCCAGGCCCTATCCATAACTGTCAGGCTTATAATGGGGTGGTCGAGGCACGCGGTTCGAAAAAGCAAGACGCTAGACTGCTGGCGTACATTTCCGTTACTATTTAGCTACATTAGCCATATAGCTCGTGATTGTTGCGATTGATTTAGGTGATGCGTTTTAATAGTCTAATCTTCGTGATTAACATTAATTACTCTACTGGATAGAAACTCCTGGGAGCAAATAATACCCAGGTTTCTATTCCGAAGCTAACGTATATGACATGACAATTTACAAAGCATCCAGCTGAAAAAAAAAAAACTTCAACAAGACGATCGTAAATTCCCGTTCAGTTGTAAATCAGAAGTCTAGAAGGATCTTTTTTTGACACGGACAAGTTTTCCCATCCGCCGTGTGTTTTATTAGTGTAAGTACAGCGTCGGTATGAATCTCCGCTGAGCGAGGAACGCGGCTTTTCTGTCCTTTTTTTTTTTTTTTTTCCATCTCGCTCCCGCGGCCCCGAGCGCCGGCCTCAAAGTCTGAAGGCAAATTTCCATTTTACGCCCCGTCGACTTTCTGATCCGCGCCGAATGAATGCGGCCGCAAACAAATCTATCAAATCCAGCATCGAAACACGGCGTGCGGCCTATCACTATAACTGCAGGGAGACAAGAGGAGGAAAAGAAAGGATATGAAGGAGAACGAGGGCGAGGCAGAAGACATGGATTTAGATGTGGATTAGCAAATGAAGGCAGCGATTGACGCAGCAGAACATGAACATGTATGAACGTATATCGTATTGTCATCTCTGGTTCATGCTTTCGTAACATTACTGTAATTCCCTTTCCTTTGGCAGTTCTGGTAAAAACCCTGGATGGTCTCCAACGTGTTCAAAAGTCAGCACTCCTACTCGTACCAAACGTTCAGCACACCTTACACACGCACCTGACTCGCAAAGACTCAAACACAAGCGTTTACTTGCATCGTTTTCATCATAGTTAGTGAGTACTGTAAGCCGAGTCATTACTAAGCAAGTACAAAACGCTAGTTACTATTTAAGTAGTCAGTAGTCACTAAGGTTGTTGGTGAGTAGTTTAGCTATTAAGTTAATACGCAAGTCCATTAACGAGCATGCTAGTTTGTAAGTGCGTAAATAAAGTTAGTTCCAAGTGAGTAGAGCAAAATTATAACGATTATCAGAATATAAACGTATTATTTTGTCATGTCTGGTTAACTGGCTGGGTCACGCTTTCATCACGTCACTGTAATTCCCTTTTTCTTTGGCATTTCATGGTAAAATCTTGAACAGACTCCAAGATGTTCAAAATTTTTTCCAAGGCATTGGATATACCCTGGAACACTGTAAAGACGATAATCAACAAGTGGAGAAAACATGGCACGACAGTGGCACTACTAAGAACAGGACATCCCTCTAAAATTGATGAGAAGATCTGTTAGCTAGACTCTTAAAAGTAATATATTTTCAAGTGCGACGCGCTGGACCGAACACCTGAGTGTTTAGTCAATCTGAAGTGTCCTCCGTCTTCTGAGTTGAACCTACCTGCCATGTTGAATATACTACAACGCCAAGACCTACTCATGATCGCTTCAGACTAGAACTAGACGTAAACATCAGTGAATGTCTACTGTTATGATTGACGACTCATTACCTGACTGAAAAAAGAGAAATATGTACAACGTGGCCTAATGCGAATCATTCTAGCTCTCTGCTTTCCTCATCAGGTCGATCGTTTCGAGCCGATCACGCCTGGATGAGACGTCATTCCGTCCTGTTCTGTCTCTGTGGGGAATGAATCAGGATTTGATGCTCATTCACACACGCTCCTGCCCTCTTTATTCCCTACCGAGACACTACAAGGGCAGCCAGGACAAATGTTAATTTTATGCCACGAGGGTTTGGATGAAGAGCAGAGACACCACCGATCAAACAAGTCACACGAGTGATGAGATTCCGAGAGTGGGATTGGGTGGATTTGAAGCTGGAATACGTGAAGCGTGAGGCGGAGGGAGTATCGATTAAGTACATGGCGATAGTCAAAGTGTATCGACGTGCACTTTTTTTTTTCTTTTTCTTTTTTTTTTTTTGGTCTGGAAGAGACGGCTGTAATGGCACGTCGCGACTGAGACACTAATGACCCATTGTGTTCTAGTGAAACGATAAAAGCTGAAAAATGTCAGACATAATGCACTCGATGGAGTCTGGGCCGCGTCGTGTGACACTTCATATTCTTCTTGCTGTCTTTTTGAGATGAAATCTTTAGAGGACAAAGACGCCCGTTTATTTTATTCTGGTTGTTAGATGTATTTGTTCTGTATCAACATTTCACCCTAGGTTGTAAACATTTAGATTTACGCAGTTGGTTAAAGGGATTTGAACTGAAAATTTTCAGACTCGTCGTAAGTCATCAAGAGGTCATGCCTAAGAAAAGATTACACCTGTTTACCACCATTACACCCAGCACGTAGACACTGCTAATCAAACAGAGGGACCATATAGTCTCACATACACACACATCGTAAGCCAATTGTTATACAGTTTGGCCCTTTTTGTTACTCAATGTTTCCTGGACCCGCCTACTCTAACAAGAAGGTCTCATTTGACTGACTTCGAAACTAACCAATCACAGACTGACATTTTTTGTGTAGCATGTAGATGGATTTTGAATAAAAGTGCCACGAGCATCCAAGACGTTTTTTCGGTCCAGTGATTACATCCTGCCTTAAAAAGCTTCTGGACGTCACTGTTTGCAAAAGTTTGTGCCCCCTTCAGATCAAAAACTGGTGCCGTACTACAACGTGATTATAGCTTGGCAAGACTAATGCTGGAATCATGAGATGGAGCTTCTGCGGATGACACACACACACACACACACATACGCACAGACACGCACTTACATCTACCTTACTGACACTTAATGCAATTCCCTTCATCCTTGTCAAATTATTAATTTTCCTACGATTCACAGCACTTTTTGATGAAAACCAAATGTGTGTGTGTGTGTGTGTGTGTGTGTGTGTGTGTGTGTAGGGTGGAGAAATCAATCACTGAGGAAACTTACAAATCCGCTTATAAATCTAAATGCAGTTCATCGTTGCACAAGCCGTTCTGCTGACTGCAGGAATATACTTTACTTCCACAAAAAAGTGTGGCTAGTTTTACAGTAAGTTTTGTTTGATGAGCTATTCCGTGTGTGTGTGTGTGTGTGTGTGTGTGTGTGTGTGTGTGTGTGTGTTTACTCCTTTCTTTGAAAATATTGACACTCATATGAGTACCATTGAGGATATTTAATCTGACTATCCATAACTCACACTGCCGCAACCACATTAAACACGCACGCGCGCACACACACACACACACACGCACACGCGACTACAAGGCGGATAATGTATTAAACCTAGATGGGAGGTGTAAAGCAACCTCTGTAATTGCTGTAGACTGTAAATCACGGTGATGCGTACTCCGCTTCGATCCGAGACACAAGACACGCTGGCGTTTTTTTCATCAGCCCATTAAATGGAAGAGATTGTTTTATTCCACTCGTGTGACTGCGTCTGCAGATCAGGGTGTTATAAGTGTTATTGACTGCGCACGCATCATGAATAATTCAGAGGCTTGTCTGATACATTTACATTTATTCATTTGGCAGATACTTGATCTGATCTGGAGAAACTGATGCACAGTCTGTAATGATGTGTTTGTCTGAGCAGGTGGGTGTTTAAAGGCAAGGGCATAACCATGGTATGGACGTTGGGGGGTGGGGGGGTCCATTTAGTTGTCCTTAGCCCAAATGTAGTGTAAAGGAACGAAATGCTGTGCAACTTTCCTCACTTTCACTCGCATTTATAACAGTCTGTCACAACCTGAGGGTTCACAGCGAACTCGGCGGGAGGATGTGCAAGTGAACGTAACGTCATTGGTCAAAAACTGGAACTGACGTTAGCCTAGCCTACTTCGTGGGTGTGCAAATATCAACAGTTAATTGACGTTCTTAAGAACAAACCAAGCCATGGTACGATGCCTTCTATACTAAGCTAACGTTAACTACTCTTTAGGTGTCTAGTTACTTACTGTCTGAAAAAAAAAAAAGCTCGTATGTTCTGCTGCACTTTTCTACGCTTGGCTGCTGTCTCCATTTCTTACAGACTGAGCGGCTCAAATATATCAACGAACTTGCGTTGAGTACGGGTGTACAATTGGAGGGGACACACACACACACACACCGATTTTCCTTAACAAACGGAAATATATTAAAACATACATAAACATAAATACATAGAATAGATGAAGAAAAGACAGATCCGTTGGCAGGGTTCATTAAAGGGGGACGTGTGGAAAATATTTTGTACTGTATATTGGCGGGGGGGAGGGGGGGGGGATTGGTATTTCCTCAACATTGGGAGGGACACGGCCCCCCCAAAGAATGCGTGGTCACCCACGCCCATGGTTAAAGGTCTTGCTCAAAAGAGCTCATGCTCTTTTGGCTAGTAGTGTAGAACATTTGAGATGGAACTGATACACTAGAGTAACACTATTACTTCAGAGTAAAGCTGAAATTATTACCCTGAATACATAGAGGAAATGAATGAAGGGGCACGCTTATACACAGAAAGTAACCTGAGCTCAGGAGTGAACTGGAGACCCTATACGTGTGAGGACGCACTCGACGTTACCCTCTGCACCAACGTTGACTGCACCAACTGATCCGAGTTTCCTCTCATAATTAGATTATAACTGTAAATGTATTAGCATTTGCTTCGTATATATTATGCACTATGGCAACAAAGCCTAATCTACTGTAGCTAAGACAAATTTTCCCCCTATAAATATTTTTCTCTTTAGGGTTGAAAAGCAGTCAAAATCAGACTCTCTGTAAAAACCTGTACGGAACTCCGAAATCATGGCCGCCACTGTTCATCCCGTCACGCGACCGAGTCGTAGACGGATGCGATCGCAGTAGAGCGTTTTATCGAAGAAAACTGGCAGACACATCCCAAACGCGAAGCAGCATCGTATAAAGAAACCCATTCTCTACTGCAAATGAGTGAAGTACGGCAACGATTCATTTGGAGTTAATTAGGTCGGGTTGATATTGGTAAATATTCGTGATGTTGTAGAACTCACAGGTTTACTATCATACTGCCGCTGTTGATCCGTAATGAACGTTTTATTCATTCACAAACTTAAAGAAAAGATAGAGGATGTGTTTACACGTACAAAGTAATCTGATTACAGCAGAAACAAGCTTAAGGTATATTTAGACAATAGTACACTTGAGTCAAAGTACAAGGAAAAGATTTTCATTTTTTTCCTTCTAACAAGAAACAGCCAAAAAAAAAAAAAGCAACTGAACTTGAACTTGAACTTGAACGTGAACTTCCAGCCTCAATCCGGACCGCAGAATCTGTCCCTATCTTCAAAAAACAGCTAAAGACCCAAACACCAAACTAACCCCTAAAACACCAACCCCACACTACCCTAAATAAATAAATAAATAAATAAATAAATAAATAAACCCCTACTCTGCGCACTTTGCTTTTCTAGAACTCGATTAAAAGATCTTGTACGGTAGCACTACTCGTATTGATATATCGCTTTGCTTGTATTTCCACGTCCGCTAAATGGATAAATATAAACATATAATATAAACTAAAGAAAATCAGATTATCGGTATACATGGACTGAATAATCTGATTATCGGACGCTGTCGAAATTCTTGAAAGAACGTCAAATCAGATCACGATCGTATTAACACTGTATACGTAATACTACGAGTTCATCTCAATCCCTGAGATTCCACGTCTTGGATTTTCACACAAAATACCAGACAAATATATATATATATATATATATATATATATATATATATATTTTTTTCTTCTCAGCATGCACACACTGCGAGAAAGTTTAAAAAAACAAAAACAAACGACTTCCACAACTTAATACTAATACTGCACAAATGAGGTGTGACGTGTCCATTTAAGCCGTTCAAAAGGAGAGCGAGTAAGAAGGATTAACAAAGCGACCAGACGAGGAACAACAATTTCCCTGCTAATTATCTCCAAAACACATTTGTGGTCCTGCGGGAGGAGGAAAAAAAAAAAAAAACAAAAACGTTCAGGGATTACAAGAGAACGACTTCCGGTACGTTCTGCGCTTCTAGACAAGCTACAAAAGATTCTCATTAAGCTCAGAAACTTCGAATGGAGGAAAGTAGAAACTCGAATGAAACTTTAGCATTCATTCAAACTAACAAAGTGAATTCTGCGGCTCAGCTGGAGCTAAATGGCCCGCAAATTGACAGCTAAAGAGACAATCACGCTGACAACCTGTAATCTTGTCATTCATTTCGCATGAATATGAATGCGTGTGTGTGTGTGTGTGTGTGAGGGATATCGACTGCGAGGGTGCCATTAGTGACATTTACATGACATTACGTTCCATAGATGTGACAGAAATCAATAGCAAGTCATTAGTCTATGAAATGATCAAATCATCAGTTGTATGAGTGGATGACACTGATGTATTTGATTTCTTTTTCTTTCCTCACGTGAAAATAATCATAAAGCAAAAATGTTGTTCATCTTCTTCTCGTACTACAAACCCGACAGCAACGATAAGTGATATCAGACAGCAACAACAGTGGGACAGTGAACTGTACTGACTGATGCATGATGGGAGGTAGAAAGAATAGACCAAAATAAACTCAACACATTAGATCAGATCAAGTGTGTGCTGCTCTGCTCTTTGAGTGCGTCTGTGTATTGTAAGTGTGCGTATGGGAGCCGTTATGAATAAGCGAATAAACATTAAATACATTTTATTTCATTCATATTTATTTTTGACGTCCAATGCCCAATCAAGAGATGCGGCCATAATCTTGAGTTTAAATGCTCTGATTGGATATGGATGGCACTGGGATCAGGAACTCGGATCTGATTGGTTATAGAGGTACTGGGGGGCAGGAACTCATAGTCTACAGAGATCGAATAGATCACTGATTTAAAGACGGGTTCACGATTTTTTTTAAAAAATAAAAAAATCAGAGATCAAGCCTCAATCTTTTTTGGCCGCAACAATCACCAAAAAAAAAAAAAAAAAAAACTCAGCGAAATCATGTATGGGCTACCATATGAGTATCTGATAACTTTCCAATGTCCAATGGTTAGCCCTGGGTGAAGCTACAAGGCTGATATCATTTGTCCTTTCCACCCAAGTTTAATTGAAACTATGAGTATCTCATTGAATGCTGAAGGGAAAGCTAACCTAGCAAGTGTAGCCTAATTATAATAGGATTGAATTTTCCCAAATCTGCTTGAATGGTGTAACAGCTTGGAAGTCTATGAGGGTTTTTCAAGTGCGCTTCTTTGAATATTAAGCCACGCCCACCAGCTCTGAGACCGATCTGAGTTCAGATGGTGTTCGAATAGCCTTTTGTCACATTTCAGCCTTGCATTTGAAATGAGAAATTCACTGGATGTTTAATATAACGCTCCGGTTCGGAACCATACACTAAACAGATTAATATTTTACACTTGCAACGTAAAACATTCTAATTTGAGGTTATTGCTAATCACCTCATTTTTTTTTTTATCTTTTTCGACCAGACTGAGCAGGCTCACTAAATTTTATGACTAGCAATTAGCAAACATTGCGCTTAATCTCACAAATCTTTTACGAGGCCGCACTTTTATGAGAGTGTTTTTATGGTTATACACCACACGCTGATAAAAGTTCTTCATTTCCTGGTGTCCGTAGCCAAACAGCCGACGCCCGAAACTTCATAATATTTTATTAACTCCCCAGCTCTGTTCAGCAGTCTGCGCATGTGTTCGCTCTCTCCCGCTGCTTAAGAGGCGGTCCCGGCCAAAATGGGTCGTGTTCCCCAGTACTCTTCAATAACCTCTCGTCCTGTTGCACAAAGATAGCGGTAAACTGCATCAACCTGCCAATTCCATAAGTTCTGCTGCACTCGTCTGCTGCTGTCACTCTATCACAATGTGTCCCTCTATCTTTTCACCTCTCTGTCCCTTATCAGCCCCATACACACCTCCATTCGGTCCCCCATCTCAGTCCCCTTGCTTGGTCTAGTATAATTTGGCCCTTTCCGAATGGGACGCTGGAGATAATGGTGATGGTGGAAGTTCCTGATGTGAGTGTTTAGCAACTAAAAATGGACTTGACCTCTGGTGGTGAAGGTCAAACTGCACAAAATACAGTCGTCCAAAAGTTTAAGTGCACTCCAAAGAAGTGTACTATTAGATCAGATGAAAAAAAAAGACAAAAGTATGTGTTCAATTGGTTAATTGGTATAACCAATATTAACCAATCATAACCAAGTTTTACATATTAAGGCACTCTCTGTACCCTGTCCAGGGTGTACCCCGCCTTGTGCCCGATGCTCCCTGAGATAGGCTCCAGGTTTCCCCGTGACCCTGAAAAGGATTAAGCGGTATAGAAGATGGATGGATGGAAGGATGGCACTCTCTGTAATACATTAAGGTTTCTATACTCACAACTTGTATGGTGGACGATCCACATAAAAACTTCCGTAAGGAGGAAGGAGTCTCCAGTGTCAGTGTCCAGTTTTCCACCATAGGATACAACATTAAATGTATCTACTATATAAATGCATAAAAGCTACAACGTGTCATTCTTTAATAAATAAAACATTGTAATCGAGGACCTGCTAATGTGCATTAACCTCGGTAATCGGTACTTCGTCTGGGTTTTACGGCACGTAACGAGGTCGAAAGTTGTAATCAGCACGGCGTAAAACTTCCAGCGTGCGCATTGTTTTCCGCAAGACTCGCCGTTTCCGCCCACTTCTTTCATCGCTCTGTACGAAATACAACCGCTAGTGAGCCATGAAGAGAAATTAATTAATTAGCATGTGTTTGTGTTTATGAGCCGATAGGAATCGTAGCCTGAGGTGGCATCCTGTCTAATGAGAAATATAAAATACACGTAAGGAGTATTAATGTCTCGGAGTGTTTGTCGGCCCGATTTAATCAGAAACAAAAGATGATGAAAACAGGAGTGCTACATGCGATGAGCATGAGATTTAATCAGAGAAACGGATAGTAGTGATGAGTCGGCGTCATCGCAAGCCATATAGTGCTACCGCAGTTGAGAGCAGGACAGGAAAGCAGGTCGTGTCTCTTTTTATTTTTCAGCTCTTAATGTGTCCACTTATTATTTCTCTCCCTCTCTCTCTCTCTCTCTCTCTCTCTGTGTGTCAGTGTAATTTAACGGCGTGCTGCTCCGATGATAAGGCGATGTATGTACATCTCTCTCCCATTACACTGGTGTCAGTCAGCGACAGAAAGGGAAGGAGCACACGCCGAAAACGCAGACAGAGAGCTAGAAATGAAAACGAAGGGGAGGGGGGAAATGAAAATGACGGACAGATTTGTATGCCGGAGTCATTTTAATATCCCAGACAGAACCGGCCTGCGTTTGCATATTAGATAAGGAATATTCATATGACAAGGAACTCATTTTTTGTGTCTGCATGCATTAAGGTAGACTTTTAGTCACCACTTTAATGCAAAGTACACTTCCATGCTGGAGTTGTTCATTTAGCTACGGCAAGAAGACAACTCGACAAGTAAATGTCTAACAGGGTGAATGACAGGCTGTTTCACTCCATGTCAAATCCATGGTGAAGCGTTTCCTGTTTGTTATGGTCGTGCTACTGGTGATGGTGAAATGCGTTACTCTGTGCGAGTTGGATACGATCAATTTATGTTCTACTAGTTATTACGTACCATCTGTGGTGCAATCAGAATTCCACACATCGTTGTTTTGTTTTTTTTATGAGTTCCCACCCACTAGCTAGCTCTCCCCTAGCTTTCAACTTGTGAAGATACTTCCTCCGAAGCATATTTTTGGACCTGCTGCTCATATTACATCAAGCGCTATCCGCCCTCTTCCGCATACGTGAGCTCACAAACACCCATGATTGGTCAGTGTCGCTCTGATTGACGGAGAAGAGAGTATGCCTTCCATCCCACCTTCCCTTTTTTGTTGAGCTAATTGGAACTATCCTCCATTTGGTCACCATTTGGTTTTGGATCAAACTTGGGACCTAGTGGTGCAAACAACTGAAGGATCAACTGGGTACGTTGGGTAAAATTGATCCCTAGTCAATAGTGTGTGTGTGATCTCCATTCACTTAGTGCCAATGTCTCAGTTCACAAAAAGTGTTTAATCCCTAGGTCACTAGAATTATGACACAATCACTGCCAAGATAAAATGCTAAATGCTAACAGTTAATTGTGGCTCAACAGTTAAGGTTCTGGGTTACTGATCGGAAGGTCGGGGTTCAAGCCCCTTCACTGCCAAGCTGCTACTGTTGGGCCTAGAGCCCTTAACCCTCTCTGCTCCAGGTGTGCTGTATCATGGCTGACCCTGTGCTCTGACCCCAGCTTCCTAACATGCAAAGAAAAGAATTCCACTCTGCTGTAATGTACATGTGACAAAGGCTTCTTCTTCTCCAGCATCCAGGGCAAGCTGAGTACTACAGTGGCAGTCATTTCTCATTGCCGAGACATCCCTGGCGGTGAAGAGGTCATGGGTTAGGATCACACAGATGATGATGTGGATATTAGTGAAGTCAGTGCAGCTCTTGAGCAAGATGTATAACAAGAGTTTGACTTTTTCTTGGCCCCTGAAGAGCTGTGGACTAATTCAATCTCACTGGAATCATTGACCTGGAAAACAAAAAGGTGCATCACAAGGTAACGCATTAAAAGTGTACTACGACAGGGTGCTGCCATTTGGAACAAGGCCCACTGGTTCCAAGCAGTCTCTGTGGTATGTTCTCTGGATGACGAGATGGAGTTTAGCCAAAGAAAGGGTCTCATCGAAGCCTAGCTGACTGTGTGTGAACATCTGGATGTGGTCAGATGACAAGATCAGGATACTAAAGGCCTAATGGTCATTTTTTTAAATACTTTGGGACAGATTTCCCAGCATCTTACCTCAAACTGAGGTCTGATTTCACTGTATTCAAGATTCTGACATATTACCTCAAAATTACTTACAGTCCAGCAAGGCCAACTCTATTTTTAGGTTGTTTTTTTTGTTATACACTGAAGACATTTTGGCTTGAGGGCAAAAGATGAATATGAGACAGAAGATCAGAATTTGAGCTTTTATTTCCTCATATTTACATCTAGATGTGTTGAACAACTTTGGTTTTTGGCACTTTATGTTTGAACCCACCCATTTTTTCAAGTGATCAAAAATATTGGAACATGTGACTGATAGGTGTTTCTTGCCCAGATGTGCTCAGTTAGACTGACTGTTTAAACAATAAATAACTTTGAATATCTATTCTTGGTTTGAGCCCTAGGTGTTGCCTGTGAAGATTGCATGGGTTGTTAAAAAACATAAACCAACATGAAGACCAGAAGGCTGTCTATGGGAGTAAAGCAAGCCATTCTGAAGCTGAGAAAAGAGGGAAAACCTATCAGGCCCACTGAGCAAGCATTAGGCATAACCAATACATCAATTTGGAATGTCCTGAAGAAGAAAGACACCACTGGTGTACTAACAACATGGAACAAGTCGGCCAAGGAAAACAACAGCAGTTGATGTCAAACATTGTGAAAGCTATGAAGAAAACCCCCAAACAACAGTTAGTGACATCACCAACAACCTACACAGGATATATTCCCATTGACATCTGACATTTTTTTTTAGTACACCTGGGTGACTAGGAACAGGAAATTGTTCAACCATGACTTCCTGTTTGAAAGGGGTATAAATATGAGGTAACACACAGGACAAATTCCCTTAGTCATTCATAACAATGGGTAAAACCAACGAATATAGCTGTGATGTGCGGCAAAATGGGATGTGTCTATAAGAAAATAGCACAAGCATTGAAAATGCCCATTTCCACCATCAGGGCAATAATTAAGAAGTTCCAGTCAACTGGAAATGTTATGAATCAACCTGGAATTGGACGTGTGTCTATATCGTCTCAACGCGCTGTGAAGAGGACGGTTCGAGCGGCCAAAAAATCTCCAAGGATCACAGCTGGAGAACTGCAGAAGTTAGTTGCGTCTTGGGGTCAGAAAGTCTCCAAAACTACAATCCGAAGTCACCTCCATCACCACAAGTTGTCTGGAAGGGTTTCAGGAAAAAAGCCTCTACTCTCATCCAAAAACAAACTCGAGCGTCTTCAGTTTGCCAGACTCTACTGGAACTTCAAATGGGATCGGGTTCTACGGTCAGATCAAACCAAAACAGAGCTTTTTGGCGATAAACACCAGAGGTGGTTTTGGCGCACACAGAGGGGTAGCCATATGGAAAAGCTTTTGTCTTTTGTAGTTATGTTGTATGTCAAGTAGCCAACGTTGTGGTCGTGTTCTTGCTGCCGTGCGTATCTATTTCTTGTTCATAGTCTTATGTTTCACTCTAATAGACACCAATCTGCACATGCATCAGCCTCCACTATCAATCCGTTACAACTAACTGTGCAAAATATAAATTATTACAAATATTCCTGAATATTTAAACTCGTTGTCCGATACTTTCTTTCTGGCAATAACAGTTGGTGTGTATGTGTGTTTTATAGACAGGAAGAAACTTCCAAAGCCTTGTTTAAAGATCTCTTTTACGCTACAGAAATTCAATCGAATTCGACTTCACACCGTCCGACAAAATCGCAGGGAATACTGAGGCCACGGCTCGAATCTTTCAGTCAGTGAAGCGGCGATGAGAAGAGGGTCGTTTTGATTGCAGCAGAGTGCGTTTCTCAGATAAATCGATGCAAGTTTGGTGCGTCCTCTCGCACACACACATTGAGCATCTGCCATCGATTCATTTTCCTTTTCGGTTACCGTTTTATTGTTTGAGTTTAAAAGAGTAATTAAGGAGGGGCGTGAAGCGTGATCGATAGCCGAGCTGCAACGGTGATTTCAGAAATGGTTTCTTTTATTGGTGCGAAGAATGCTCAGAGTAAATAGCAGAATTTCTCGTATTATTATTATTATTATTATTATTATTATTATTATTATTATTGTTATTGTTGTTGTTGCTGTTTAAACCCATATACATGATTCATCTGGAATGAACTGATGAACTTTGTTGGCTTTTTGAATCTTTCTTTTTCTTTTCAAGTAATGTGTTTTAGTATAACGATCATTTGTATGGATATACTGTATATAGCCTCTCCCGAAAGCCTGAGAGCAGCAATCAAACAATCACACCAGTACTACCAAGTTTACACACTCACCAGCCACTTTAATAGGAAGACCATTACCCTTGCTCTTTCATGCTATTACCCAATCAGTCATGTTGTAGCAGCGCGATGCAGAATAGAATCATGCAGATACAGGTTCAGTTAATGTTTACATCAAATACCAGAATGTAGGGAAAACGTGATCTCGGTGATTTTGACCGTGGCATGGTTGGTCTGGTATTTCAAGAAGTGCTGATCTCCTTGGATTTTGGAGTGGTAGAGTTTGCGTGGCAGAAATGCTTTTTTGATGAGACAATGGCTTTACAACTCTTTACAACCGTGTTGAGCAGAAAAGCATCTCAGAATGTACAACATGACAAACCTTCAGGCATACGAGCTACACCAGCGCAAGAGCAAATCAGGTTCCCGAGACATATTATAGCTTTATAGTTATCGTAAACAACAGAGAGACGTTTCATAACGTTAAATGTTACTATAAATGGATAAAAGACGTGTTAGTCTATAAACAGTAACTCGATAATCATCGGCAAATTGCGTGATACGTTGAATAAAACACTTTGGGATGTGCTGTTATTGGAGAATAACTTCATCAGGGAGGAAAAGTGGAAGGATTTAGACTCTCAGAGTCATTCAGCAGACCTTAACCCAGTTAAGCAGCATTTCACCTCCAACAACAACCGAAATAAGCAAACTGAAAGGTCTGCTCGTATTCATCTCGTGAACTCAACCCCAAACGTATTCAGCGTACGGCAAAAACAAAAGAATCGGACTTGCCGTTCCGATACTTTCGAACGGGAATGTAGTTTAAGGTTTTTTTTCTTTCTTCTAATAACTGCGCAATTTTGTGCAACAACCTTAACCCCATAAGACGAGAACTTAATAACGGCGTCTGCATCCTACGAGACGCGACAGAAACGACACGTACCACATGGAGAGGGATTTTTCTGCGATGGACAGATGTCTCAAACGCCCCACCAATTAACCACAAAGCTGACAGGATCGAGTGTGTGTATGTGAGACAGCGACAAGTACACACAAAAAGGTCCAGAGTGCCTGCAAGCCATCTGTGTCACATGCTATTGTTAGCAACACTTTCGTTAGCGGACAGACGTCCGTGTCATGTTCGCCCGATCGGGACATTTTTTCATCAGGACGAAGAGAGCGGATGTGATTTATAGCATGCGTCTCTTTAGTCATTACCGTTTTTAGCTCATCATGTCATCATAGGACATCATCATATAATTCCTATAAACACTCACTCATAACGCAAATACCAGAATACCAGATACCAGGTTTTGGGTGGTTTTTGTATGCATGCATGTGTGTGTGTGTGTGTTACAGTGTGTATCTCAGAGCCTTGAGGCACACACCAATGATGAATGTCTCCTAAATGGTTTTCCGCACCAGCGTATTAAACAGCTCAGATTATGACCATTATAGGTGGAGCTCCTGGCAGCGAGATATTCAGCCCCGCTCTAATTAGTTTTCTCGTTAGCTCCGTGGATCTTTGTCATGTTTTGATGTATCGGATCTTTAGGCCGCGAGTCGGAGTGGAAAAACACTAACGTCTTAATGAAATGTTTAGTGTTTCCCATCTGCCCGCGCTCGTATCGCAGTAATGACCCACGAGACGGTGCTTAACCCGGGTCATGCTCCAATGATGGATGAGTTCGCTTTGGGTTATTATTTGTTTCCTGTTAGAGGAGACAGGAACCTGTTTTTCACTCTTGAACACCTTTTTTTTTTTTTTTTATAGCTTTTATATAGAAGACAGCAAGCTTAAGATACTTTTTTAGATATGAAGTGTGTGTGAGTGTGTGTAAGTGTCTGTTTACACTACTTTGTAGTTTTCAGAGTTAGACACTTAGCTGAGAAAAGCGAATAATAGGTTGGAACAAAAAAAAAAAAAAGCCTTCTGTTATAGGAAAATAATCAACGATGGGGTGATGTGATGCGGCCTGCTACGAAGCTACACGAGTTACTCTTACCTCTTACCTTGTATGTAACTTTTATCCAGTTATATTTAAGTGTCAAGAACATCCACAAAACAAGTTCCAGTTATCACTTACATTAGAGCAGTTATAATATAGCAAGAAGTCGCTTCCTCACACTGCAGACTTCTGCTGAAGATGTTAAATAAACAGCTCCTTACCAAAAACATCCCCATATTAAATAAAACCACATTTGACAAGTTAACTAAACTAGCTAAACTAGCTTTAGTTTACATGTAGCTTCCCTGTAAAGTTAGCTGCCATTACTATAGAAATGATCCCATTCTGCAACAGGTTTTTAGTTCATTACGGGGAACGTTGGCTTCTCTTGATCTCGCGCATACGTGTAGCAGCCTGAGAAAACACTTCCCGTGGTGAAATGTTGACATTTTGACAGCCAGCTGAACCGATTAGACTTACACATAGCTATCCAACTACTTGATTACAGCATGACATTCACTATGTGAGGAAATCCCAGTAGTGACTTTTTGTTAAGCATGATCTTTGCAGAAAACCTAGACAAGATTCAAAAGTAAATAAAACATTTCCTACTCCTATTGTCGTTGTTGTTGTTGACCCTTTCTCACAGTACGCTGGTGTTCAAATCGACTTATCGGACATTTCCGATCAGTATAAACAAACGAATGATTTTATCGCTGTAAGTCTGTTATACGATTAGTCGGGACACTGTTGGGTTTCTGTGTGTAGGGTATCATGACTGTGATGGGCGATGGGAAAGGGGAGGGGTGTGAGCCCCCTGCTGGGCAAACAATACAAACGTCTCCTCAGTAACGCTGCTACAGAGATAAAACGGACAGAACAACTAAAGCTTTATTTTTTTTTTTTTATTGTAAAACTCAAACTTGTATACAACCACCATAATAAAACGATAACATTTAGACCTAGTAGGCTAGAGGGGGAAAATACTTATGAAAAACTGCAAATTATTAAACGCCCTGAGTGTGTAATTTCATGTGAGCCATTAACCACTACAGTGGCCTCTGGTAAACAGAGTTAAATATATTTTATGTTTGTTTTTGGGTTGTTTTTTTTTTTTTTTTAAGTCAAGGTATGTTGTGTAGGCAGAAAACCTCAATTTTGGCTGAAACCCAATTTTTCTGAAGGGTTTTTCTGAACTGCGACCTTGAGTGTGCACTATATAAATTCACTTCTTTCCAGACTGCCACATACATACATATTTATGAACTTAAGTACAACAAAACAAACCTTTCACTCTTTGGTTTCATATTCCTACATGCAACTTATTTATTTTTTATTGAGTTTTAGTGTGCGTGTGTGTGTGTGTGTGTGTGCATGCAAGATAAATCCAATACATTTGAGGCTGAGGCTTAGGGCAGGGCTGATCGATAATGTGTTTGGTGCTTTAATGCTAGAGGAGGACAGGATTCACCCGGAGCTGTCACACTGCTGCGTCCTGACAGAGAAAGCCCACATCACCTGCTCCCTTCAGAGCATCATCGGAAATCGACTCCACGGCTGTGGAATCCGTAATGTGCCAGAATGTGTGTGTTTTCTCGTATTGATTTCCTCGGTGTAATTGAATTAAAATGAGTTTGAAGTGATGGAACGTTCTGTTTTCACACCAAGCGTTCGAACCGTACGAACGGAGCATTTTAAAGAAGTGACTGTGGGTTTCAAATACGAGACAAAATCGTCGTTCTCATACACACCCTAGTGCAGGTGCTGGACTGCGGTCAGAACGTCGGTTCTTATAGTCTAACAGTGAAATATTCTGAGAGACTGGAGTTTTGATTTCCATGAGCTGTAAGCCGTAATCATCGAGATTAAAACGTAAAACGTCTTGAAATATTTCACTTTGTGTGTAATGAATCTAGAATATATGAAAGCTCCACTTTTTGGAATTATTACGGCGGCGGGCTTTTCCATGATATTCACATTTTTTGAGATGCGCCTGTATGTTTTAATTAAAATCAGTGCTAGTGCTTGTTACACACTGTAAGCGTTCGAATTGCATTTTTATCTTAAAATTGGAATTTTAATTTGACGGCTCTGGAGCAGACGAGAGGACAGAAGCCAAGCTGCGCGAACGGCTAAAAACGTCGGTGACGTTCGTTCTTATGTAAACAAACACGCATGTACACACAACGGCCGATATCGAGGTCAGCTAAAACCATCGAGGTCACGTCCGCATACCGTACGATAAGTCGATGACGTAATTATTGTGACAGGCCTACTTCAAATTGTCTTATTCATAGACATAAGCTAATTATTAATGATTACATAGTAAAAGATATGTTGTTTTTTTTTTATGTGAGCGATTAGAGACCTTGTTCATTTGGTAATTGTATTAGTGTATTTGGATTAATTCTTTATTGTGTTACTGTAATACAACAGCTATAAATAATTATAAAGTGATTTTACAGCCTTGGAGCATGATGCTAGAAGTTGTACAGGCTAGCTGAATTCCTTAAGATGAACACTAGCTAGCTGGATTGGCTAATCTAGCTGAATTTGTTATGACTGTCAGGATTTGTGGAGGCTAGTTTAATTTCTCTAAACTTCCAAAACTGTAGAGACTAGCTAAATCTACTGAAACTAGCATCACTGCTTTGTATTGCCTTATGAGACTAGCCTTATGTTTACTAGCTGTGTCTCTCAAGACTAGCTTAATTAGTTGAGACACTAGCTAACTACTCATGTATCTACTGAATATTTTTTTTTAGTTGATTTGTCATATTCAGCTGAATGTGTTTGAGTAAATATGTTACGACTAGCAGAGTCTGAAGACTGGCTAAATTCAAGACTTGGTCAGCTAGATTTTCTGAAACTATGCTAGTTTGTTGGTTCTTTGAATTAAGTTTGACACAAGCTGATGGAAAGTCAGTGCGTAGTGCAAAGGAGGATGAGAGGAAAGATGAAGTTGAGGAGACGGGAAGGAAAATATAGACCTGGGTTGGCTGTGTAAGAGAGAATGAGATGAAGTGATGCTAATTATGCTGATTATGCTTTTCAGCTAGCATGGCTCCAGAAGAAAGGGTGAATTTCAGAGAAAAGTTAACAGATGAAAAGAATATTTCCATCTATGACATTCAGTGACAGTCAGGTCAAGTGATTTAATGAGGGGTGTGTGTGTGTGTGTGTGAGTGTGTGTGTTACCTCAAGGCACTAAACAGATGGTCGACTTCAAGTTACAAGGACAGATCAAGAAAACTCACTTCATGAACAAACCTACAAATGGATATATATGTAATTAGAGAGAGTCAAAAACCAAAACGTGTGTGTGAGAGAGAGAGATCTGTATGCTAATTTGTACATGAACATATGTTTATGTATGTTCTTTTATTATTATTATTATTATTATTATTATTATTATTATCTTAATTTTGTGATGGGGAGGCCACGCCCCTTCACTTGTCCTGACAGTCATTGAGGCCACACCTCCTTCACTTGTCCTTAACTGTCATTGAAGCCACGCCTCCTTCACTTGTCCTTAACTGTCATTGAAGCCGTGCCTCCTTCACTTGTCCTGACAGTCATTGAGGCCACACCTCCTTCACTTGTCCTGACAGTCATTGAGGCCACACCTCCTTCACTTGTCCTGACAGTCATTGAGGCCACACCTCCTTCACTTGTCCTTAACTGTCATTGAAGCCATGCCTCCTTCACTTGTCCTGACAGTCATTGAGGCCACACCTCCTTCACTTGTCCTGACAGTCATTGAGGCCACACCTCCTTCACTTGTCCTTAACTGTCATTGAAGCCGTGCCTCCTTCACTTGTCCTGACAGTCATTGAGGCCACGCCTCCTTCACTTGTCCTGACAGTCATTGAGGCCACACCTCCTTCATTTGTCCTGACAGTCACTGAGGCCACACCTCCTTCACTTGTCCTGACAGTCATTGAGGCCACACCTCCTTCACTTGTCCTTAACTGTCATTGAAGCCATGCCTCCTTCACTTGTCCTGACAGTCATTGAGGCCACACCTCCTTCACTTGTCCTGACAGTCATTGAGGCCACACCTCCTTCACTTGTCCTTAACTGTCATTGAAGCCGTGCCTCCTTCACTTGTCCTGACAGTCATTGAGGCCACGCCTCCTTCACTTGTCCTGACAGTCATTGAGGCCACACCTCCTTCATTTGTCCTGACAGTCATTGAGGCCACACCTCCTTCACTTGTCCTTAACTGTCATTGAAGCCGTGCCTCCTTCACTTGTCCTGACAGTCATTGAGGCCACGCCTCCTTCACTTGTCCTGACAGTCATTGAGGCCACGCCTCCTTCACTTGTCCTGACAGTCATTGAGGCCACGCCTCCTTCACTTGTCCTAATATTCAAAGAAGCCACGCCTCCTTCACTTGTCCTGATAGTCAAAGAAGCAATGCCTCCTTCCCTTGTCCTAATAGTCAAATAAGCCACGCCTTCTTCACTTGTCCTGACAGTCAGTGAGGCCATGCCTCCTTCAATTGTCCTGACCGTCATTGAGGCCGCTCCTCCTCACGGGCGAGTCTGTTGGCCCTAGGCAAAATTTCTCAGGGGGTCCCTCCAACCAGTGTTCATTACTATTATGTTATAAATAATCTTACACCAACCAAAAAACTACACAATCTAAACTTTTGTATTTATTTCAAATGTTCCCAGAAGTACAATTTTCAAACTATAAATACAAAGAACAATACAAACTTAAATAAATAGCTCCAGGTCAAAAGACCATTAAAATTGTAAATAAAAATATAGAACAAAATATAGATATAAACATTGCAAAGTGCTTAAAATAAAAACATAAACATAGTACAAACTATATATCTATACGTAATTATCTGATCCACTTACCACTGTCTTATTCTCTTTCTTTTTCCTCATTCTCTTTTTTTCTCTTTCTTTTTTCACTTCCTGACAGAAAGGTCCTCTTCATTTTCCTTCACTGATGTTGTTTTCGGAAAATATTACCACCAAAAAGGGGTGGTATGGGGCCCCTTTCGGGTTTCCGACTGTCATGTCATTGCAATATACTGCGGTTGCCACATTTTGAGACATTGCTGTGGAGTAACGGCCTGGAGCCCCAAGCAGTTGCTTGCCTTGCCTGTTCACAAGCTGCGCCCCTGCTCCTCCTTCACTTGTCCTTACAGCCATTGAGGCCACGCCTCCTTCAATTATCCTCACAGTCATTGAGGCCACGCCTCCTTCACTTGTCCTAATAGTCGTACTAGCTACTTCCTACGTCCTTGGGATTGACAAGCAAGAAGGCTAATCATGTGCAATAATAATAATTTGCTGTTTAAAGATGTTTTATGATTTTGCAGTGGATTTTGGGGTGCAGTCAAGAGCTCCAATCGTTATAATTATAAATGTGGCCAAACCAACCAATTACTCCCAATTAGCAGGAATTAGCATCTGCCTACGAGCTCTTCAAACCATCTTTCTCACTCTCTCACTCTCTCGTCTCTGCATTTGTTCTCTATAATCTGCCCATTCCCAGCTGTGTGTGTGTGTGTGTGTGTGTTTGTGTGTTTGTGTGTGTGTGTGTTTGTCAGTGTGTCCCAAACAGGGACATCGATCTGCCATCGTCCCAAAAGTCTGTTTTTATTGCAACTAATGAAAAGGAAGCTGTTTATGAAGCACATGATTACAGAGGCTCTTTTGCCAAATATGTGTGTGTGTGTGTGTGTGTTTGAGAGAGAGAGAGAGAGGTTTGTGCAGGCACTGAATGATGATGTTTAAAAGCATTAGGGCAATGAGCCAGTGCATCAGCTCCCGAATGAAGTCTCGAGCCGTCGGGAAGAGCTGGGCAGAATGTGCAGTGTGTGTGTATTTGTATTTGTGTCCATAATCCCCCTAAATGCTTGCTAATGTTGAGTGTTGACGGCAGACATATTTATACACTCATAAAGTGGGTATAACGGCTTCGGGGAGTACAGATGTTAAGGCATTGATAATAAAAAGGCAGACACACACACATTGCCCCGAGCGCAGATGTGATCATCTCAGGTAATCACAACTTTAGGATCAGCACGCATTACACAACCCATATATGGAAATGGAGGCATGTCTGAGTGGGGGTGTCTGGAGGACCATCATTGTAAATAGAGGTGTGGAAAAATGCAGATGAAGACTGGAACTATTCAACTGTCCAGTTTGGGTGAGTTTATGCCCATGATAGCCTCAGATTTCTCTTCTTGGTTGACAGGAGTGGAACTCAATGTGGTATTTTGCTGTTGAAGCCCATCCACAGCCCATTTACTCTCACATTATCCGTTGTTACCCAGATGAGGACGGGTTCCCTTCTGAGTCTGGTTCTTCCTCATATCATCTTAGGGAGTTTTTCCTCACCACCGTCGCCACCGGCTCGCTTATTAGGTATAAATTCACACACTTAAAATCTGTCTCCTGTGTTTATATATTTCTGTAAAGCTGCTTTCAGACAATGTCCATTGTTAAAAGCGCTATACAAATAAAACTGAATTGAATCCACCTTAAGGTTTGATGCTTTGTGCATACCGAGATGCTTTTCTGCTCACCATGGTTGTACAGAGTGATTATTTGAGTTACTATAGTCTTCCTGTCAGCTCAAACCAATCTGGCCATTTTCCTCTGACCTCTCTCATCAAGAAGGCGTTTCCACCCACAGAACTGTCGCTCACTCAATGTTTTTTTTGTTTTGTTTTGTTTTTCGCACCATTCTGTGTAAACTCTAGAGACCGTTGTGTGTGAAAATCCCAGGAGATCATCAGTTTATGAAATACTCAAACCAGCCTATCTGTTATCATCTGTAATCCATGCCACGATCGAAGTAACAGAGCTCACGTTTGTTTCTTCATTCTGATGTTTGATATGAACATTAACTGAAACTCAGCTAGCTACAGTGTCTTATATGAGTATTCCACCCACCCACCCCACCCCAAATTTGGAACTGAAATGGTCTTCATGGAATTTAATGTCATGAACCTACACAAAAATATTCCATTATATTGTGGGTGGAAGAGAACAAAAAAACAAACAAAAAAAAAAAACTTAAAAGGTGTGATCGCATGCGCATTCACCTCATTGCTGTGAAACCTCTCAATTAGCTCTAGTGCAACATGACAAACAGGCAAATACGCCTGTTCCTGGAGGGCCACGGAGATTTGTTAGAGAACATACCTCGAGGCCATCCACCAAAAGTATGCACTAATGAAGGCATCAGTCTGACAAGCACCCAGTAGGCCAAGGTTAACTCTGAAGGAGATGGGGAGATCCATAGGTCTGATGAAAGAAGCTGTAGCAGCCATGCTGGACTTCATAGAAGAGTGGTGAGAAGAAAGCCATTGTTGAAAAGAAGCAATATGAAATCCCATTTGGAGTTGGTGGAAAGAAAGTTTCTCTGGACAAGGGGTGTCCAATCTTATCTGCAAAGGGCCAGTGTGGGTGCAGGGTTTCATTCCAGCCAAGCAGAAGCAACACCTGAGTCTACGGAAAGCCAAGATCAACTGATTAAACAGGTGGAATCAGCTGTGGCTCCTGCTTGGTTGGAATGAAAACCTGCACCTACACACCAGCCCTTTGCAGATAAGATTGGACTCCCCTGCTCGGGACTGACTATTGAATGTTTTTGGGCATTGACACAAAGTGCAACCGAACACTACTCATCCCTTTGTGAACAGCATCCTAAGAGTGAAGCATGGTAGTGGTAGCATTATGTTATGGGGGCACTTTTCATCAGCTGGGACTGGGAAACTGGTCAGAGTTGAGGGAAATTCATCATAGAAGAAACCCCGTTCCAATCTGCAAGAGATTTAGGACTAGTATGGATCTTCACCTTAAACAAGACGACGACCCTAAGCAAACTGCCAAAGCTGCACTGGAGGGATTCAAAACCAAGAAACTGAATGTGGTCTAGTCAAAGCCCAGACCTTAATCCAACTGAGAATCTGTGGCAAGGCTTGAAAATTGCTGTTCACTAAGACTCTCCATCCAGTCTGGCAGAGCTTGAGCAATTTTACCAAGCAGAATGGGCAAAAATATCAGGATCCAGATGTGCAAAGGTGGTTCTACCATGCATTGAGCCAGGGGGTGAATACTTATACTGTGTAATCTACAAATGTCTGGTTTTATGTTTAATTAACCTTTCGTGTTACATAAAAAAAAAATGCAATTCTGTTGTTTTTCTTTACCTGCTTGTTTGGTTTAAACAACATGGTTTCCATGGAGACAGCAAAGCCCTGTCCTTGCAAGTAAGTGATGTTCAATTTTATGCTCGTAGTTTACACACAAGCACGCACTCATCTAATGTGCTCAGGCTCCTCAAGTGCTGCTGGGTATACACGCCATGTGGGTCTGGAAATCCTTTACTCGCTCGTCTATCTCACACATTTGCCATGTCTTATGCTAGTCGATCTTGGAAATCCTATTGGAAACTAACAATGACTTTCACACTGATTCAGGATCAGAGTTGTCTGCCAAAGTCCTAATCAGCTATGTGCTGATAATCAGCTCTACGATATGTCGCAATATTCTGTAATATTGTTGTCATGGATACATAATATACATTATATAAATACATATGTTACATGGTATCATGCCAGATTCTGGATTCTGGACATCAGGATTTTAGTCACGTTTTTTGGTATAAACAATACACTTACAAAACACACACACACACACACACACACACACAATGATGCTCACAAAAGCCATACACAGACTAAATCCAGTCCATCTAGGTTAACGTAATGTTAGCAAGGAATTAGCATTGATAGCATACAGTTATGACAAGAGCACACAGCCATGTCAAAAATATTCTTATACACAGACACACACACAAACACACACACACACTCCCTCTTTATCTCTTAACCCCCTACAGACTTTTAAGCAGTGGTTTAATCTTTAGGCGAGATCCTACTAATCTGACACCACATTTCCTTTCATAATCCCTTCTTTTCTTTTTTCCCCCCCCTCTCATTCCTTTCGGAGCAGAGGCATTTAGACTCTGTCACTCTGAGGCAACTCTATGGAAGTTAAATCTTTTAAAACCCAAAGGCCAGAACTAGACTAGCGAACAACAGTCCTCAGGCGTGAGGTCTTTTAAATTAGGCGAGATCAGAGCCGTGTTAAACAGTCAGGCTGTTTTTCAGAGATGGAGGGATGATCGTGACAAGTGAGAGAGAGAGAGAGAGAGAGAGAGAGAGAAGAAGAAGAAGAGAGAGAGCTTAGAAAAGGAAATATGTACCTCAGTGAATGGAATATGTTTCTGATATTTATCCAACGCCATCATACCACAGCGCTGCTAAATTCATGATTGTGATTGGTCAGAAAGTGTTGATTCATGTTCTATCACAGAAGCTCTCACAGCAGTGCCAGCAAGAAGGTTTATTTTTATGTGCTCATAATAATTCACCATCAGAACAGCTTACACAGCGACTTGTATGGCAGATGTCCACTTAAAATCGTTGTTGGTTTTTAAATATGTCATCCTTCATATGGTGGAGTTTTCTATAAGCATTTTGGAAGGAGTCTCCAGTGTCAGGGCTGTGTAACAGTCAGAGGTTATGCTCGGTAAGTAGAAGTAGATCTACAGAGCAACCACCCAGTTGTTGTTTATTTTTCTAATACAGCACACTCGCAATTGTTTGATTCCTTGCAAATTACCTCAGGCGCCTGTTTATTGGCTGACACGAACGTTAGTTTTTGTTAGAATGGATCGCATAGAAAAAGAAAATAACATGCTTTGGGGGAAATGTTCGCACACATAGATAGCCACCAGAAAAGATTCTTGTGCCAAATTCTTTCCTGTATCTGGTCAAATATTCGGTCTTTATCCTTTTCTCTTTTTCCTGCTCATCCCTGTCTCGTAGTATCGTGGAGCATGATAGGAATGATATTGATTTTGTCTTCCATGAGACAAGTCAAAGAGCGATGGAGAGAAAAATGTACTTTTAAAAAATGAGTGAGTTTTTTCTGTTGTTGTTGTTGTTTGTTTTTTCGTCTCCTGGGTGTTGGCGTGCTTGTATTCATGATAGATGATAATGCACTGACCCCTAGAGGCCAGAATAGGCAATAACAACCGAACTCATGCGGTTACCATATGGGAAAGGAAGATATGTAAGGTACTGAGCACTTGAGGATGAAAATAATCAATAATGGTTGGTGCAATGTGGACTGATGTGAAGTGTATTTACTCCTATGTACCCCAGTTTAGGGTTGGGATGGTAGCAGAACCTGTGGTTGGAATTGTGGATGTATAAAGAACACATACATAGGCAAGTAACTAGTGCAAGTATCTACCTCTATATATAACCAATGAACAATGACAAACACCCAAACCCTGCAGAAACTACACCCGGATTGGTAACTTGGGTTGGGACAACGAACAAAAAAGGAATATATACAAATATCTGGCAAACAAATTGAAGGAGAGACCGGCTAAACTCAATATTCAACAAACATACTTAGAAACCAAATGCAAATTATGAAATACCAGTCACAACACCCAAACAAATAGGCTCAAGGCTGAGGAGGTCACTCCAGAGATCCCTTAAATGGTGTCACATCCATGACCTCAGCACAGTTGCCAACAACAGCAGATGACAAATCATTACCCTGGTAGTGATCAAATCCTGGTACGACATTTGGACACCGAACATACACAAAGGTCCAGATTATAACACTCCTACCACGTTGAAATTATTATTATTTTCCTATAACAAGCACGTAAACATAATCGGTTGAAGAATATCTTTTCTAAATAAGCGCTAGCACGGTGGCGGTAGCGCAGCTCCAGTACGTCCAATACTCAATCCTGTGCTCAAAATCCTGTCTGTGTGGAAACTATGCTTGTCTGTTGTTGTATACAAGTTATACTAGCCTATATTTTGGCTTTCTAATTTCTCATTTCTACAGGACACGCCCACAAATGGCAACAGCGACAGTGCTAAAATGTAGCAAGCTAGACGGTTATTCAGCTAACTTCATGCCTGTGATGTAGATCATGGATCTATTCGTCAGGAATAGTTGACACGGGTGTGTTTAAAACAAAACTAAAAACATAATCTGATTGTCAGATGATAGACCTCCTTTTTTTATTTTATTTTTTTAGAAATAGAAATCAATTCGGCTATGTTTCTAAACCAGTAATCTCTGTATAGAGTCTGAATACCGCTTTCTCTGCTTCTGCGAGGCACTGCGACATCTTTTCCGTCCACGTAACCCAATTAACTCTTATCACTGCACAAAGTCACAGTAATTCACGGCTGAGCTTTGTTCCACAATCAGATAATTACACGGACGTCGAATAATAAGCAGGACTCTTAATCTGGCTTTTGTTCCATAGGAAGCAATATAAAACGTGGGCATAAACTCAGCAAAAATCACATTAACACCATCAGGGATTAGAGCCAGGTTATCTAGCTAGGTTTTCACATAGGATTAGAAACACACTTCCCAGCTTTCAGGTGTTGGATAAGATTGAGATTTCCTGTCTTTGACAAAGATAAGAATCAAACCCTGAAAACACATGGTGCTATTGCAGTGCTGCTCAATGTTTGGTCCAGGTCATGTATTAAGTGGATGTATTTTATGTATTTAAATTATTGTTTTATCCTTTTTTTATTATTATTATTTATATATTTTTTTCTATTTATCCTTTTTTTTGTTTGTTGGTTTTTTTTTTGTTTTTGTTTTTTTTTTTTGTTTAGTTTTGTTTTGCTTTTGGGTTTTTATTTTTTATTTTTTTATTTATTTATTTTTTAGGGTGCACTGGCTGTATATGTGATTTTGAAAGGTGGGGTACCATTTGGCCCTTAAATTACATTCAGAAAATGTTTTAGTAGAGGACCTTTTATTATTATTATTATTATTATTATTATTATTATTATTATTATTATTATTTCTCCTTCATCTCTGTATTCATTGCGCGAGCAATACTGAGTACTATTATTAGTACAGTCCAGAGGGTGGCGCTGTTACCACCTCCAAAACAAGGAGAGTTTGACATAGAAAAAGGTAGTGCTATATAATATACAGTATATACTAATATATAGTATGTACAATGCCATCTGATGCTACACTGGGAAACTACAATATGTTATTTCTTTCTTTTTATTTTCTTTACTTAGTTTTCTCAAATTGTGCTGAATTATTTCAATTGTGCTGTTGTGTTTCAAACACTACTGTGTCTGGAAACTTGGGGGGGGTGGGGACTCCATAAATGGCTAAAGATGACAATAAAACCTGAAAAATTGGAACATACTAGTAATGCAAACTCCTTCCTGTTTTAAAGTGCACACTTCCCATCATCATCACAACCAGACCAGCCTGTCTCTGATGGCCCCATCACACAACCGAGTCAAATGTGGGCGGCTGTGGATGAGGTGGTAGAGCGGGTTGTCCACTAATCGTAGGGTTGGCGGTTCGATTCCCGTCCCTCATGACTCCACATGCCGAAGTGTCCTTGGGCGAGACACTGAACCCCGAGTTGCTCCCGATGGCAAGTTAGTGCCTTTCATGGAAGCTCTGCTACCACTGGTGTGTGAGTGTGTGTGTGTGTGAATGGGTGAATGAGAGTGTAAAGTGCTTTGGATAAAAGCGCTATATAAGTGCGCCATTTACCATTTACTTACTTTTGCTTTTGTTTATGTGGAAATGCTATTCTCTACACCTGAACAGGTTGGATTAGTTTCCCATTCATTGTAATTTAGTTAGTAAGTAATGTTGTTTTGGCTCATTATTCCCAGGCAAATTATTAATTTTAATTTTTTTTTTTTTAAACAGTTCTACATACTCACACCACAGTCTTTCAAAGGTAGTGCTGGTCTGCTTTGGATCATGAGTACATTTTGCGTTCCAAACTTTTTAGCTTTCCTACTTTCAGGTTCATCGTCCTCTGTCACGTGTCCATTACATTCTTCATCCCAGGACCCCACAGTATTGTTATGTACTTTTAGTCAACTGAAACTTTTGTTATTGATTCTTGTCAATAAATGTGACATATTATAGACATCTTATCAAATGAAACCAGGTAGACTTTGGTGCTTTTTGAACGTTTACTTCGACCTAAACTATCGATATCTTCATCGGGTCATTTTATTATGTTTATTGTCATCAGTGAAGCCAGGATGGTTTGTTTTAAGGGAAGCACGCCACACGAAAGGTTTCAAGGAACATTGCGGTTTATTCAGTAACCCTCCACATCCGTTCTGTTCAAATCTAAATGAAGGGGTCAGATTAAAGGAAACTAAAAAAAAAAAAAAACAATGGAAAGAATGTGGGGTGTTTCTGTGTGACTCCATCCAGACTGGCATTCAAAACAACAGACTACATTCCAAGCATGCACTTTAAAACAGGAAGGGATTTATTCCCCTTCTGTACTGTGAGAGTTTCGTAGAGTGTATGAAGATTTAGTGAAAGGTTACGCATCAAGAACGTGATGGTTCCTTCCTGATTTAAAGTGCACACTTCCACCAATCAGACCAACCAGCCTGGCATGGCCCCAGTCACACAACCAAGTAAAATATGGAAAAACAATATGTATGCAGGAATAATACACATATACAGTGATGATACACATATACATCATGTTCTGTATTCACTTGACTTGTCATAAATAAGTACTTGTTTCTCGGAAATAATTCTGTTTCATTGTCTAGGCTTCAGGAACGTGGTCATGACTTTTCAGAAATACAGTGAGACGTATTTATGTATATAGTATTACTCCATAATGACATCACACAACACAACAACAACAAAAAAAAAGATCATTCAAAGACGTAGTAGTGGTAAACATACCATAGATTTCTATATGCAATAAAGCTCTTCACCAAGCAAAGTAGTTCACGGGTAACGTGCATACATTGTGAAATTCACCAGTGATGTTTCACATAGACGCACAGCTCAACCAAGCGACACGTCGCTCTCGCACACGTACGCTGTTCTTCTATTGGTTCAGCTCCTGTGGTCCACCCTTGGCAGCAGACCTCCAGCCAACTTCTTTATAGTCTGTCATCATTATCATCGTCGTCGGTTTCGTCATCCACCTCCTCGACTGCCATTATCTGCAAAAATGCCATTAGACCAGGTCATGACTTTGTTTGGAAACCCAAGTTTGATGAGATCAGGTTACAAAGGGCGAGCGTAATCTACCAAAGATTCGCGTGTAAAACGTTTCACGTGGTCAAGCGTAGAAATGAAAGTTCACCTGCTGCCTTAAAAACATGAGTAAACTCAACTTGAAGATCATCGTTGTCAAGTAAAGACAGTGGATTACTTTAAGTTTCCAATCTTGGAAAACTTGTCAAATTCGACATGCAAAACATTTTAGAGTTCAGGAGATTATTTAACGGAGCGATGATGTTTTACAGTGTTGGAGTGCAAGGACATTATTGTTCGTAGAAAGCCTTATCAGAAGAAAAGGCTTTATTTTAGAGTGAATAATGGCAAGTCTGGTATTTAGATAGATGTTCTGTGTGCAATGCTATACACTTATTGGCAAATAATAAGGAAAATAATCAACAGCGGGGTGGGTTGAAGTGGCCCGATGTGAAACGGAGTTATGGTAACCACCCTGAAGTTGAATATTTTCCAGTAAACAGCACTCCCGCATCATCGAGTGTTTCATTTTCAATGTGCTAACAGTTTCTAATGATCAATGAATGTCACATCATACTTTTAATCTTTGTAGTATAACTTGTCCAAGGATCAAGTTAGTTCCTGTTATTACTTAGTTACACTATATGCCCAAAAGTATGTGGATACCTGACCATCAAGCCCACATGTGGGCTTTCCTAACACTGTTGAAAGCACAGAGTTGTCTAGAATGTATTTGTATGCTGTAGCATGAGGATTTGTCCACCTTCAGCCAGCCACAAGAGCATTAGTGAGGTCAGGCAAGGAGGTCTGGGATGCAGAAGGTGTTCCAGTTCATTGGGCTTGGGGTTCTGTGCAGGCTACTCGAGTTCTTCCAATCCAACATTGGGAAACCATGCCTTTGTGCATAGGGGCACTGTTATTTTAAAACATGTCTGGGTCTTTTAGTTCAAATAGGCAGTACAGCAGTATGTAATACTATTAAGTTATACTGGTGCAATACAATAGACAACCCAAAACTCAAACTGGAGTGTTATTTGTTGATGAGTTACACTATTTGACCAGACAATTTCTGCTTTTAAATGTTCATGTGTCCCAAAACTGAGTGCAATGAGAATCAAGGGAACAAGGAAATAAGTGCAATAAGGAAATTGCATTGTATATATTAACAAGGCTGCGCCGACATGCTAGAGGTGTGTTTTACAGACTTTTCTGGATAGTGAGACGTTGCAAACAAGTGTAAACAGTGATCAGGAAGTGGTTCGAACAGTCCCAGAGCATGAGTGTCATATTACATTTCTCTAGTTTTAACTTCTATTTCTTGCTTTAAACTAAAATGCCTTTTTTCGTCATTTGTCTAAGAATATAGCTTTAAAATAATGGTCTAATCTTAGTCTGATTGTGTTCGCATTGAGTAATATGACTAAAATGTGTTAAAAGAATAGCTTGTACTGTAAAATAGAGGTTGCTTGCAGGAAATGAAAAACTTACCGTTATGAAGATCTGCTTATTTACACCAAGTCTCGTGTTTCACCAGAGCATTGAAGATAACGTCCAGGGCAGGTCCTCCAAAATGAAGAGAAACACACAGTCTTTTCCTTTTTGCTCTCTAGCACTGGAACCACCCCCACATTATCTTATTGCCCAACCTTTTCAAATGTGGTCATGTGGATTTCCACATAAAGGGAAGTGAAACTTAGAGATATGTTCTCACTGAATGTAAAATTAGCTCTGCGAGTATTGCCTTTGTTGCTTTGACTCATTACACCCATTAATAAACATGTTTACGTATAGTGAAATACTAAAATAGGGCCTTTTTAATACTATGTAGGACTCATGTGTAGGAATCATGAGGCCATTCCCAATGTTTCCCCCATACTAAACCAACACTAGCTCTATGATGTGATATTAAACAGCATGAGGACAGCAAAGCACACAAATGGGTTAACGTAATGTTTATTCCTGAACAATAATTCATTTATTTAACACATGAATTCATTCAAGGAAAATGTTCAAAATAATTCGGGAGTTTTATGTGTAAAATCCATCCAGATTGACATTCGAATCAGCAGACCTCGTTTCAGACATGCACATAAATAAAGGAACTGGTGTTAGAATTTGTATGTTTGTGATTTCCTTCGATTACATGAATGGTATAAAGATGCTCATGAGCATATACTTTATATTTTAGATCGAAAGTGCACCCTTCCCGCAATTATCACGAGTCAATCATGTGATGGCCCCAAGTAACACAACCAAGTCAAATGCATTAAAATACCAATAGATTGTTAGCTTGAATGTTTTGTCATTGTACATAATCAATATTAATTAATCCATCCATCCATCCATCCATCCATCTTCTACCGTTTACTCCTTTCCAGGGTCACAGGGAACCTGGAGCCTATCCCAGGGAGCATCGGGCACAAGGCGGGGTACACCCTGGACAGGATGCCGGTCAATATTGATTCAGTGCAATCAAAACATTTTCCTGTTTTTCATTTACATTATTTACATAAATGACTGTACAGTTTACAGTATATGAGGTACCTGCTGGACTGGACTGGATATTATGGAGTGACTAATCTATAAATACATACAGTATATATCAGAAATACATATATACACACACACATAAATAGGTCACATATTTCCCCATAACAATCTCATCCAAACTTAAATACTTAACAACCACTGGCAACAGCTATTCTCAGCACTAGGCTAGGAGGATTTGCCTCTTTGCAAATACTGATATAGTGTAATCTGTTGCATTGATCATTAATATAAGTTGTCGTAGGGTTGTACTCTTTACAACCAGTAACAATTATTGTTAGTGAGTTGTAATTAAGGTACAAAATCTACAACTGTTAACACATGCATAGCTACTGAAGACTTCACTAGTAGACAGTAATCCGGTCTCTAGTCTGCCTTATTCAGCAGTAATTGTGTATTAGTAGTGAGACACCATCTACCATCCAATTATGTGGAAATGCTAGACATAAAGGTGTCTCAGCTACGACTACTGGCTTATTAATGACCAGTAAATAACCATTTGCACATAAGCACTGCACTTATCTTAAGCGAGTTGCCATTCGAGCAAATTGGCCAATATAGGCTTGTCTATTTTCCTGATTTTGTTTATTTATTTTTCTGAATGCGTGTTAAGGAGATTACATCTTATCGATTTCACTCTTAGACTCTACACAAATTTTACAGTACATTGGGTTAAATGTATTTGAGATTCTTTTGGGAAAGTAATGAATTAATTCAGTCATTCATTCACTTCAGTATCCGCTTCATCCTAGTCAAGGTCGTCGTGGATGCAGGGTCAATCTCAGTAGCGCTGGGCGCAGGGCAGGAGAATTCATCTCGGACGTGACGTGAAGTCAACATCGGAGTCAAATCCATCGCTTCATCAATGGAGAATATACAAGCCCATCTAGGGTTTTTTTTTTTTTTATGGCACAATGTATAAGAATATCTCATCCAGAGATACGAATACAATGTAGCCTACTTTTACATCAGCAGGTATTGTTGTGACACGGCACATAACACCGTGTAACATCCCCTCTAAAATTCATAGTGGCTGTGTTTTCATCCTGGAAAAGAACCAAAATCATCTGCAAGGACAGAATGGCAAAATGTTGCTGTGGTTCTTTTTTTCATGAAGATGCACAGCTCAACCATGACGCGGGTGCAACTAATCTATTGGTTCTTCTTCTGGGTTTGCCCTTGGCAGCAAACCTTCAGTACATAACTTCATCCGCATCATCATCTTCTTCTTCTTCTTCACCCTCCTCACTGGTCATTATCTGCAAAAAAAAAAACATTAGGGCAAGTCATCTCTCCCCGCTTGGGTTCATGTTTCTCAGATGAAGCATGTGTTAGCCTTCACCTATCCCAGTTGATACGGGAGAGATAGCTGATGGGTGTGAAGTGGTAGATGACCAAATTAGGGAGGAAATAGGGGAGAAATACAGTTATGATCTCATTTAAAAGTAAATTGTACTTACCTGTAAAAATAAGACACTATCACTGAGGTGTGTTACGTTTCACAGTATGATAACCTAGTCTAAAAATATTGTGCTGATCTTTAATTGCAATTACTATTTGAATTATATATGCATCCCTTTTTTTTTCTTTGGTGTATTTAAACAATTTCCTTTTTTTTTGTGCCATTTCATGTTTTCCTTTGATCATATTAAAAATATATATATATACCAAGCTCCATACACTAATTTCATTAAAAACAAATCCCCTGACTTTTCGGACTGTAAGTCACATCTGCTAAATGTCGCAAATGTAAATGTACCGTATCAGTGTAATCAAGTCTGATAGCTCAAAATTTATATATCTATATATATATATATATATATATATATATATATATATATATATATATAGATAGATAGATAGATATAGATAGATAGATAGATAGATAGATAGATAGATAGATAGATAGATAGATAATGAAAATGGCGTAAAAACTCACCACTCTGCAATTCTCATTTAGACCCTGTTTCCAAAAAAGTCTTGTGTTGCACAAGAGGATTGCAACTTATACCCGGAGCAAGTTCTTCGAAATGAAGAGACACACAGTGGCTTCCTTTTATTCTTCACCACTAGAAACCACCTACATTTGTTCTTAAAATAAAACAAGGATATAGATAGGAAAGCAGCTAAACCGGTTCTAGACGGTGTAAAGAAATGGATTTCCATTTCCGAGTAAAGTCAGAGATAGGTTTCTTTTTATATTTACATTTATTGCATAATCCGTAGGTCAATGGACATCACTGCCTTAATAAAGTGTTGTTTCTCCCACACGTAGTATTTCATCATCAGGTTAATCTTATCTTGTGTAATCCATAAGACTTTGTCTCTGAGCTCTGCAGTCCTATTATGAACTTTATATAGCAAACCGTTACCGGGCTTCAGAATTTTAACCCTATTGAGGACCTTCTCAAATTATAGGACGATGAGATCACCATTGTCTTTAGAGCATCTCTGCAGTGCTGTACTTTGATCAGCTGTATTTGACATTTTCCTGGGAAATCAGAGATGAGTGAATGTCATTGCCACAGTTTTACTGCCTGATGCATTGCTCACGCTGCCATTTGGTGTACATGAAATTGCATTGTATATTAACAAGGCTGCGCCGACATGCTAGAGGTGTGTTTTATAGTCTTTTCTGGATAGTGAGACGTTGCAAACAAATGTAAACAGTGATCAGGAAGTGGTTCGAACAGTCCCAGAGCATGAATGTCATATTACATTTCTCTAGTTTTAACTTCTATTTCTTGCTTTAAACTAAAATGCCTTTTTCGTCATTTGTCTAAGAATATAGCTTTAAAATAATGGTCTAATCTTAGTCTGATTGTGTTCGCATTGAGTAATATGACTAAAATGTGTTAAAAGAATAGCTTGTACTGTAAAATAGAGGTTGCTTGCAGGAAATGAAAAACATAACGTCATGAAGATCTGCTTATTTACACGAAGTCTCGTGTTTCACCAGAAGATTGAAGATAATGTCCAGGGCGGGTGCACACTAAGTGGATTTCCATGTAAAGGAAAGTGAAACTTAGAGATATGTTCTCACTGAATGTAAAATTAGTTCTGCGAGTATTGCCTTTGTTGCTTTGACTCATTACACCCATTAATAAACATGTTTACGTATGGTGAAATACTAAAATAGGGCCTTTTTAATACTGTGTAGGACTCATGTGTAGGAATCATGAGGCTATTCCCAATGTTTCCCTCATACTAAACCAACACTAGCTCTATGATGTGATATTAAACAGCATGAGGACAGCAAAGCACACAAATGGGTTAAATGGACATTAATGTTTATTCCTGAACAAGAAATCCATTTATTTAACACATGAATTAATTCAAGGAAAACATTAAAAATATATATATATTTCGGGGGCAGGGGGTTTCCGTGTAACTCTTATCCATATTGGCATTCGAATCAGCAGACCTCATTTCAGACATGCACATAAAAACTGACGTTACAATTTGTAGTGTTTGTGATTTCCTTACATTACATAACTGTCCAAACTTTCACAGTCAACATACCACTAATTTGCTGGAATTTTCCAGGTGTTAGGCTTTATCAAAAACATTAACGGAGTGTATATTAACTGTATATTGTGTATATATAATCATGTATAATAACTGTGATATGGACACATTTATAACGTCTGTAATAAACTTTGCGGAGGTCGGTGTCTCTATTAGCTTCCATTCTATTGCTGACGAATCTGTGCCTTTCCAATATGGCGGACGCGTTGACTAAACAGCTGCGGCCTCACTGTGAGGTCATCAACGTGCGCCAAAACCGGTAAACGCCGTGAGAATGGTTGTGCGTGTGTTACAAACATAGCGATTAAAATAACGTGAAGAGGATGAAGCAGGCGAAAGAAAAGAAAAGAAAACACTCTCGCCGAGAGTCGGCTGATGGAGACAGAAAAAGGAGAAGCACTGAATCCAGCATGGAGGTTTGTTTTGTTTTGTTTTATTATTATTTAAGAAACGAAATGTAAACAAGTACGCTCCGAATTCTCCTTTGCTAGCTAAATGCTAATATAAACAACCATTCATTGTTATTGCAGTGGTTTCATACATGGTGTATACTACTATTTTAAAGTAGGTTTTTTATATATAACATCTGTCATTGACACTTTAAATCCATGTTTTGTGATAGATAAACTCAAGCCAAACCAAAACCTACACTGTTAAAGAAGTTAAACATTACTTTTATGTATTGAAGTGCTATATTCATCATCATCATTATTATTATTATTATTATTATTATTATTATTATTATTATTTTAACCCTGAAGGATCCTAAGGAGGAGCTGAATCATGTTAAGGAGGTAAAGGAGGAGCCGAGTGACATCGAGGAAGGTGGCCTGGATCTCACTGTGCCTTTCAAACCCATCAGCGCTTATGTGAGCGACAGACAGGAGATGCTGGAGCAATGCTTCAACGTCCTCGGACAAAACAAGCTGAGAAAGATGCTTCCAGACGAGCTGAAGGTGTTTTAACATTCGTTTCACAGCCGTTCACGTGTGTGTCCTTCTGTTCGGTTGTTGGATGTCTCGCACGGTTTGGAGATGCCTGACCTTCTGCTTTTTCTTTGCCGCTGTGATATTTCCGTAGGACTGTACGTTTACGGAGATCAAGACGCTGTGCTGGGATCAACTTCAGCAGCTGTCCGAGAACAACCTGCTCCAGATACTGGAGGGTTAATTACATTTACTTCTTTTTTTTTTATTATTATTATTATTTAAAGAAAAGATAATTCAGCCCTGTATACCATGTATTTTGTGACAAAATTCTGTATTGCCTTTTTTAAATTATTATTTTAAATCTCTTTCATTGACACTCATCTATTTTCACTATTGTTAACACCTTCCTACATTACCCACAATGCTGTTCGAATACCTGCTGATTGCGGAGCCTTTTTTTCCTTCTACTTAAAGAGAGCGATGCAGCAGCGCTTTAGTGCTTATTCGTTCCAGTTTTCTGGATGCAACTAGATCAGCTTCCAAAGCTTTAACTTTCCCGTGAATACCGTCGTCACACTCGTGGTCTCAGAGATGATACCTAGCCGAGCTGTTTTAATTCAGCGTGGTATATCCGCGTCGCGTTCTGTAACTTTGAGGCCAGTGTTTGCGCCACTACGTCTTGCTTCTTGTTGGATTTTTCTATACTATGAAATCGAATGTCCCTGGAAAACGGTGTGCGCGAACATACATACGCGCACTCTTTTTTTTTTTCCCCTCTGTTTTTATGAGCTAACAGCGAAACTTGACTGTTATGTGCCTTATGTTTGAGGCTGTTAAATCATTTTTAATTTCCTCCTCCGCCGCAATATTTAAGGGAGCTGACGGGTTTTTCAAAATGGCCGCAGATTCGGGCCGAGACGCGTCACGTGATGTCATCACGACGTGCGTTCAGCCAAAACCCTCTTCGATTCACGTGCGTCGAACATGAGTACAGCTAAAAAGGTCTTGTTTACCAACAAACATCGCTGCGAAAGACCGTGCGAAGAATATTCTATTCACAAGAATAATGAAAACACAGCCCCAAACAACAGATTAGTACCAGAATCACTAAGAATCCCTGTAAAAGAGTAGTTTTGCCCCGGATCTCTGAGGATAAAAGAATCTGGTGTTTGCCGTTCCGGAAATTTTTGGTATTAAGTTGTCATTTTAGATTCTGTATATAAAGTGTGTATCTGCCTTCAATTGAATTATTCCCGATTGTTTTTATAATTTTATTATTGAAGGTAAAGAGGTGACTGCAAACTCAGACGCTGAAGACAAAGAGACTAAAAGGACTTCAGTGGACAGTCAGTAAGTCAGATGTCCATGAATTCTTCTACATTTCATGGTACACAGTCCGTGTTTGTTTACGGCGTATGGACACGGATCACTGGACACGCCGGGGATCCTGACTGATTTACTTGCTACACAGATAAATACGAATCAAGCGTTAAGGCATGCGGTCTCTGCTCAGTCCCTCCGTTCGCAGAAATGAGCGCAAAATCAAGGAAACTCCGCAGTATTCGCAGGAACTTGCATTTTGGGTTTTTTTTCGAAACGAATGCAGATTTTCTGCAGGTTCGGGCCAAGACGCGTCACGTGACGTCATCACGACGTGCATCCGGCGTCGGACATGAGTACGGCTAAAAGGTCTCATTTACCAACAAACGTGACTGCGAAACAATTTACCGCAAGTGTAATAGTTTTCTTCAAAAAGATCAATCCCAAAAGTCTCCATACACAGGGGACTATGTTGTGCCTTCGCTCAGTTGGTCCGTGACACGTCCAGTCTTTTTGAATTTGTTAATAAGTGAGCCGACAGTGTCGTGTGTGTGTGTGGGTGTGTGTGATGTGCCCGTTAAAGTCCATCACAACCTTGCGACAGCTTCCTGATCCAGCCTTGAGAATGATTTCAATACGTTTTTCATGTGTCAAAGGCGTTCTTAAAGGCTTTCTGCGAAATATAATATAAAAGGTAGCTATAAAGCGTTAATTTCCCATATGTATGAAGACATAAAACGCGCCACGCTGAAGTGTAATCACTCAGATATGTGGGCGTAATCTGACCCGAGACAACGTTTGTAAATTGAGTTCTAAACCAAATAAACCCTTGCCTTAGCATAGTGACATCACTGACATCACCCTCTAGTGGACGAATCATGAATTGCCAATTCAATACCTTTTTTTTCCTGCAGTTTATATAATTTTTTTATTCAAGGGTTTGGGCCGTAGAGATGTGTGTTAGTGGTGGTGTTTTCTTTCTTTTTTACATGATCTCTTGTGTGATCAGGCTGAAAACCCCTGCCGGAGACAAACACTGGCCGTGTGATGTCCTACTTTACTCGTTGCACGGCGTAGGATTTAGTGCCGTAGTTGTGAAGCGGTGACGTGCAGCAGCATCGACGGCCAGCTCACAGAACAGGGCTTCATTTTAGTCGTAAGGGTTATTTTTTTGTGTGTTTTTTTTTAAGGCAGGACAACATTGTGGACTCCACGTCATCTATGAAAGAGACTGCTGAAGGAGAAGACAAGCAAGGTAATGATGATGATGACTAAAATGATTACAAACCAGAGATTACAGATTCAGGTTATAAAAGTCCGTGAAATATTATGCAAAGTTACATGAAAGTAACTGCTTGCTTTTTTTTTTTTTGCTTTTTTTTTTTTCATCCGACTGGAAAAAGTGTGGTTTTATGTTCGTAAAACTGACCTTTCATGCGCCTGTTTTGATACTCGAGAAAGCATACTGTTTTTAGGAGACATGAAATAAGTGTAATGTTATGTATTATAGAGGTATTTAGATTTATACGTTTATATTTAATAGTATACGTGCACCCCGGTTATATGAAAGTGCCCTAAAACATGACTGAAGAAAACAGGATAAGGTTGATTAAATATGATTTTAAAAAAAACTGGCAAGGACATTTGACTGGGATTAAATGTAAAAATTGCTGATGAAATGAAAGCTAGTTTGGGCGCCAGATGAACTAAATTTCACACGCTGTAAACACGCATGCTCAGGTTTATCCGGAGAGGAGAGCGACGTTCTGAGCATTAACGCTGACATGAACGACAGTGACATCGAGGGCCACAAAGACCCCAAACTCCAAGAAGAGGAAGTCCCTGCTCCCATAGAGACGCCCCCTTCGTCCACCGCGCCGCCTCCTGGACCGGACCTCCAATCGGACGAGCCGAAGCTGGAGCTTCAGCGCGACATTGACAAGAGCGTCAGCGAGATCCTCGCTTTGACCAATCCCACTAGTGACGAGGCAGAGCCGGTCGCTATGGAAGTGGCTCCTGCATCACTTCCTGTTCCTGCTGCTGTGCCGTCAGCACAGCAGCTGGCGCTTCTGGAGTTAGAGATGAGAGCGAGAGCTATCAAAGCTCTAATGAAGGCTAACGAGGTGAGGAAATAAACTCTGCTGACTCTAAACGGAGCGAGTCGGTTCTGCGGCCATGCTGGCTTCTGTAATTTTGTCCAAGGAACATGTGCAGCCATATTGGCTTCTTGTGATTTTTTTTTTTATTTTTTATTTTTTTGCTACTTAGTGTTTTTGTTTTTAGTACATGAACCTGACTGCATTATGGACACGGTTTTACTTTAGAGATCGGACACTTTCTGTTGAGTGAACCGGTTAACACCTTGGCCCATTTCTATTAAACAAACCTACCATTCATTCAAAATGTGTCGAGTTTTGATTTTTACAAATAAATTTCACTTTTTATTTTTTATATACGCTCACGTATATTTATATAGTAGGACAATTTGGCCTACTAATACTTAGTAAGATACTAAGTTTACACCGTATTTTTACAGCGATCAAAGCACTAAATTTCCTTTTTTTAATTTTATTTTTATTTGTTATTACTGCTAGTTTGTGAGTAGTATTTAGTCAATGCCTTTATCGACCACTAGAGGTCATTGTAGTACTGCAGTTGTAGTTCAGGATAAGTCATTTCCTTATTTTCTGTTGGCATCTTTAAAGCCACTCAAGTCTACTTCACAGAAGATTACAAACCTCATCCTGTCCTAAAGGTAGTATCCAAATTTGTTTTTATTACTTCGATGTCTTCATATGTACACTGGTTTAAATTCAGGGTGCATACAGAGACACCAGGGTGTCAAGCTATGACAGCATAACCAAAAAGATAGAGCCAGAAGGTAACACAGACATGAGAGTACTCTCCCTGGGACATAATGTCTTGCTACTCAACAAACCAGACAGGATCAAAACATCCCGGTTTACCAAAACTCCCAATGTCCATGAACCTTCCCGATCTGTGCCTGTACCGAAAGGAAGCAAAATGCTTAACCAAACGCATTTTCAAACTAGACTTTCCATAGCTTGTTGACTTTGTAGGAAAATTCTGTGCTCCCTGCTGTAATCATTATTCTAGGTACTAATAAAGAGCCTGTGCATTTTAATTGCATTTGGATCTGTAGCACCTCCAGAACTTATTCTGCTGACTTCTAGTCAAAACAAATACTGTAGTCAGAAGTGCGACAATCAATAGTTGTTATTTCTAACTAGTGCAAATAATGTGTGGGAAAAAAATATGTAGAAATGATTTAAAAAAAATAATACTAGTTGAAGCCATTGTCTGAGAGCAAGTTTATTACGTTGAAAGTTGACAGTTCGTGCTAATGATAACTCTAGTTAGCGGCAGAGCTTTGTGTACATGGGTAGAAATTGGAACAAAATACAATGATAGAGAGTAGTATATATTTATAACTATGAAGAAACAAGATACATAAGGATAAAAATCCCGTAATAGTGGAATGCATACTAAGGCACACAAAGTTGAGAAACAATTTATGATGTTTATTCTATATATATAATGTTCTTCTATAATTTTACATTAAACCCTACGTTACAGTAATTTAACACACCGTCTTTGACTTTCTCCTCATCCCTGTGCCACGTGTAGCAACGTTATGTATCAAATATCTGGCATAAAAATACCAAACTGGATTTACAGTTGAGGCGGTGAAATGAAAGACGGCGTGTTAAATGCACTCCAGTGAAATTCTATGTTTATTCCTCTAGTTGGGGCAAACCCTGGAGTTTGATTCCCCTCTACTGATTTAAAGTTTAAACGTCGTAGGTTCATTAAAATGTAGGCCTGCCTGCATGAGCTACTTGACATCACTGTAAGCAGGTAGAGGTCACAGGTCATCCTTCTTTTTCTTGCGAAAGACCTTTCCGTCTTTTTGCACCCTCCACTTGACGGTAGAGTTCTCCGACATGCCCTTTTCCTCCAGTTTCTGCTTGATCTGAAAAACAGAATCAGGATGCAGTTACGATTTCATTACTGTAAGAACATTACAGTCGAACTACAGGGAGTAGAGGTCGATCGATAGTGGATTTCACCGATACGGATAACTAAAATCAACAGTACTGACGTATCATGAAAACATCTGAAATAAATATATCCATGAACTATGCCTAAATATTCAAGTAAATAAAAGATAGACATCCAAACTGAACTAAAAAGTAACACTCGAAATAATAGATAAAAATCGAGACATCCAACATGAATGAATTAAAAAAACCCTTTGCAATAAACCAAAATTTGTCAGTGATTTGTTTTTTTGTTTTGTTTTTTTTGTCTGTAGGGGTTAGGCCGCTCTATGACGTACCCGAGTGTGGAAAACGACACTATGGGGTTGGATTTTTTTGTCGATAGGTCCAGCAATAGTTTGACAAAACCAAGCGGCGAAGAATGTTCACTGGGACATTATAACACAAAATAACTCACATGCTCTAAAATGGACGACTGCACTGCAGGATCAAGCACACTTCCATCAGACGTCACCTGCAGCTTCATTATCTGCTGCTTCCTCACTGGTGAAACTGTAGAACACACACACACGCACGTGTGTTTAGGTAAACTATTCACCGTGAAGCTAATTTATGTCCCCGTAAAGAACGATGTTTCGTTCTAAGGAATGACGCAGTACATTTATATTTTTGTAGTGTGAGATTACAATATTCACGTTTTCACGTCTGCACAATCAAATACATTTTAATCTAATTCAAGCCTCGTTTTCTTCTCTCTTTCTTCTTCCGTCATTTACTTATGAGTACATGAACCGTGAGCCGCTTTTACGACACTCAGATATTTTTATTGAGCCCTCAAATGTCCCCCCATTTATTTCATTAGCTTAAAGGACATTAAGTCGGCGTAGTGGTCAATTTGCAAAGGCATTGCAATGTGCAACAAATCGAAGAAGCTGTTTATTCTGTTCTTGTTCTACTTCTTGTTGTTTTTTCTTCTTCTTGTTCTTCTACTTCTTCATTATTATAAAACATTGCATTTTGTTCTCACAGAGCCATAAAAGATTTTTAAAAAATAAAGTAAATATAGTTAAAAAAAAAAAAAAAAAAAAAAAAAACAGTCTGTTCTGGATTTCAAAGATTTTTTTTATTTATTTTGTTTTATTTATTGGTTTAATTGTTTTGGCCAAAAATGTGTGATTTTGCTGCAGCTTCCTTTTTTTTTTTCTTTTTTTTTTTTTTTGGCGATGCAATTTGCGGAGTATTTCGTGCTTATTTTTTATTTAATTTTTTTGGGCAGAAAACTTACTTAAACTGCCGAAATTGCAATTGGCCAAAATAGTTTTGCATGGGCTTTCACGGTGATGTTTGTTGGTAAATAAGACCTAGGTACTCTTGTTCGACGCACGTGAATCGTGTTGGCCCAAATCTGCGGTAAATTTTTTTTTTTTTTTTTAAAGTGCGACCTCTTCCGAATATTGTGGCGTTTGCTTCATTTAGCGTTCATTTCTGCGACCACAAAATCATGAAATCCCGGAGGGGCCGGGAAAAAAAAATTAGCATGTTAAAAGACAAAACTTGGTGAATAATTCATTTTGGTATTTTTCAAGTTACTAATCACTTGATTATTTTTTTTAATAAAACAAAAGACTCACTGGTTTGACAGAAGAAGTAGAAGACTTTGGTGCAGCTTTCATGACTAAACAGTCCGTCAGAAACCACTGCACAGTTCTCGTTGCCAAAGTAATTATCGGGTTGTCCTGAAGCCCACTGGAGGTTTGAAGCATTGGTCCCGTCTGACCACTTCCAAGTGTCCCTGTATAATCCGATCCAGGAATCGCCCTTAATATCCCTCAAGTTCCATAAGTAGTTGCTGTCGGTGCTGTTAAGTGCACTGGCCAGGTCTGTGTGATCGCGTCTGCAGTATTCTTGCGCTCCAAGCCAAGTCATCAAACTCGTAGTGACGCCAATGAACTTACTAGCGCCACTGAAATTAGCTATGAAAAGTCATTTTAAAAGGCTTCAATATCCTCATCATGCACTAGAATGAGTAAAGTTGATTTCCTTGCATTTCAAAAGCAAGATGATTCGAGAAGCTAAATCATGTTCAAACCAAAACTCAGCAAATCTTAACCAAACCCAGGATATTAACTCACCATTGTAGCATACGAAGGGTCCTTTAATTGTACAATCTGCATCATACCAGGTTGCATATGTACCCATCATAACACAAGATGCTTTCCCACCAACATTATTAGGTCTTCCACCCATCCAGTATGTATAAGTGACGTTCTTCAATGGAAGATCGTCTAAAGACCAGCGCCAGCTGTTGATACCGTTGTACAAACCGACCCAGGCAGATGATCTCGGACTTTTACTTCCACCTTTATTCAATCTTAGCCAATCAGTATCACTTTGGATTGTTGCCAGGTCATTGTATATCACCCTGCAGTAATTCTGCGCATTAGACCATGTTACCTGTGACATGATCAGGTCATATTTATGAGGGGTCGTGTTCAGGATGGATACCGCAACTGGGACCAGACCTGTAAGGGACATTTTATTTTATGATACACAATGTAAACTGGTAGATGCATATGAATTAAATATGTCGAAATGAAAGAAGTCTATAATTAATAATCCAGTCCTGCAGGTCAGCCTGGTGTTCCCTTAGGCACAACAAAAAAGATATAGTGAGGAGATTTAGAAAACAATAGGAGTGTATCATTTCTATCATTGCTTTCCTGAGGGGCACAGTGGCTTAGTGGTTAGCACGTTTGACTCCGGGGTTGCGGGTTTGATTCCCATCTCTGCCCTGAACGCACGGAGAACCGGAGTTTCCTCTGGGTACCCCGGTTTTCCTCCCCAGACCAACAACACCCTTGTAGGTTGACTGGCATTTCTAAATTGTTTGTCGTGTCTGTATGGGTGTGTGATCGTCCCCTGCGATGGATTAGCACCCCATCCTCCTTTGGGGTGTCCCCCTGCCTTGTGCCCAGAGTTCCCGGGGTTAGGCTCCAGGCTCCCTGCGACCCTGTGTAGGATAAGCGGTACAGAAGATGGATGGATGGATGGATGGATGGATAGTTCCTTCCTCTGAGGACACAAGGAACGAAAGCAAAGATAGTATGATTAGACCGAGTATGTGTTTGCCAAATGAGACCTCCTGGCTGATTTAAACGATTTCGCTTATCGACACAGCGCGTAACAATTCTGTGCGTACACGTACACACTGAAGGCTATATTCAGAGTTGAGTTCTGACCTTGATACCAAGTCCAGCGCCACTATCTGGCAGATTGATGTAACGACGGTATGTCATGCTGAATGTCATGTGTCACGTGCACGGGCGTTAGCGTGCACGCGTCTGCGTTTGTCTGCTCCCATACGCTGCTCGTTGATTTAGTGCCCTGTTTGCGTTTTCTCAGTATTTGCATTTGTGTGCTTTGCTAAGCTTCTCTGCTAAGCTTCTGTGCTTTGCATTGTGCGAACTGTGCTGTTTATGCTATTTGTTCTGTTTGCCTATGTGTTCATCTTTTTTTTTTTTTACGTTAGTTAGTTAGTTCGCGTTGAACTACACTTCCCATCAGCCCCAGCAGGTCACTTTTTCATTCACACGTCTGTCTCGTTTCACCCTGATTAGCACTAATATACAAGTTAAACAAATACTATTAATTACGTAATAGTATCGTCCCTTTTAAAGTGCATTAAAAGGGTTGGAAACACATCTTCCATTGCTTATCCTGAAGCACATTGATATGGTCAAAATGATATACTAAAAAATAGCATTACATTTTGTTATAGTAAAATATAGCAGCGACATTGTGGCAGTTTATTAGACTACTAATAAAATGTCATAGTTTGCGATGTTTGCGAGTATACTATTCATGTTTGGTTCTCATGCATATATCACCGTAGTGTTTATGTTCATGTTTAAATTGTCTCTTGCGTTTTAAGTTCTATTATATTGTTACAGCAACGAAAAATTCTGCAATCCCTCACTACGCATATGATCATTTGGGGGCGTGTCTGGTAGGGCAGGATCTGATACATCCGTAACTGATCAGTTTCCACAAGAAGACTTCTTACGTTAGATTAGAGATCAGAAAATATTGAGTAAAATACGAAAGAAAGAAACGTGCAGAAGTTGATCGAACGGGAGAAAGTGATCAGGTGATTTTTTACTTTTTTTTTTAACTCGCTCTATAATGAAATTTGGTATTTAGTGTATTTATATGTGTATGCTTGACTCACTGGCTTGTTAGTCTATTAAGGACTGTTTTGTGAAATTCATACAATATTAATGGATCATTTTCATGGAACTAGTAGTTTATTTAAAGAAATAAAACATTTCAAGGCTCTCACCAGTGAGACACAGGACAAGAATAAGATTCAGCTTCATGATGATGGGTAACTGGGGAGTGACACAAATTCAAAAATTTAAAATAAAAATATAAAAGTAGCAAATTACAAAGCCGTTCATTTGTGTATTAATTAATTAAACTGTAGGAACGGCATGGCCGATTCGTTTGTTTGTGAGTTCTTTTGCTGTAAACTGAGGACTTTGGGGTTTGAGATCCAAAGATGAATATGAGAAGAGAGTTTAGAATGTCAGCTTGATTTCAGGCTATTTATACGTGGATCTTAATCCAATCGAGGAGCATTTCACCTCCTGAAAAGGAGACAGAAGGGAGAAACCCTCTGAAACGAACAAGAAGTGAAAGAGGCTGTGGTAAAAGCCTGGAAAAGCATCATAAAAGAAGAAACTAACAATTTGGTGATTTCAGTGAGTCACGCACAAGGGATACGCAACCAAATATTAAGTGCTCAGTCCATACATCTATTTTCTATACCGCTCATCCTACTGGGTCGCGCGGAACCTGGAGTCTATCCCAGGGAGCATCGGGTACAGGGCGCTGGATGGGGTGCCAATCCATCACAGGGCACAATCACATATATATTCACACACCCATTCATACACTATGGACACTTTGGACATGCCAATCAGCCTACCATGTAGGTCTTTGGACTTGGGGAGGAAACCGGAGTACCCGGAAGAAACCCCCGAAGCACGGGGAGACCATGCAAACTCCACACACATAACACAGGGCCACGGCAAGACACATAACACAGGGCCACGGCCTGTCCTTTATCTTAATCATGGAGAGATTGCATCATGGACAACATGGACTGATTTCCATTTTGTTTACACTTTGCCTTGGACTCAAGATTCCTTATTTCAACAAAACCAAATGCTGGCCCATCTTCACAAGGGTGCTTTTGATGTGGAATATCTATACGAAGATTCAGCATGGGTAATATTGATGTCCGTAATATCATCACTGCTCGTTCTTGACAACTAAGAGAACGAGTTATTTCGAAATTACGCGTCGCCAGTAGAACTTCAGAATATTGTAAGCATAAAGGAAGTGCTCTATGATATATTACACAAATCAGGGCTAGAGCTTTATTTGCATTTACAATATAGGGAGAAGTGCGTTGGGATTATTTGAATGCATTTTCTTGTCAAATAAAAAGTAGCACTGTTGTTCAGCATCGGAAACAAATCGCACATTTCTCCGTTGCCTCTAGAACGACGTATAAATAGAAAGAATCCTGTTTTACATAGGAAAAGTAGTGTAACCTGAAACCTGCATTCAAGGTGAGATATTGCCAGGTGAAGTGAATAACATTGATTATCTTGTTTCAGTGGCACCAGTCAAGGGGTGGGATATATGAGGCAGCAAGTAAACAGTCAGTTCTCGAAGTTGATGTGTTGGGAGCGACTTGACAAGGCCCGAATTCTGATGGTTAGACGACTGGGTCAAAGCATCTCCAGATCTTGTGGGGTGTTCCCGATATGCAGTGGTTAGTACCTACCAAAAGTGGTCCAAGGAAGGACAACTGGTGAACCGGCAACAGGGTCATGGGCGCCCAAGGCTCACTGATGCACGTGGGGAGCGAAGGCTAGCCCGTCTGGTCCGATCCCACAGAAGAGCTACTGTAGCACAAACTACTGAAAAAGTTCATGCTGGCTGCCGTGGAAAAGTGTCAGAACACACAGTGGATCACAGCCTCTGCGTAGATGCAGACCAGTCAGTGCCCATGCTGATCCCTGTCCACCACTGAAAGTGCCTACAATGAGCACGTGAGAATCAGAACTGGACCACTGAGCAATGGAAGAAGGTGGCCTGGTCTGATGAATCACGTTTTCTTTTACATCACGTGGATGGCCGGTTGCGTGTGGTAGAGGTGGTGCCAGGATGTAATATGGGAAGAAGGCAGTGTGATGCTCTGGACAATGTTCTACTGGTAACCTTGGGTCCTGACATTCAAGTGGATGTTACTTTGACACGTACCACCTACTAAACATTGTTGCAAACCAAGTACACTTCTTCATGGCGACGGTATTCCCTAACGGCAGTGGCCTCGTTTAGTAGGATAATACGCTTTGACACAATGCAAAAATGGTTCAGGAAAGTTTTGAGGAACATGACACACAGTTCAAGGTGTTGACATGACCTCCAGTTTCCCCAGATCTCAATCCGATCAAGCATATGTTGGATGTCGAGGTCCAATCCATGGAGGCCCCACCTCGCAACTTACAGGGCTTCAAGGATCTGCTACTAATGTTTTGGTTCCAGATACCACAGCACACCATCAGAGGTCGTGTGGAGTCCATGCCTCGACGGGCCAGAGCTGTTTTGGAGCTGTTTTGTTTTAATGTTATGGCTGATCGTTGTATGTTGAGAAACATTTTTGAAGAAAAATAAAAAGCTGAAATATCTTGCTTGCATAAGTATTCGACCCCTGTGCTGTTGAAGCTCCCAGTTAACACCAATGAAAGAATTGCCTTAATAAGGACACGATTACATTGGCATCCACCTGTGAATCATTACATTTCTGTCTCATTTTCTGGATAACAAAAAACCCACTGTTGAAGGCTCATTAATCAGGCTGTGAATCTGAAGGAAAATGAAGACCAACGAGCATTCTACAGAAGTTAGAGAAAATGTCATACAAATGCATAGATTAGGGAAAGGGTACAAAATAATATCTAAGGGTTTGGTATCCCAGTTGGGTCAATAATCAGGAAGTGGAAGCTAAGCTACATCACACCACGTAGACACTGCCAAGAAAAAGCCGCCCCTGAAAACTCGGCGCTTCAATAAGAAAGAGACTTGTGAGAGAAGCCACAGGGAGGCCAACAATCACTTTGAAGGAGCTATAGAGTTCAGGGGCTGGGAGGGGAGTAATGGTGCACCAGTCAACCATATCAAGTGGCTTGTATGGAAGGGTGGCAAGAAAGAAGCCATTACTCAGTAAGTAGCATCTGAAAACACATCTGGATTTTGCCAGAAAGCATGAGAGTGACCCAGCTGCACTGTGGGAAAAGGTTTCGTAGTCAGATTAGACCAAAATAGAGCTTTTTAGTCAAAACTCAAAGCGCTATATGTGATACAAACCTAAAACACAATCCCTACAGTGAAGCATGGTGGTGGCAGCATCATGTTTCTCATCAGCAAGGACTAGGAACCTTGGTAGAATTGAAGGAAGAATGGATGGAGTAAAATATAGGGAAATACTGCGAGAGAATCTTCTTTAGTCTGCTAAAAAAAACACACAAAAAAAAACACTGAAGCTTAGGAGGAAATTCACCTTTCAGATTTACATTTCAAAAAATGATCCAAAGCAACAGTGGAGTGGCTCAAGAACAAAAAAAGGTTAATGTTGTATATACAGTGGTCCAATCTCAGTCCCCTTGAGAATCTGTGGCACTATTTGAAAATCGCAGTCCGCAAGAATCACCCAAACGACCTGAACTACCAGGAGTAAATCTACCAAGAAGAATGGGCCAAAATCACTCCAACATTGTGTGCTTGTAAAACTCATATTCTTACTGCATCCCTAATAGACAACTCAAAAACAAGGCAGAAAATAGCCATACAACATTCCGCAGGTGTACTGTAAGCATAAAGGAAGTGCTCCATGATATATTAAACAAATCAGGCCTAGAGCTTTATTTGCATCTACAATATAGGGAGAAGCGCGTTGGGATTATTTGAATGCGTTTTCTTGTCAAATTAAAAGTAGCGCTGTTGTTCAGCATCGGAAACAAATCGCACATTTCTCCTTTGCCTCTAGAACTTCAAATAGAAAGAGTCCTGTTTTACATAGGAAAAGTAGTGTAACCTAAATCCTGCATTCATGGTGAGATATTGCACTGCAATGCAAGGATGTGGCTTGGAAATAAACATTTTGAGACGTGTATTCACAGTATGTGGGACAATCCATAGGAGCAGAAGCTGAGTCATAAGGGCAGAAGGATGGATTCGAGCAGAACTAGAGCATCAGGATGAAGGAGTACAGCAGGAGTACATGTACAGATCAACAGATTGAGAGAGAGACAGAGAGAAAACAAATTATTAGGTATGCTCTTAACCTATAGTGGTTTAAAAAGGTGTATATTGTGCCCAGAGAGTACAAGCAGGAACCCTGGCAGGTCTAGCTATGATAGAAAAATAAAAGGTCGAGCCTGAAGGTAACACAAGCATTAAGCTAGCATGGGATATAAAGTGGCCCACCACCCCACTGTCATAAACGTGTGAGTGGGACGTAACAACAAACAATCTAAACATCCCAGTTTACCAAAATTCTACGCCCATGAACCCCCCAGATCTGCGCCTTCGCCAACAAATATTAAATGCGGACACTACTAATACTAGTGGGGTCGGGGGGCTCCAAACTTGGTGTGCAAACTTGGCTTATCTCTCATGCTTATGTATGAGCAAGCCAGCTACAGAGCCTGCTAAACAACTGCATGAAAGGAAGAAAAAACGAACACGTCTGGATGTTTCCAGTGTGTGTATTTTATTACTAGAGATCAAACCCCTACGATTCGCAGCCCTCATCAAATGACCTCCAGTTAAGCTTTCATTATCCCCACTCACTCCCCTGTTTGCATTCAAACACACTCTTTAAATAACCCAGCATCGAGTCTGCGCCAAGCCAAGCCTTTGTTATCTGTCTTTATTCCTGTTTGGTGATGATGATGAGATAAATCTTCATGAAGTGTTGATATTTTCTTTGTGATTTGTCCACTAGAGGCCTCTGTTGCTTAACAAAAATATAGCCTATGTACCATGTGGAAGGAAATAAAAGATTGAGGTAAGCTGTGTCAAATACATCCATCCATCCATCTTATACACCGCTTTATCCTTTTCAGGGTCACGGGGAACCTGGAGGCTATCCCAGGGAGCATCGGGCACAAGGCGGGGTACACCCTGGACAGGGTGCCAATCCATCGTAGGGCACGATCACATACACACTCACACACCCATTCATACACTACGGACACTTTAGACACGCCAGTCAGCCTACCATGCATGTCTCTGGACTGGGGGAGGAAACCGGAGTACCCGGAGGAAACCCCCGCAGCACGGGGAGAACATGCAAACTCCACACACACATGGCAGCGGCGGGAATCGAACCCCTGACCCGGGAGGTATGAGGTGAATCCTTTAACATCTGTAAAGGATTATGGATCATTTTAATAATCTGGATAAGAATAGTGTGCGTCAGTAGGTATGATGCTGCTCTGTGATATAGCATGTTTGGAAAGGTGCGGTTTGCTGGCTTTACCTGTCTCAGAGGAAACATGTTGCAGCCTTCACCCTCCCGAGTTGGTCGATGTAACACGATAGAGCAGAGCTGGTTGGTGGGTGAAAAAGCTTGTGAGAAAATGATGGTAATCCAAAGAAAATTCCAGAAAATACAAATGTACGTGATTATGTGTGCACAATAAAGAGCTCTATACTCGAAAGAAGCTGTAGGCTTGTGTACCATGTGAAGCTGTTTTAGAGTACAGCTGTGTGTGTGTGTGTGTGTGTGTGTGTGTGTGTGTGTCAGACTACAACGCATGTCTTTGGACCGGGGGAGGAAACCGGAGTACCCGGAGGAAACCCCCAAAGCATGGCGAGAACTCCACACACAGGGCAGAGGTGGATTCAAACCCCCAACCCCCAACGTGTGCGAGGCAATCCCATTTCCCAATGTGTCTTTCGATAAAAGGAGTTCAAACTAAAAAAAAAAGTCAACTTCGAATTTCTGTACAAAATAAAGCATGGACGTCACTGAGGATACTTATGAAGATAATTCAGTTGCTCAGCGTTGATTTTTCCTATATGTCCATTATGTATAATCGAAAGCTACGGGGTGGGGTGGGGTGGGGGGGGGGTGTAGAAGACAGTTCAAAACAAAGTGCTTGTTGATTACGATGTAAAGAAAGCCTTCTCATATGTTCTCTTTGAATGCGTCTGTCATCAGTGGTGCGAATACGTGACAAATCTTTCCTTCTGTCCTTAAAAACCAATTGTCAATTTGTCTTTAATGGGCCGCCGTCTTAATTTACGCATTCCCAAAGTGACTTTCAGGCTGCTTGAAATCCTATTGCAGGTGCTAAATTAATCCATTTGCACAGACACGGTCTTATATTTAGCGTTTTGGAATTTTCACGCAGAAACAGCACAGATTTATTGCATATTCATTAGAGCAAACATGCAAAGTGGATAAGATGTGTTATTTTGCTCATTTGAAAGATGCAGTCATCTGTAGACCCTGTTAGTAAATCAGATTGCATGGGTTGTTTTTTTTTGTTGTTGTTGGTTTTTTTTTTTTTTTAAATTGGGGTGTCATGCAGTCTGTTTGTGTTCTTACACACAGACCCTAGGGTTGGGGGGAGGAGGGAGGGCGAGGGGCGGAATTAAACGCTCTGAGGACGAGCTTTAAATAACACAGTGCTCAAGAGTGACTAAATGAATTGATTCCCTGAGCGATGAATCACAGGCTACGTCTGGGTTTCATTACACATTACACGCTGAAACCGAGCCCGGCTCCATTAATACTCCTTTAATACCGGTCGCGGTTTCAAGTTCATAGATCTGTAAACTGCAGTGACACAACATGGACGGTGCGCGTTCACCGGTCGTTTAAGATTACTACTCGAGTCGTACTGTATGAAACGTTCCGGATTGAACCTTGGCCGAATTCTACAACAGACCGTGCGATGATGTGTTCTCTGTGGCAGGTTGTACGATGAAGATCCTCTAACGATAGACCTGTGACGTACTACAATTACCGTATTCCGATTGCGTCATCAATCAGCACGATCTGGACTCGTACAGACAGTGGGCTCGCAAACATTCTACTAAAGTGAACTTGTGGTAATAAGGATGTTTATTTTGTCTATTAGCATGTTCCGATTATTTAATTTATTTATTTATTTCGTTTTTTACCATCGCCGCTACGTATACTGTCCTCTTATTGGTGGCTTTTAAAGTTTTAAGTGTTGTAGCATTGCTCGCACCCTGAGGTTTTAATGAAATATTTCTGATACTGCCAGAACTTTATTGTTGGCTGTTTGTTTTTTAAAGCAGAATTCCTTTACAATGATTACCCACAATGCCGTTTAACTCCCTTCTGATAGGTGAGTGACAAAGGAAGCTTGCTCTTGTGGTTTTAGGAGGTAAAAGTGAAACCTGCATGTTATTCCTTTACCAGAGGCCAGAAAATGGAGTCTGTACCTGTTTCAGCATTGAATTTACTCGTGATGTCACACTCCACCGTAGTGGTTAATGGCTCATATGAAAGTAGACACTCAGGGCTTTAAGAATTTGCAGTCCTTTTAAACTTAGGCTACTAGGTTTAATTGGTATAATAAGTAAATGATTTTATTGTGGCAGTTGAATACAGTGTTTTTACTATTTAAAATGTTGTCATGCTGTCCATTTTATCTGTCTACCAATGTTATTTTGGAGAGGTGTGAATCATTTACTTAGCAGTTGGCTTACACCCCTCCCGTTTTCCCATCGCCCTGCTCACCAGCAGCTGAAAACAGCGTCACGATACTCTACACACAGAAACCCAACAGTGTCCCGACTAAATTTTTAACAGACTTGCAGAGATAAAATAATTCATTTGTTTATACTGAGTAAAATTGTCCGACAAGGCGATTTCCATTCCGTCAGCGGACTGGAACACCAGTGTACTGCGAGAAAGGGTTAAACATCATTGTAAATGTGTTAGCATTAACAATGTCCTCCTGTGGTCATCATAGCAGCTAAATTATCAAAGGACTAATGAAAAGGAAAAAAAAAAAACAGCACCAACCAACAAATCACTAAACACCAATTTCACATGGCTGATGGTGGAGCTTTTCTTTATCTAAATAACACACCACTCAGTGGCCGGTTTTCTCGCACATTAGCCCATCTTTTTGTAAAATTTTGAAGTGTAACCAGTCCCTCTAGCAGGGGGTCTAAAATTGGCACTGTTGATGCTGACAAACCACCCATTGTAGCACTGTAGTTATAATAACATGCTAAGACAAAAGAGCCTCATTACTCACTCTACCATTAGCAATCAGAGCAAAATACGAGCAATCAAGTGAGAGAGAGACAGTAAGAGAAAAAGAGAGAGAGAGCGAGAGGGAGAGAGAGAAAGAGAGAGAGTTGGTACCCTGAGCTTATCTGTGAGCCTGATTTTAATGATACAGAACAAGCCAGAACAAATATCTTCAACATACAGTTATTCATGCTTCTGTGGAAAAGTAATTACTATTTATTATTACTATTATTATTTCATTTTAAACACAATACTCATATCAGGGCTCTAAAATTGATTCCTACAACTGATCAAGCTTCTCACAGTAACCAAGCTGACTTTCGGCATTCTTCACTACAATCTATACTCAGTGTCTGATCACTTCACTGCTAGTCAAAGCATCTCCATCCATCCATCTTCTATACCGCTTATCCTTCACGGGGGAAACCTGGAGCCTATCCCAGGGAGCATGGGGCACAAGGCGGGGTACACCCTGGACAGGGTGCCAATCCATCGCAGGGCACACTCACATATACATTCACACACCTATTCATACACTATGGACACTTTAGACACACCAATCAGCCTACCATGCATGTGTTTGGACTGGGGGGAGGAAACCAGAGTACCCGGAAGAAACCCCCACAGCACGGGGAGAACATGCAAACTCCGCACACACAGAGCCACGGTGGGAATCGAACCCCCGACCCTGGAGGTGTGAGGCAAACGTACTAACCACTAAGCCACCGTACGCCCTCAAAGCATCTCATTAGCAATGTAATCCCAGCAGTACCTTTACAGGCAGTAGTGGCTCAGTGGTTAAGGCTTTAGGCTACTAAGAAGGCAAAGAATTCAAATCCCTCGAGAATTCAAGTCCCTTAAACCCGAAGATGCTCAGCTTTATCATGTCTCGTTTCTAAGTCGCATTGGCAGCTGAATGAGTCAGATGTAAACGCACTGCTTACAGATGCAGTGAAAGGCAACACATCAAACATTTGTACCCATTGGATCAACATCAATTTCGGTGACCAGGTAAGATAAAATTCAAAAACAAAATTTAAAAAAAGCTTCACCTCTGAAGATCTACCTTTGTGCACATAGTTGAACCTAAACAAAGTTCTCGCATGTTTTCCACCTATCACGGTTCCACAATTAATCCGTTAAAGGTGTGGTCTGCGTTCTCAAAAATGGAATTATTCCCAGAAATCCTCCCAAAGAACTGCGCAAAACAAATGGAAGACTCTTGGCAAAAGCACTACCTAGCTAGCTACCTTATTAGCATAAAACCTGAGAGGAAGCAACATACAGGCAACACTAATGTGTACAATACAAGGTGAAAAGCCAGATTATCCAGAGTCGTCTAAAAGGTACCTTTCTGAGAAGGAAAAGAATAAAAGATGAAGTTTCTGTATCTCCGAAGAATTCTTAGCTATATTGTTCCCATTACTATGACTTTTAAATGCCTTTTGACAATCCCAGTGGAAAACTTCTCCAGCTGGCAGCCTTTCTTTCATGACAGCTTTATTACAGGTTTGATAAAGCTGATCTACAGCTCAAAGGAATCTCATCTTGCCATTTTTCTCTAGGCATGTGGAACTCGTTGTTGGATGGGCGCGTTTTTAATAAGACATCTCCTGTCAGCAACGTTTTTTAAGCTGATACGGTGTTGATGTTGTTGTCCCTGTAATAATAGTATCTCTCAGAGCTACCTTCTCATTGTTGACATTCCTGTAGTCTGTAGTCTATAGGCTCCAGGCTTCCCCATGACCCTGTGTTGGATAAGCAGTACAGAAAATGAGTGGATAATATGCTGTATACTTGGTTATGCTAGCTTTTTAACTGTATACACCAATAATTGCTGCTACTTGGAGCAGAATGTGTGAATGTGTGTGCAACTGTGCCCTGCGATGGGTTGGCACCCCACCCACGGTGTCCCCCTGCCTTGTGCCCAGAGATCCTTGGGATAGGCTCCAGGCTCCTCCTCGATGGATGGCTTTTCTTCCTACAGGCTGCATGCTGTGCCTGTGATTTTAGTTAGGACATATTAGAATCCATAAATGAATCCAATACACTGCCTTTCAATGTTCTTAAATGGTCTCTGAGTTGCACCAGGTTCTTGTAGAGATCTAGTCAAGTTAGCTTATATTAGCTAGTTGGCTTACAACAGCAGTGAAGATGTAAAAATGTGACCTATCAGGTTAGCTGATAGCTAGCTAGTAAACAAAAGTACCTATGAAAATATACAGATGCCAATGATGTCTCTTCTTACTTACAATCTATGGACTCAAAGACACATCCATATTGCCATCTCTGACGTGTAAGCCACGCCCACTTGTTGCCACACTCATTTCCATATATAGTCACACCTTCTTTGGAGACAGACCCTTTATAACAAACTTTCTGTCTAGACAGACCCTTTGTAAAATAAAACTCCGATCTGAAATCAACTTTAAGTGCCATCAAATCTAAACTTGAGTATTTTTCCAAAAAAGCTTGAGTCCTGATTGCCGCTATGAGTTTCCTTCTTCTGTTTCCGTGTCCCTGTTCTGTCATCCCTGCCAAAGTGCCCATCAGACATGGAGTGTGTGTGTTCATGGAGGTTTCATCTGATTATACCTCGCTGATTGTGCAAGGTCATACGCTGTCGCTTCACATCCATCAAGTTTGCTCGCCTTTTATTGCTGAGACAGAATCCTGGTGAGAATATCAAATAGTGTTTCATGGTATAATGACCCATTTAAATGTGACGTGTTGTGCTTTTGTTTTGGGGACAGAGTGGAAATAAAACATACCGTAGGACAGAAAGTTCCCAAAGGTAAGACTAAATCAGCATAGTCGATTAATGGACTGGATTTTGGGGGAAAAAAAAAATTGATGACGTGAATTTCTGAGTGAAGTTCCTTCAAGATCATAACACAAGGCCAGCTGGCACTTGCTAGTAGCATCTTGCTAGTAGCAAAGATCTGCACAGTCTGAACGTGCTTAGCATGAGGTTAGGGTTAGCATACCACACCATCCCTACAGTGTCTCCATCCCCATACTGCACCCTTACTCCCAACCAATGCCCAATCATAATTTCCGTGCAAGCCCCATCATCTCCAACACATCTCCATGTGCTCCACCATTGCTTTTCATGCCTTCCCAAACATCCATACAAACTCTAAAACTGCCCTTCTGCATGACCAACCTCTACCCCTGCTCCATCCCCACGAACTCTAACAGTGTTGCCCCCCATACTCACAAGCTCAAATATCATCCCGACTCCACCCATAAGCATCACAAAATTGCCCCTGCCCCTAACATCCCCACCCCATCCTCAACACTGCATGTACTCTATTCCTGCAAGTTCCAACTCTGTACCCACTCCATCCTCACAATCTCTAATAATGTCCCCACTTCATCCTCTCAAGCCCCACTACTGGCCCCACTCCAGTCTCACAAGCTCCAACAATGTCCCCAACTCATCCTCGAACACTGTCCCTACTCCATACTCACAATCTCCCACAATGTCTCCACTCCATCCTCACAATCTCCAATACTGGCCCCACTCCATCCTCAAAAGCTCCAACAATGTCCCCAACTCATCCTCCAACATTGTCCCCACTCTATCTTCACAATCTCCAATATTGTCTCTTTCCATCCTCACAATCTCTAATAATGTCCCCACTTCATCCTCTCAAGCCCCACTACTGGCCCCACTCCAGTCTCACAAGCTCCAACAATGTCCCCAACTCATCCTCGAACATTGTCCCCACTCCATACTCACAATCTCTAATATTGTCTCTTTCCATCCTCACAATCTCCAATATTGTCTCTTTCCAGCCTCACAATCTCCAACAATGTCTCCACTCCATCCTCACAATCTCCACCAAAGTCTCCACTCCATCCTCACAATCTCCAGTACTGGCCCCACTCCATCCTCAAAAGCTCCAACAATGTCCCCAACTCATCCTCCAACATTGTCCCCACTCTATCTTCACAATCTCCAATATTGTCTCTTTCCATCCTCACAATCTCCAACAATGTCCCCAACTCATCCTCCAACATTGTCCCTACTCTATCCTCACAATCCCCAATACTGCCCCCACTCCATCCCCACAAGGTCCAACAATATCCCCAATGCATCCTTCAACACTGTCCCCCATTCCAGCCTCATGAGTTCAAGTCAACTCAAGTGTCTCCAACATTGTCGCCCAAGTCTATCCCCCCAAACCCCAACACTGTTCCCACTTCATCCTTACAAGCTCCAACATTAACTCCACTCTATCTTCATGTTCCTACACTCCCACACCATCCTAGCCCAGGTTCATAGGCTCTAACACTCTCCCAATGACTCCATCCTGTTTATCAACTCTATCCCCACTCCACCATGCATGCATGAAGTGTCCCCAACTTATCCTACTATGTCCCAACATTGTTCAAATTCCCATTTAGAGCCTTAACTCATCCCAGCATGCCATGTCTATACATCCTTACAATGTCAAATTACATAAAACTCTACATTCATTATTTAACAATCAATTAATTTGTACTTTTTTTTGAAATGTAACTTGACAAAAAGAGCATAGTCAGCGAGGGAATAAGGCAGATGCTGGTTTTGAGATGCAGTCCCTCTCAGTTTAGAAACACACCGTGCAGTCCCGGTGGAAATACATGGAGTTCAGAAATACATGAAAATTCCTCAGACTTAACCTTCTCAATTCCCCACCTCACCCGAGACTCATTTTCACCACCTCTGACTCACATACTCACATTTCCACACCAAGCTCCGGCAAGTCCTGCGATTCTTCAGATAGAGACACTTTTAGCCGTGCCGGTGTCGTTTTTATGCCACGTTCCCATAGTAACAGTCCCTCGGCAAAGGCCATTATAGAGAGAGAAGGAGCCGCTCGTCACCTGCGAAAGCTTTCAGTGGGATTTCAGGAGTCACAATGTCTATAAATGGCCAGAATGTGCTATCATTCTTTCTCTCTGTATGTCCTTGTTCTCCTTTCTTAAAGATCAACGTGGGAAGGAGAAAGAACTTTCTGAAAAATAACACTTTAATCCACATGCTCAGAGAGGAAACTTTCATATTGCTCACTTTATGCTTTTATCACTAGTAAATAGGTTAACAATAAGGCGAGCAACTCAAATAAATAAACTACTAATTATATGCAAAGGTATCAGAAAATGTATAAAATGATAAATGAGTCAACTAATCAATGACCATGGGTCAGGTCTTGTTTTTAGGAAATGCACAGTGCACATAATTGGTGCACAAATCTTCTCGCTGCATTATTATTATTATTATTATTATTATTATTATTATTATTTTATTATTTTTATTATTATTTTATTTTCTTTTTACCCTCTCAAATAAGCTCCTGTCAGACACAGCTGAAAAAAAAAAAATGACACTGTGTGTAAATGAGTCAAGGTTTTATATGATTATACTTCATTTCTGTTTGGCAGGTGAAAGTGACTCATTTGCAAACGAAGCGTTTCCCGAGGTCATGCAGGTTTTTGACAGCTGAGTGAGCGATTGGGCATTATACCAAGAGTTACACACTTTTAGTTAATCACGCACCCACACACATTAAACCTGCAGTAAATTTATTTACAGATGACACACACCCACACACACGCAGCCATTTGCTCTTTCTTCACTCAAGATAGAATTAATTCCCACTTGCAATAATGACACATATGTCACTTTGTGTTAGTGGCAAGCAAGTTCCACTTAGATAGATAGACAGATGGACAGACAGACAGACAGATAGATAGATAGATAGATAGATAGACAGATAGATAGATGGACGGACGGACGGACAGATAGACAGACAGACAGAATTCAAAATGTAAATTCCACTTAGATAGATAGAGAAATAGACAGACGGAGAGACAGACAGATAGTTAGTTAGACAGACAGACAGAATTCAAAATGTAACTTCCACTTAGATAGATAGACAGACAGACAGACAGAATTCAAAAGGTAAATTCCACTTAGATAGACAGATAGATGGATAGACGGACAGACAAATCAACAGACAGACAGATAGATAGACAGACAGAATTCAAAAGGTAAATTCCACTTAGAGAGATAGATAGATAGACAGACGGACAGACAGACAGACAGACAGATAGTTAGATAGACAGACAGACAGACAGAATTCAAAATGTAAATTCCACTTAGACAGACAGACAGACAGACAGACAGACAGAATTCAAAATGTAAATTCCACTTAGATAGATAGACAGATGGACAGATAGATAGATAGAAAGACAGACAGACAGATAGTAGATAGATAGATAGAGAGAGAGAGAGAGAGAGAGAGAGAGATAGACGGACGGACAGACAGACAGACATAATTCAAAATGTAAACAGTTACTGGCATCCCTGCAATGAATATTTTGTTAATCCTCCCTTGTTTATTTATTTATTTGCTTACTTAGAGTTTGATTGTACACACGAGCCATTTGTCTGTAATGAGATAACAAAGACCATATGAACCTCAACAGAGCTGCAAATTTCAGATGTTTTTAATTTGAGCAAAAGATCAGACAGGAGCTTGAGACGTAGTGAGCTTTGTCTGTGTGCATGAATGCAAGATGTATAGTTAAAGTCGGGGACAGTTGTTTTGAGAAACTCACTGAGTGAAAGCGAACAAAAAGACACACAAAAAAAAAACAAGTGCTTTTTTTTTTCTTAAAACTGACCACCAAACCGGCGTTAATTGTCAGCCATGTTCTGTATCGTACATATTCCTCCGTCACACATGCTGTCAGAGCTGCGGCTGAGCGTTTGTGCAATATGAATAAATAAAACAGTGTGTACACTTTTCTCCTGCTCTCCCACCCTCTCACTCTCTCTCTCGCTCTCCATCCGTCTCTGAACTTAATTTCACACTCCACTGCATTTCTCTGACAATCTCGACAAGCTGACGCCAAAGGCAAGAAGGGATGAGACAATGGTCTCTGCTATTAGTGTTTCTAAAGCCTGTAAAAGTATGGATATGGATAGAGGGTGAGAGAAAGAAAGCATGTTTATATAGACGTACTGTACGTATACACAGACACATATACATATGTATGAAGAGACTTGTTGCGCCTCTCAGTAATTCAGTAGGAAACTCCTAAATTAATTAGCAAATTAATACACTAATGAATTGATGAAGAAATTTGCATGTAGATGTAAATATGTCAAATTGAATGAGTAATTGAAAATGAATCATTATATCATTATAAGAGACATAATTAAGCAAAGAACTCAACATGGAACAATATTAGCAACTCGAGACGAGACTGCAAGACAAATCGCAGGTTTATATTAATGAAATCATTCTAATGTTATTGTTTCCATAGTAACCGCTAATGTGCAATAAACTGTTTTTTTTTTTTTTTTTTTTTTTAAAAAAGCCAAAGAAACATCAGCTAAAAATGATTAATTGTTGATATGGTGAAGCTTTTTGTATAGAGACATTTGTTTATCATTTATGGAAGGAGATGCCAGTGTCAGGGCTTTGTAACAGTCAGTACACTTTCAGACATGGGAAAGTATTCAGGACAGAGGAATTAAAAATTTCTGGTTTCTCTGCAACATGATGAACTGCACATTTGCCTCACACGCCCATGGTTGGGGGTTCGAATCCTGCCTGTATGTGTTCTCCTTGTGCTTCGGGGGTTTCTACTGGGTACTCTGGTTTCCTCCATCAGTCCAAAGACATGTGCTATAGGCTGATTGGCATTTTCAAATTGTCTGTAGTGTGTAAATGTGTGTGTGATTGTGTCCTGTGATGGGTCGGGTGTCCAGGGTGTCCCACACCTTGTAGCCCAGAGTTCCCTGGAATAGGCTCCAGGCTCTCCCATGACCCTGTGTAGGATAGGCAGAACAAAAAATGGATGGATGGATGGAGATATATATATATATATATGTACACCGATCAGCCATAACAGTAAAAGCACCTGCCTAATATTGTGTAGGTCCCCCTTGTGCCACCAAAACAACTCTGACCCGTCACGTCACGGACTCCACAAGACCTCTGAAGGTGTGCTGTGGTATCGGACACTGAGACGTTAGCTTTGATCCTTTAAGTCCTGTAAGTTGCGAGGTGAGGCCTCTGTGGATCAGACTTGTTTGTCCAGGACATCCCACAGACGCTCGATCAAATTGATATTTGGGGAATTTGGTGGCCGAGTCAACACCTTGAAGTCTTTGTCATGTTCCTCAAACCGTTCCTGAATGGTTTGGCAGGGCACATTATCCTGCTGAAAGGGGCCACTGCCATTAGGGAATACTGTTTCCATGAAGTGGTGTACCTGGTGTGCAACAATGCTTAGTTAGGTGGTACGTGTCAAAGTAACAGCTGCATAAATGTCAGGACCCAAGGTTTCCCAGCAGGTTAACCTGTCTCTGGTTCACCGGTTGTCCTTCCTTGGACCTCTTTTGGTAGGTACTAACCACTGCATACCGGGAACACCCCACGAGACCTGTCGTTTTGGAGATGCTCTGACCCGGTCGTCTAGCCATCACAATTTGGCCCTTGTCAAAGTCGCTCAGATCCTTACGCTTGCCCATTTTTCATGCTTCGAACACATCATCTTCGAGAACTGACTGTTCACTTGTTGCCTAATACTGTGTATCCCACCCCTTAACAGGTGCCACTGTAATGAGATAATCAATGTTAGTCACTTCATCTGTCAGTGTTTTTAATGTTATGGCTGATCAGTGTGTATATACTGTGTGTATATATATATATATATATATATATATATATATATATATATATATATATATATATATATATATATATATATATAATATATTTGTATTGTCCTTTGTTCATATACTTCAAAGTTTAAAAAAAAAAAAAAAACAGGTTCAGTTCATTTCTGTGGTTCCTTTGAATCAATACTGACATGTACAGCTTATGAATATTAACACAGCTCTTCGATCCAATATTCACATTCGTTGCCCTAACACGTTCCCGAGTGTGATATGAGCTGACACTGACCATCAAATATTTGTCTCTCGTGCACGCCGAGGATTCTGGGTAAACGCAAATGATTTTCTGCCAGGCTGCAGATGGACACATTACAGTGCACAGAAGCTGTATGGATTTTATGCTTGGCATAATGAGAACGGCGCAGCCTTTGAAAATATGAATCTATTTTCTGAGGCTTCTGAAGCCAAGGGCACAAACAAGCGTGAAACAATCATGTCACACAGCCGTTCCCGATATTATTCTGCAGTGTCAATTAATGAAGACGGTATAAGATTTCTTCTTCTCTTTTTTTTGCCCTCTAGCACTGAACAGACTTATATGTGATATCTCTGCAGTAGCATAATTGCTATATGCTAATATGTTAGTGTTGTAATAGTAGGTATGCTAGTCCAGCAGGAAGCTTATGAGAAGGTACACAACCCTCAGCTTGACGCTAATGTCATAAACCCCATAGCCATGCTAGCAGAAAATAATATTAGCAAAAGATCACAAAGGTGTTCAGATAATTATACCAAAAAAAAAAAAAAAAAACAGCTCATAAAGTAAATGTAAAAATATAAAGAAAATTAAATGTTAATTTATTTAGCATGAAACATTGTTGTGTAATTATTTGTTTATAAGGATTTACTTAGTTTCTCAAGCTGACAAACAGATTTAAAATTCCTAACTTTCAGTTCCTTATCTTTTCAGTCTCCTATTATTATAATTATACTGTTCATTGCTACTGTATACGGGCCAAATTTGAAACTTTCTAACTATTGGCACATAAAAATGATTCTGGAAGATCTATATACAGTATAAGCTAAGTTAGTTTCCTAACAGCCTTTCTTATACTGGTTATAGTTATACAGGTTTAATGCCTAATGGCTGATTATATAAATCAAGACTCCAGTACTGGAATTCTTGTGGCAAACATGTGCTAGTTTACTAGCAGTTAGCTAACTGGCTAGCACACATTATGTGCAGTAAAACACAGCAAACAGTTGTATTCTTACCAATCAGAAATATCAATGGATAAACTGAACAAACCTGAATAAAGAGATGATTGATAATATGACTCTTTACTCCAGGCTTGGAATGACATACTGGAGTCACTGCTATTGTGACACGTTAAGCGAATTCTCAGAGTGGATTAACTTTTGTCCACTATTCCTGCTAAATAATTAACCGGAGGCCACATACAGTACAGTATTAAGTAGTATTAGGAAAGGTATTCCACAACATATTAAGTTGTATGCTCAAGGCTTACTTTAATCCTGGTGACAATTTTAGCATTAATTAGCAGCGAGTAATCGTTTTGTTGTTATGAGTTACTTAAGTTGCGGCTTTGACACATTAACTTGTTTCCTCAATAAATTAATTAGTGGACATGCCTTGAGTACACTGCAAAACAATGGCAGATAATTTTTTTTTTTTTTTTAATTTTTAAATTTACTAAAAAAAAATAAAATAATAATAATCATACATTTACTTGACATTTTGAGCACTTGGTTGTGAATCTCTGACTGCCTGAGGTCTGGAAACCATAGACATCACCACTCTTCTCTTCTCATCATTCTGGTACAAGTTGACCATTGTCTCATCTGTCCATAGGATGTTGTTCAAGAGCTGGGGGTTTTTTTTTTTAGAGGTTTTTGGCAAGCCATAATTTGGTCTTTTTGTTTTTGAGGCTTTCCAGCGCTTTACATCTTGTGAAAAAACCCTCTATATTTACTCCGCTGAAGTCTTCTCTTGACTGTTGCCTTTGACAAAGATATGTCTACCTCCTAGAGCGTGTTCTTGATCTGGCCAGTTGTTGTGAAGGGCTTTTTCTTCACCAGGGAACAAATTCTTCTATCATCTACCACAAAGAAGCACAATTACCGCCAATAAAATGAGAAAATTTACCGTTCGAAATGTTAAAGCATGTAAAACCAGGCTGAATAATATTATATATTTGATTCATAACAATCTCATAATAAGGTAGTTTTCACTAGATATTTTCCCTAGCTAAGAAATCATTTTTTGACAGTGTAAGGAATAAAGCAGTAATAGTTCATTTTCCAATCCCAGCACATCCCGAAGTGTTTCATTTCTCTTAGACCACATCATTCTGTCAATGGTTGCCATTTGTGATCTATTAAAGAATGACATGTCATACATTTATCCATTTATAGTTACTTTTAATGTTGCAGAATGTCCACAAAACGAGCTCCTATGCTATAACATGTTGCTTTTTTTCTTCTTCTCTGTCTTGAAGTTAATAAGAGAAATGTAACTACACCAGTGTAAAGTACAAATGTTATCAAATGGGGAAAGAATTCCTGGTAAACTGATGTGATGTTGATGCAATATATTGAAGTCATATGTATTATACTGTCTCATACAGTCTTACACTGTCTTGTACTTCAAAGGGATTTATTGTTGATAAATGAACAATTGACACACACACACACACACTGTAAATGGCCATAGGCCAGCAAATTGTGGCAACCTCTGACTTATGGCCAATTGCATGAATCAGTATTGTGAAAGTTTATCTGAACACACACAAATATAGACATTGTACTGATCTAATGCCAACTATAAATTAGATTTAGCACCATGCAAAGTAACTGATGCTGAGCCATTTATTATCTCTCTCTCTCTCTCTCTCTCTCTGCAGAACTTTCTCACTTGTGCCCTTTACTGTACATATCAGAGAGTTCTGTAATATTTCTGTATATCCAAACACACAGAGAAACATAGATGCACAGCATTGATTTTAATCTGTACTAAATAATTTAGTGCCAACTATATTTTTAAAAGTATAGACATAAAATGATTCATACAAAGTAACAAAAATAATCCATGTAGGTCATCTATTTCTCTCTCTCTCTCTCTCTCACACACACACACACACACACCCCTTTGTCAGTTTTGTCAGTTCTTAGCCACTGCAGTCACTAACAAGGCAGTGTTTGGGTTTAGAGACCCTTGACTGTGTTTTCATCATCCTCAGCTTTCCGTTGCAGAGCCGCAGGTCACCTCCGGGCCCTCGTGCTGCTCCGGCACAACTCTTTCTGCAATGCATGCTGATTTCTAACGCACAGCCTGTAGTTGCATGCATTTAGGAACATACTGACTGCGAAATGGCGTTTTTTTTTTTTTATAGCCTCACTGCCATATCTGTCAAACTGTGCTGAGGAAACTCTTGCATCATATATGTCACAAGATACTCGGGGAGTGAAATCTTGGGTATTTATTTATTTTTTTTTCTAAGGACAGTGAGTGTGGTCTGGAGATTGAAGGCTAAAGAGATGGACAGATGGGCTGCAGCGATCAGACGAACTTGTTGAATGCACGTAGAGTAACCTTTGACCGTCGTATCAGAGTTGACATTCTGGTTCTTTCCAGTAGAATCTTTGCAGCACCTCAAAGCCTCTGAAATGATAGGAAATATCAATGAGAGTTAGAACTGTGTGAATCGTTTGCCCAGCAGGGGGGCTCAATCGGTTGTTATTTCAAAGCTTTAAATGCTTTTTAAAGATGTTTTTGGCCCGCTCTAATTTGATCTTCCTGTTCTTGAGGCTTACCAGTGGTTCACATCTTGTGTATTTACTCTGGTGAAGTCTACTCTTGATTGTTGACTCTGCCACAGACATGCCTACCCCCTAGAGGGTGTTCTAGATGTGGCCAGTTGTTTCCTTCACCAGGGAAAGAATTCTCCTGTCATTTACCACAGTTGTTTTTTGGGGTTTTCTGGGCCTTTTGGTGTTCCTCAGTGACAGTTCTTTGGACTTCATATTGAGAGTTAACGGCAACAGATTCCAAAGGCCACACTTGAAATCAACACTGGATCTTTTATCTGTTTATGTGGAAGTGAAAGAATGAGGGGAATATCACACAGCTGTCAATATAAACTATATATATATATATATATATATATATATATATATATATATATATATATATATATATATATATATAAAAAAGTAATATAAAAAGTTCTGTTATTCATACACCAGTCTCCTGTTTTCTCGTGATACCTTCACATTTAAGCTTCAGGTCTGCAGTTTGAGCTCATATTATTATTCAACTCCGATATACTGTGGTAGACAGTTAATGTCCAAATATTTATGTACAATACATACTGTATTGTACTGTCTATTGTATATACTTTATTTACCTTATATACAGTATACATACTGTATTGTACTGTCTATTATATATACTTTATTTAACTTATATATGCATACTGTATTGTACTGTCTATTATATATACTTTATTTAACTTATATATACATACTGTATTGTACTGTCTATTATATATACTCTATTTACCTTATATATACATACTGTATTGTACTGTCTATTATATATACTCTGTCTATTGTATATACTTTATTTACTTTATATACAAATGCTAAGCGATATAGACATTATACAGACCACTATAGTCCTAAAATAATAGATATTTAGGACAGAACTACATAGACATTAAGAAATCTTATCCACTATGGGCCAATGTAAGATGGCACATCCCTGTTGTACCCCAGCCATCTCAAGGTTCAACGTGTTATGCATTCTGAGATGCTTTTCTGGTCAGCCCGGTTGTAAAGAGTGGTGATTTGAGTTACCATAGCCTTCCTGTCAGCTCAAACCAATCTGACTAGTCTCCTCTGATCTCTGTCATCGACGAGTTGACTCCACCCTTAGAACCGCCACTCATTGGATGTGTTATGTTTTTTACACAGCACAAGGCTGTGTAAACTCTACAGACTGAAATACACAAACCAGTCATTCTGGCGTTCAACACCCATGGCATGGTCAAAGTCATTAAAATCACACTCTGATGTCTGATGTAAACATCAGCAATCAAAATAATGCAAGGTAAAAAAAAACATTTTTTTTTTAAAAGGACAACAGAGAAAAGGAAAATAAAGGTTTATTAAAAATAAAAAATCATAGAAAAATATCAAAGATTTATCCATAATGCATGCATTTTTATGGCGCAGACATGAATGTGGATTTGATCTTAAATTGACCATCTACTGTATATTCCTGTTGTCATAGATGCACTGATGAGGGTCGTGCACAGAAAGACACTCTCAGACAGAGTACTTACTTTTAATGGCTGCAGATTGCACATCGTTTTGTCCTTCTCCAGGCTGAGTTTATTTTGATCCTCCAATACAGACATGCAGGGTTTTTTTTTCCTTTTCTCTCCCCTTGCTTGCATACATACAAGGGTATTTGTGAAAGACAGATGAGTTCAGTGATGTGCTTTGACAGCTTGTCAATCAAATACACCATGTCTCCAGTTCATGTTGACATTGTGCTGGGTGACGTAAATCTAACACGAACTTACAGCATTTTTTGGAGCAAAATATGCGATCACAATGACATTGGATATCACGTTTTCTGTTAAAACTCAAAGTAGTTCTGCTCCTGGCAAGATTTAAGATCAAAAGATCTAAGTTAAACATGTAAAGTAAATTCTTTCAACCCGCCCTTTCATTGACGAGCTCTATTGACACGCTGCAGTTCCTCTAGTCATCATGAGGGGGCAGTGTGAATCTTTATAAATAGCAAGTCTCCACTGGCAGTGGTGTGAAAAAGGCCAGCATTGTTTGATTACTCAAGTGTCAACAGTTTGAAACAAACTCAGCTTTGTTTGTCAGAGAGCCGCAGGAAACAGCTTTAATTTAACCTGCAGCAACTACAGTTCAAGCTTTTGCTGCTTTCTGTTTTGATTCTGTCTGGTCTTGTGTACTGATGCCACGTTTTACACTCCCTTTCTGTCTTTCCTCACAACTCTTAAGGGTGTAACAATACCTAATACTTGCTATCAGCAGCAAGCTAGCACAGTGGAAGTGCTAAGTAGCAGGATTACTAGTTACCTAGCATAACACCTATCAATCTCATCTGCTTTCGAGTACCTATGGATTCTCATTGTCTCTCAGTAATGGCCATGTTTATCATGCTTGCTGAAAAAATCCATCTTGGTTTGACAAGATACTAGCTGCCAAAACTGGCCATGCTAGCAGACCATCTTTGCTAGCTTGTAAGTTATTTTCCAGCTTCATTACTACTTCTGATCAATTGTCTTTCTGTTGTTTTTCCTTTCTACCAGCACTTACAAGCTAGCAAAGATGGTCTACCAGTGAGAGTTTTGGTAGTTGGTAGTAGCCTATATTTTAGCAGGGTTTGTAGCAAGGATTTATTATTTTATTTTTTTTAAACTATAGTAATAAAAAGCTACATGAAGCAACTTCCTTGAACGTTTCCACATTCCATTTTCTTCAAATTGCTAAGCGGGCTTGCTAACAAGCTAGAGGTCTGATAACCAGCTAGTTGACTCTTAAAACCCAGTGAGAACAATCAGATGTTACAGTGTACATCTATTTTACTGTGTTGACAGCTTCAAGACCACTTTTTCAAGACAAGTGCATCCGATTGAAGTGCCTCCTAGGTCAGTTCTCTTTCTGATGCCTACGCTGATGCTGAGGCTGACTCAATCCCACGGACCTCCAAGGAGTATCCTGAAGAAACTGCCGATGGGTCCAAGTAATTCTTTTTCTCTAATTAACTATGTATAATTCCTATTAGCTTCTCTGTAGTCGTTAAATAATCCATAATCACTTCCAAACAATATGCTTTAAGATACATAATCAAATAAACAAGAGACTTTAAAAAAAGGCGAAGAAATACAACGAAGATAAAATCATGAGCGGAAGTCAATAAGTGTAGGAAAACCAATATGGAGTGAGTGGAAATATTGTAATGCTTAATGTCATACACTAGCTTGCTTAAGTACTCACTCCCTTGAACCTTGGCACTGTAACTCCTATACACCATTCTGCATTCATACTGCAGGTCAGGGACATAGAACGACATAGATATAATAAAGACCAATAAACTGTATATATTTTCTGACTTTATATGGAGTAATATACACCAATATGGACTAATGTGAACTATATATATAGTCCAGTCGTAACTTTAGTATTATAAGGTTAAGAATGGATGGAAGAACTTTATAATACTGAGGTCATGCAATATTAAAACAGCTGTCTTAGGAGACCGTATGTGGACTAACATTGTTGAGTAACTTTGGTAATTACTAAACCTGTGTTCACAAAGTCGCTTGTGTTGCTTGTAGTTTGTTTCCTGTGGGCTTGTACATACAAAATGTTACCTCACTTTGATTTTGGCTTAGTGGTTAGCACGGTTGCATCACATATCTGGGGTTGGGGGTTCGAATCCCGCCTCCACCCTGTGTGTACTTAGAGTTTGCGAGTTGTCCCCGTGCTTCGTGGGTTTCCTCCAGGTTTCCTCCAGGTCTCCTCCCCAAGTCCAAAGACATGCGTTGTAAGCCGATTGGAATTCGTGGCTTAATGGTGTGAATTTGTCTACTGTTGATACACGAAGGAAGACATCACTTCATTTGAAGTAAGAAAGAGAAACAAAAATCGAAGACCATGTGAAGTGGATGTCACGGAGGATTGGGGCTTTAGACGAATGAGAACATCCAGATCCCATCTCATGCATTTCGGTTCACCGCATAAAAGGTGTATAAAGGGCAAAAATGGACTTACGACATAAATCATTTCAAATATCTGAACGTTCCGCTCATCCGCAAAACCTTTTCCTCGAAAATCCATTTCCCCCACAAAAATAAATAAATAAATAAATAAATAAATAGATCAGACCACAATCGATAGTGCAGAGAGCCGAACAAAGCGCAGGTGAACTATGGGTAAAATCGGGTCTCCAGCAGCTCATAAAAGCCCAATGAGCGGTAATGATCTCGTAATGAAACACGTTCTCCTGAGTCCTTTATATCAGCTCCGTGCTGCACCGCCCCCAGCTCCATCACAATTATTAATCTGAAGTAAATACCAATTAATATGGAATGAGTATTGAACAGAGCATTTGGGATGCTATAATATAGTCAGATTATCCATCAGCTCCCTGTTAGAATCCTAACTGCCTTTAATTACACCACTCAGTTATTTTTTTTTTTTATATAATCAGAGAAAAGAGTCACCTTGCAGGAAGTTGGTGAGACCACCAGGACAGGAGCTTAAACATTAATGTGTATGGATTTTTTTTTTTATTTTTGGTAAATATTTGAGCACGATGGAATGCATCCATTGTGGGGTTCATTTCCATTTAAACAGAATGTCTCGGTGTGTTTTATGGGTAATTTGTTTTGTGTGTGTGTGTGTGTGTGTGTGTGTGTGTGTGTGTGTGTTCAGCACTACAGAACCCTTCACATACTCAGCATTTTCAGATGATTCAACTTCAAGAATGAATTGGTGTAGAAAAGTACAATTAGATCACCCAAGACGTGTTTGATTCTTCATTTTTGCACTGGAGCTTCAAGGCTAACGTTGCTACCAGCGTTCTAACTAATCGCACTCACCTCGAACAGTTGTGTGGACATATTCAATGTCTCAGACGTGCTTTCTGACATGATGTTATCTTTATAAATGGACAAAAGGACATCAGTAACACCGTTCGTAGCACCGTTGACTCTTAAACTCAAAATCAGTTACTCCCTTTAGAGATACTGTTAAACCAATGAAAAGGTTTTATGTTGCGTCGTATTACAGGTGAGGTCATAAGTTTACATACACGATTTGTAGAATCTGCAAAATGTTAATAATTAAAAAATAATAATAATTAATTAGAGGGATCGTAAAAGTTGCGTTTAGTTTTTTATGCCCTGAATAAGCTATTTCACATATCATACATGACTGAATTTACACAAATGAACCAGTTCAAAAGTTTACATACGTTCTCTTGATTATTAACACTGTGTGTCGTGACCTGGATGATCAACGACTGTGTTTATGTTTTGTGCGAGTTCTTCATCAGTCCCTTGTTCGTCCTGAGCAGTTAAACTGCCCACTGTTCTTCAGAAAAATCCTCCAGGTCCCGCACATTCTTCGCTTTTCCAGAACCTTCTGCATATTTGACCCCTTTCCAACAGCGGCTATATGATTTTGAGAGCCGTCTTCTCACACCGAGGACGACCGAGGGACTCGTACACGACTATTACAAAAGGTGCAAACGTTCACCGATGCGCAAGAAGGCAACACGATAGATTAAGAGCCAGGGGGGTGTAAACTTTTGAACAGGATGATCGGTGTACATAGTTATTATTGTGTCTTCTGGGAAACATATAAGTATATTATGTCGCTTCTGACGGGTAGTACTAAATGAAAAAAATGCGATCTTTAAACAAAATAATACCAGTTTACACCACATAAGTGTTGGAATAACTTCTGAACTTGAGTTGTTCTTATGTTTTATAAAACTATTTATTTACAAATGTTGTTCTTAAGCCAAAACAAAGTTAGTAAAGCTAACTTTGTAAAGCTAACAAAGTTCAGTTTTTGTCTTTTTCAAATGTCCAGTTACATCTCATATACTGATTAGTTTAATTCAGTGCTGTAAAGCCTTTATTTCTGAATTTTCTGGAACGTCTATGGAATTAAAAAAAAAAAAAAAACCCCAGTGGCTCGTGCTGGATGTTTTAAACCGTAAATTTGCTGCGCTCTCATGTACGGGAGTCACGTCCAGCATGTGATTTGTATCGGTTTGATATGTGGGCTAATGACGGATCATTTCATAAATATGTCTAAAGCACATTAGTCACTGCGACAGAGCTGGTAGGTTGCCAGATCATTACCGCACACTCCTATTAAGGACACAGTCAGCGTGGTTAATTGATTTTGCACTGCAGTGATGAAAACGAAGGCAACGCTGAAAAGGCTGAAAATCCCGAACCACATCAAAATGTTTGCAGAATGTTCAGCTTTCCATCCGTTTTTATTTTCCATCCTTCCATTCTTCTGTCCAATTATCCATCCATCCATCCTTCCTTCTATTCATCAGTTAAGCTGTTGATCCAATCATCTATTGATCCATCCATCAAATGATCCATTTCTATTTCTGTTTTCTTTTTTAAAACAGCTGTCCTTTCGTCCATCCATCTTTATCTATCCATCCACTCATACATCCATCTTTCCATCTATCCATGATCTGTTGATCTATCCATGTATCACTCAGCATTTATCTGTTTTTCATCCATCCATCCATGATCTGTTGATCTACGCATGCATCACTCACCCATTTATCTGTTTTTTTTCATACAGTTGCCCATCCATCCACCCACTCATGCATCCATCTTTCCATCCATTCATGACCTGTTGATCTATTCATCCATCCATCCATACATCCATCCAGCATCTGCTGATCAATCCATGCATCACAGCAATAGTTATCTTGCTGTTTTTATTCTCATACAGCTGCCCATCCTTCCATTCAACCATCCTTTCAAACATCTATCCATCCATCCAACAGTTCCTCTAATGTTTTTTCTGTCATCCTTTCATTATCTCAACTGCTCACGTTTGCTTTGTCCGACTTGTCGTCTGACCCTTTATTCATTTGTTTTATATTTAGTTTTATATTTGGGTATTTTTCATTAGCTATTCATAACAGGAAAGACAGCAGACAATTAAGCAGCTCTCCCAGGCCAATAGTGTGAGCCTTTAGGGCAGATATTTTCACCACTTTAGCAAAGTAAAAATAGCACCACATTAGACCAGTGCATTTTGCAACTTTAAGCCTTTAGTGATTGTTTAACAACTTTGGAGCAGTAAAAGTATTTCACTCCTTTGAAACGGCAACATTCTTTTACCCCTATAGGGCAGTAAGGGTCGTCTGTCTATTAAGCATTCCTTTAGGGCAGTAAGAGTAGCAATAAAAGTGATACACTTTAGGATAAGGTAGTATGTCATTTCTTCCTGGCTGTAAGAGTGTGACAGTCACTCCTTTAGGGCAGGATTATAAACCTTTAATGCCAGTGAGTTCTTTTTTAGGATAGTAAGAGTAGTGTATCTTTGGTGTGTCTTTTTTCTAAGGATGGGTATGTGTTGCCCTGTTTTAGGCCAGGAAGTCAGGTTTGCCCCCTTAGAGTAGGGAATGGATTTAAGAAAATATTTTTCACTCTTTGTGGTAGTAATAGTGTGTTTGCCCTTGGAGACAGTAAATGCATATTAGCTCTTCAGAGCAGTGAGAGTGTTGTGCCTTTAGGGTAGTAAAAGTGTGTGATCCTTTAATACCTTTAGTGTACTCAGAGGGGTACCGCTTTGCAGGTGTAAGAATAAGACTCTTTTAGGATATTAAGATGTGGCATTCATTTGGGGCAGTGAATGTAACTCCTTTAGGGCAGTAAGAATTATGCCCCTTTAGGGCAATAAGAGTGACTTTAGCGATCTGCTTTTCTCCTCTGGGCAAAAAAAAAAGCCAAAGGAGCCCTGTGGGCACATCCATAAATAGATATTATCCTGAACGTCATATTAACCAGCACTGTGTGAGTGGCTTTTTATAATCCTCTTTACAACACTTCAAGGTGTGGGCTTTGTGTGAAACTAGGTGTTGGGGTAAGACGGTTCTTGCTTAAGGCTACATCTCACACACACACACACACACACACACGTGCAAACACATACCACAGCTTGAGAGTTTGCTTTTTAAAAGTGTTTCCATGTTTGTTCTCTCTTGGCTGACTCCCTAAGGAGTGACGTAAAATAACGAAATCCCACGTCCAAATTGCATCGCTTTTTGAAAATGCTCCCCAAAAGGCTTCTGACACACAGACAGGAAGGCAAGTACCTAAAAACAGAAATGTACTTTAACATAGCAGGAGAGCGAGAGTAACAAACAATGAGAGGGGGTTTTTTTGTGTGTGTGTGAAAAGCAAATAAGGAAATTTATATTCATAGAGCAGACCAGACTCCCTGTTTCAGAGGAACTGCAAAAAGGAAACGCCACTCTATAAACATAATTTACATATTAAAGGAGTAAATCAACAACAACAACAAAAAAGCAGACATTTTTTCCACTTACTCCAAATATAGACAATCAGACAAGACTGGAGCTACGAGGATAATACGGTTGAAGTAATAAAAACCTATCTCACCCCAAATCATTTTCAGAAATAAATCATCATATTCTTGCTTCAAACAATATTGTTCAGCTACGCCATTTCATTTTTAAATAAATGGTTTACTGTATTTACTCATTTGGGTTATGCATTTATCCGGCTTTCTCAGAAAATGTATCCCAGAAGGCTGCAAAATAACAGCTAAAACAATTCTTTTACTCATACAAATCCTGATTATTCAGCTCATTGTTGAACAAAAATTTAAGGCAGAGTTTCACTCTTTTGGGGCAGGAAGAGTATCCACCTGGTAAACTTTTAAACCAATGTTTTGCTCCATTGGGGGGAGTAAGAGTGTATAACTCTTTTATTAGGGCAACTTGGTAGCCTGGAGGGCAATAAGAATATCACTGTTATGGCACATAATTATCTTTGTGCCTTTAGGGCAGTGAGTGTAATAGCCTTTATGGCACAAAGTAAATACCTCTCAAATGCAGTGAGAATGTTACTGTGCCTTAAAAGTTTCTATATACTTAGCAAGTATGAGCCATATCATTAAGGTAGAAGTGTGTTGGCCCTTTAGGGCAGTAAAACTCTGTCCAAGCTTTGATGTTTCTTTCTTTCTTTCTTTGTCCTTTGGGGCAGTAAGAGCATGTCACCCTTTGGGGGAAATCTGACATGTAGGTAATCACTCCTTTATGGCACATATTGTTTTTATGCCTTTAGGGCAATGAGTGTAATACCCATTGTGGCACCTGGTGAGGGTGTTGCCCTATATTACAGTGAGTATTTTACTATGAAGGCTTTTTTGCTTTACACTCATCACACCCCTTTGAGTCGTTACTTTAAGGCATGACGACGGTGTCCCCTTAGGGCAGTGAAGCTCTGGCAAATCTCTGTAAGTGGGTTTTTTTCTGTCTGTCTTTGTTTTTTTCTTTGTCCACAATGTTGCATTACTTCCATCAACTAGAAAACACAAAGAGCAATTCATGGTTAAATTGTGCCTCATGTCAGAATTGAACCTGATTACTGTATATTTCTCTTCTTCTGTGGTTTCAATGTTATATTTGTAATATGATCCTTAGCAGTAATACAGGAGTATATTCATCTTGAACACCCCAGTGTGCTGTAAGATGGACTGGATGAAACGTTTTTTATTGACGCCATATCATGTTCGAGCCTATCTGAGAGTCCTTGACCTTCCCTGTGGACTCCAGAAAGGAATCCACTTACAGATCAATAACAGACGAGCGAGCATTCGGTGACTCATATGTAAGCTAATAAAAAATAAAAGAACAGCCTCTAAGACAATGACAGAGATTAACCCAAGGGAAGATGATGAGGCGAATCAACAAGAGTGTTAAAAATAGCGGCGCTATTTAGATAATAAACTTTCTACAGCTTGCTATTCCGCTCTTCATTATCTGCAACTAAAATTCAGATAGAAACCATTTTTAACATTATTTATGTTTTCAAATCAAATGAACCTGCTGGAAATTACTTTCTCAGCTACCTGAATTGTCTTTGTGCACGATGTGCTGGTTTCACTGCTTGGCTCATGAGCTCTGACTCAATTGTAAATTTCAAAAGGGATGATATGATTAAGCATGCATATATTATACACCAATCAGCCATAACATTAAAATCCCCTTCCTAATGTTGTGTAGGTCCTCCTTGTGCCACCAATACAGCTCTGACCCGTCGAGGCATGGACTCCACAAAGACCTCTGAAGGTGTGCTGTGGTATCTGGCACCAAGATGTTAGCAGCAGATCCTTTACATCCTGTAAGCTGCCAGGTTGGGCCTCCGTGGATCGGACTTGTTCGTCCAGAACATCCCACAGACGCTCGATCGGATTGAGATCTGGGGAATTTGGAGACCGAGACAACACCTTGAACTCTTTGTCATGTTCCTCAAACTGTTCCTGAACCATTTTTGCAGTGTATCAGGGTGCCATAAGGAATTCACTGCCATAGGAGAATACCGTTGCCATGACGGGGTGTACTTACTTGGTCTCAACCAATGTGTAGGTAGGTGATACGTGTGAAAGTAACATCCACATGAATGCCAGGATCCAAGCTTTCCCAAACAGAACATATGCCTTCTTCCCATAGTGCATCCTGGTACCACACGCATCAGTGAGCCTTGGGCACCCATGACCCTGTCACCGGTTCACCGGTTTTCCTACAGCTTTTGGTAGGTACTAACGACTGCATACCGGGAACACCCCACAAGACCTGTCGTTTTGGAGATGCTCTGACCCGGTCGTCTAGCCATCACAATTTCACCCTCTTCAGATCGCTCAGGTCCTTACGCTTGCCCATTTTTCCTGCATTCAACACATCAACTTCAAGAACTGATTGCTCACTTGCTGCTTAATACTGTATATCCCACCCCTTAACATGTGCCACTGTAATGAGATAATCAGTGTTATTCACAGTGGTTTTACTATTATAGCTGATCAGTGTATATATCGGTGTACCTATATGTATAAATATCATTTTGCTATAGACATTTGGAATTTTATTCTGGAAGACGGGAATGAATAAACTCGAACACCGAGGAAATCTGACGTTTTATGACATTCCCTTTCTCTTCAGTTCCTAACAGACATATATAGTGTGCGTACCAGAAAAGGGAGGACGTCCTTTTTAAATATGTCAACGTATTATGTTTGAGTATTTCACGCCTCCAAAAATAGCAAAGTATTTGCATTCAGCCGGAGTTTAACTTGTCGTGTTTGCAGTATTCCGAAGCAGGTGACAGGTGACAGGTGTGTTTACATGAAAATACTGAGCCTGATCATGGGTGACAGTCATCCCACCTCAGGGTTTTAAGAATAATCCTTAGACACATGAACCAGAACAGGGGCATAAAGAGATGAAAATTTAGCAGGAGGCCATTTCTTCAGAGACAAGCTGCTGAAACGAACTACCATATTGATTTAAACGTTTTTTTTTTTTTTACTGTATTATGGTGTCAGGGACAGATTATTTGTATAAATATTAAATATACTTGAGTAGTTCATTAAAATTCTGATGTTCTAGCATGTCATTGTTTCCATAGTAACAACTCGTTCATCAGGACTTGTATCGCTCAATATAATAGAAAACTAATAATAAACACATTAAAATCTGGATGATATTTAAAAAAAAAAGCTTTGTTTTTTGAACATCCCTTTCCAGCTTTATATAATAGAATAACCTCCACTCTTCTGGGAAGACTTTCCACTAGATTTTGGAGTGTAGCTGTTGGGATTTGTGTTCCTTCAACCACAGAGCATTAATGAGATCAGGCACTGATGTTGGTGAGGAGGTCTGGGGTGCAGTCGGGGTTCCAGTTCATCCCCGAGGTGTTCAGTGGTGTTGAGGTCAGCGCTCTGAGTTCTTTCACTCTAAACTCAACACACCATGTCTTCTCAGAGCTCACTTTGTGCTCACGCTGGAACAGGTTTTGAGTTTCTTAGTTTTCATTTACGGCTTATCCTTATCCAGAGCGACTTACATTTATCTCATTTATACATCTGAGCTGTTGAGGGTTAAAGGCCGTGTTCAAGGGCCCAGCTGTGGCAGCTTGGCAGTGCTGGAATTTGAACTCTCAACCTTCCAATCAGAAGCCACTGAGCTACCACTGCCCTACTGAAGGGAAGGGAAATTGTTATGCTACAGCATATAAAGACATCCTATTCAGTCATGTGCCTCCGACTTTGTAGCAACAGTGTGATGGTGAGTTGTCTACAGACTTTTGGCCATATAGAGTATTCTTCATTTCTTCAGCCTGAACACTATGAGATTGTCTAACTCAATATTTTCTCTCCATGTGCCTCAAATGTCCTTGTTTCCCCGGAAAGGCAGACTCGCCAAAAGCTGAGTCCAATACAAATTAGATTTATCCCTTAAGTTTTCCGTCGGACACTTTGAGACGCGACTCGGGTTTCCTTGTCAGGGGAGGAATCGCTGACCGTGATTTCATTTGTCTAAGTAGATAAATCATCGGTATTGAGCTCGTCTCTCTCGGCGTGTCACTCTCATTTAATTTGCCACTCGAGGGAGAAAGTGGCGGACTGGAAAGCGCTGAAGGTTATGCCAGTCTTGAATCTTAATCAGTGGCGTCCCATCAGTTTCGCTGCTCCCCACGTTCACCTTTCACGTTTGACTTCAAGCGTCTGTTTGCCAGCCATCAGCATGGAAATGATCCGAGTCCGCGTGGAGAAGTGACGTTCAACTTTGAAACCTTGACACTTTTCGACTTGATTTCTATCCTATCACCTTTCAATCCAGTCCAGCGCACACCGGTGATACGCAAAACAGTTTTAAATAGAATTAGCCTCGCTAATGTGTGACATTTCGCTGAGATGCACAACGTGGAGGAGGGAAAATGATGAGGTAGTTCAGAAGAAATGCGGGTTATCGTTTCTGTAATGCTCCCCAGTGTCAAATCAGACTTGGGTGAGTGTGTCGAGGCCACAGCGTCAAACATGGACAATTACACTGGCGAACTTCCAAAAGCATTCACAGCAATACTCTTAGCGAGGCCCCACTCTGCTAAATTGCTTTTGTTCGACACCCTGCGTTTTTAAATAATACTGTCGAGTGAAAAGCTCAATAAGTGTTTGGATTCCACAGCAGTGGACTGTGAACTCATAGTGTGCACTTTTATTACACTCAGCCATGAATAGAGGGAGCATTTAAAGCTGAAAAATTCCAGAAATATTATAGATTTTTAGCTCTCCTTATGCTCACTATTTAGCAGTGCACCCAGGGCATCTCTTTAGATTTTATGGCAACGCACTTTATTTAAAAATATCTGATAATTTACCCATGATTCAGTTTCTATCTGCTATAATGTACGTGATAACAGGTTCTCAGACAACATTAAATGTCCTGTACATGGATTTAAAAAAAAAAAAAAAAAGAAGAAGAAAATGAGAAATCAAAATTGTGAACATGGGTAAATTGATCACGTACGAGAAATAAAACACTCTGGGATGTGCTGTTCTAAGAAAACGAATCAACTTTGTGGTGTTAATAGTAACTCCGCTTGGTGTCTTTGCATCACACGACCGGATCGTTGATTATTTTCCTATAACAGCACGTGAGGGTTGTATTCCTTATGAAAATAAAAGAAGAAACAACTCAATTGTGGCTATTAAATGCTGATGCTTTATTTTTCACACTTTGCAAACATTCACCGATGCTCAAGAAGGCAACACGATACATTAAGAGCCGGGGGGGGGTGTAAACTTTTGAACAGGATGATCGGTATAAAATTATTATTTATTTATTTGAATTATTTTCTTCCAGTCAGCACTGCCCATCGGAAGCATAATATATTTAAATGTTTCCCAGAAGACACCATAATAACAATTTACACCGACCATCCTGTTCAAAAGTTTACACCCCCCTGGCTCATAATCTATCCTGTTGCCTTCTTGCGCATCAGTGAACGTTCGCACCTTTTGTAACAGTCGTGTACGAGTCCCTCAGTCGTCCTCGGTGTGAGAAGATGGATCTGAACGTCATATAGTCACCGTTGGAAAGGGGTCAAATATGCAGAAGATGCTGGAAAAGTAAAGAATGTGCAGGACCTGGAGGGTTTTTCAGAAGAACAGTGGGCAGTTTAACTGCTCAGGACAAACAACGCACTCATGAAGAACTCGCACAATACATTATAACAGTCGATGAATCAAGAGTATGTAAACTTTTGTGTAAATTCAGGTATTATTGTGTATTGTGGACTATGCATAAACATCTGTTATGTGAAATAGCTTATTCAGGGCAGGACTAAATAAAAAAACAATGCTCATTTTAAAATCCCTCTTTTTTTCCTTTTTTTTATTTTTAATTTGCTGATTCTCTAAGGCGGATGTATACTTATGAACTCAACTGTATGTGTGTGTAGACATCCAATGACATCCACACGGATGGATGGATGGATGGATGGATGGATGGATGGATGCATAAATGTACTCAGTTTCCAGCGGAGAACACCAATTAAATTATCTTTTGTGGTACAGATTTAGAAATGACTGTCATTTTGCTGGCTCAAAATCATCTAAACATGATCTGTAGCATAGATATGATTTTTTTTTTTCTTAATGGTGTTTTATGTACATTAGATAAATTGATCAAGGTTATAGTTACTTTATTTTCAGTGTTGACGAATGCAAATCTGAGGGTGTAAATTATATAAATTATACTAGCAAATAATGGTTTGGAGAGAGAGAGAGAGAGAGAGACGCTAAACTCCTAAGATCATGGCACTTTTGGCTTATTTTCCTCCTCATTGACAAACTGTACTTGTCCACATAGAGAGCTGACACGCCGTGACAAATCCGTCCTGCTGTATTGGCTGTTTGATCCATATGCAGCTCAGAGGTTATTGGCATTTGCCACACACGCTCAGGTCTTAAACCCCACTGCTGCTGAATAGGCAAATACGCTCTCTCTCTCAAATAATTAATGCCGAACGCTGAACTTGTTCTGGGAAACAAGAATGAGGAATCCCCAGAGACAAAGCAACCAATCCGTTGTTAGCATGCGCGTTGTCCTTGAATATGTTTAATGGTTGTTGCCGTGGGTTTTTTTTTTAATAATAGTGAATCAAAATACGTGATGATGAAGATGAACATTTAAGAGTGTGTGATTAGCTATAAACAGGTAGAAGGTAGGTTACTGGGGTTCATTTTCGAAACAAGGAACGTATAGAAATCATTTTTTGTATGGAAATGTCAAACAGAATTAACAGGTTGATGTAATTTAGCATTTTAATACAGGATTTAGACATTACTTTGTTCAGATTTCACTACACCGAAGTGCAATAATTCATGTATATGTTGTACGGAAATTCACAATCAGCACGCTGTGGGTCTGAGGGTGGGGGTGATGGGTGATGGGGGTGGCATGTGATTGGAACCCTTTTTCTTTGCTGCATTAAATCACCTACCGAATGCAGGCTCACACACTACACACACTTAATTGCATAATTAAATATTTTTATATCCCTGTCTCCGAAGGAGGGTGGAGAGTCGTATAAACACAGCAATAACTCGCCACTCTGTCTCTCCACCGAAGGTCAAGTGAGGCTGAATATTTTATGACGAGAAATGAAAGAATAATGCATCGAATTCAAGATGCCTTTCAGCCAGGAGCACGTTTTTATTATTATTATTATTATTATTATTGTTCGCTCTGAAAGCTGAAAGAAAGAATATTAAAGTCATGAATTTCACTACTACTGCTAAAACAATAGTAGTAGTAATAATAATAATAATCATTATAATCATCATAAAATGCGATTTTGGATCTGATGTATTAAATAAAAATGTACAATCTTAAATTTTTAGGGGGCCAAGCACCAAAGGTACATCTTTGTGAATTTTGGGATATCACGTAAAAAAAAAAAACGCTGGATGAAAACACCAGATGCGAATAAAATCTCCAAAATACTCAATTGAGGCGGATCATTTATTTTATTCGATAAGATGATTACGGTGCATAAATTACGATGGATCAACGATGGATTTGCTGTGATCCAAAAAAATCACAGCAACTCGAGGTCAACCTTAAAAAAAAAACAAACAAACTTGTTTTAATGGTGAAGTCGCCTAACAGGAAGTGAGGGTATACTTTATTCACGTAAGTGAAGGACCAGGAGCTAGGGGACTCCGATAGGCTTTGTCTAATTTCATGTCTAGGGGTTCACAAATGATTAAAACAACTCATAACTACTCAATATCGAACCGTGTTCCTTCTCTTGATTCTCCGGCAGGTTCTGAGGGTTCTTTATGTAATGAATTTGTGATTGGCCAAACATAAAGTCGGCCATTTTAAGTTTGAACAAAAACAAACTTTTCGCTTCTTCTCCTTCACGTTTTGTCCAATTATCATGAAATTTGGATCACAGTAACGTGAGCTCAACCCCAACAAAACTTGTTGCTCAGGGGTTTTTTTTTGTTTGTTTGTTTGTTTGTTTGTTTATATGCTGGTGGTTTTTCCTTAATGTGCAAACAAATTTGATGGTGAAGTCATCAAAACAGTGAGTAAGGCCATTTCTCAGCAAAATCTTTTAAGTATTAATACCAACCCTGGCACACGTGTACCAGCAGTACCTGAGGTTAACAAACAAGGTTTGAGTTTATTTGCAACTCAGAAAGTGCTTGGCCCCTTAATTGCTGCTTGCAGCTATACTTTAAATAAAACAAACAAACTAAATTTCAAAAACAAGCAAAAATAAATGCCCTCAAGTGTATTTAGAATATGATAGTGTTGGTATTATGAACGTTGACTGTTCCTGGATCTGACCCCACAAACATCTGATCACTGGCACAGAAACTCACCTGCTGCACCACCACTGCCCATACTAAATACTCTGCTTTATTCACACCGAGACTGATGGAGGACAAATCAGACACTCTGATAGCTGAAAATCAGTCTCGTGTGTCGGATAAGTGGAGTGTCTGCGGTCACGGCGATTTATCGCTGTGCCACCGCGTGGCTCTGAAACCCATCAGGGGCGAATTAAGCTGCTCTGACCACGTTAAACAATTTTTAACTCTCCAGCTGGAGGCTGTTTTGCTCACCGCTGTCTGTCACGTGTAGACGAAGAGAATAATTCCTGTCAAATATCATCTGCAGTGATAACGAAATTGCATCTGATGTCTGAAAGTAAACAATAAATGGTTGGCTTTTCATGTACAGGCTGAAGGAACGACACGCTGTGGTGTTTCTGCGTGGAATGTAGTCTATAAATACAGTCTAAAATGTCTGACAATCCCCATTATATTTGAATAGTGTAATATTAAATTGGGAGGGGGGGTGGGGGACTTCTCAAAAATGTTTTAATAAAATGGAGTTTGGAATCCTAGCTGGAAATAATGTTAAAATTTGACTGTTTCATTAACCATCTTCTTATCCAGCTATTATTATCATTAAGGTTAATAATAGTGATGGGTGCTATGACTCGCTTTAGTGGTTTGATTCTTTCCCAGGAACTATTTATTTCGTCAACATCTCCAAGTTTTGTTTAGAAGCTAGCGATTATAGGAAAACAATTATCATTAACTCTTTCCACCCATAGACGTTAAATAAGCATCTCTTTACGGAAAACTTCCCCGTATCCGTAATCAATCATTGGTTGTTGTTTTGTTTATTAAATAACTTTTCATTTATTATTAGCCTTAGATTATTTGGTGCGTCCGCCATACAAGTCTCCGTGAATGAGCTGTTGCTATAGAAACGAGTGTAATGAATATGAAGCTGTGATTCGATTTATAGCTGGAACAAGTGCTTTTATAAAATAAATGAATAAATAAATGAATCAACACTGTTCGACCAATCAGATTTGCGAATTTGGGATGATTTGGTAAGGGATTGTAAGTAGATACAAGTAGTTCTAGTCACAGAATGGAACGGATCCTACATCGTTATTGTCGGATGAAGACGTGGTAGGCTCTTTATGCTCCGATGTCTCTTGTGGGATTAATATTAATGCAACAGCCAGCCATTTGAATCCCATTTTTACAGGAAGATGGTAGAGAATACATTAGTAATATCTCGAATGTGTGTGCGTGTGTGTGCTGATACAAGATCTCATATTATGATCCTTTGATTGGAGGAAATTGGAGATCATCTTTCAATCTCCAAATCTGCTAATGAAGAGAGGTAATGCTAGCTGAGCCACTAAACCTCAGCTTTTATTAAGAGACCGGCAACACAACAGGCCATGACAGATTTTCTGTTGCTTTTCCTGTTAATCAGAAACCAGCCCTTCCTTAGCACGCCTTCAGCACACATTACTGGATTGCTAATGCTTAATCCGGCTGAATATCCATGGGTTTGGGCGCTTTGAACGTTTGTGCTATTCCAGAAATATTCCAGTCAGTAAGAAATGACATTTCCTACAAGACTTCTTGGAGAACAGAGAGTTCTCTAGATGCTATAGGAGGATAAAATCCTGTACGGCAGTCAAAAAAAAAATCCAAAGAGATTTAAACCACCATTAACACCCATTGTTGAATGGTTTTAATGGAAGTTAATTAAAATTGCATAATAATAATAATAATAATAGTCATTTCAGTAATGGGATTCAAATATTTTTCAAAATGAGTAATAGGAAAATCATGTTTTTCTCCACTGGTGCTTTAGATTATTTTTAATGTCATGTTTCGTTCTTGTGTCTAGATCTTATGTCTGTTTCTTGTTTAGGTCTTGTTCTTGTAATGTCTAGGTATTATGTCATGTCTAGTTCTTGTCTTGTGTCTCGTTCTTATGCATAATTCTTGCTCTGTCTAGCTCATGTCATGTCCAATTCTTCTGATATCTACAGTGCTGTGAAAACGTATTTGTTTTTCTGATTATTTAGTATGATATATACACAAAAACCCGAAGTAGTTTTAGATCTTCGAACGAAATATAACATAAAACAAAGGCGACCTGAGTAAACACACAATACAAACTTTAGCAGGAGTAATAGCATAATCCAGTTGTGCTTGAGGTTCAACTTGCGGACTGAAGACCGGATATTCTCCTTTAGGATTTTCTGGTAGAGAGCAGAATTCATGTTTCCCTCAATTACTGCAAGTTGTCCAGGTCCTGAAGCAGTAAAGCATCCCCACACCATCACACTACCACCACCATGCTTGACTGTAGGTATGATGATGTTATTGTGGAATTCGGTGTTTGGTTTATGCCAGATGTAACGGGACACCTGTCTTCCAAACAGTTCCCCTTTTGATTCATCAGTCCACAGAACATTCTCCCAAAAGGTTTGAGGATCATCAAGGTGTGTTTTGGCAAAATTCCGACAAGCCTTCACGTGTTCATCTGGGTTAACAGTGGTTTTCACCTCACCACTCTTCCATGGATGCCATTTTTGCCCAGCATCTTTCTGATAGTGGAGTCCTGAACAGTGACCTTTATTGATGCGAGAGAGTCCTGTAGGTCCTTTGATGGTGTCCTTGGATCTTTTGTGACTTCCTGGATGAGTCGTTGCTGTGCTCTTTTGGAATTTTGGAAGGTCGGCTACTTCTGGGAAGGTTCACTACCATGCTGAGTTTTTCCATTTAGACATAATTACTCTCACTGTGGTTCTTTGGAGTCCCAGAGCCTTTGAAATAGCTTTGTAACCGTTCCCAGACTGATGTATTTCAATCATCATCTTCCTCATCATTTCTGGAATTTCTTTCAATTTTAGCACAGTGTGTTACTGAGTAAGACCTTTTAACCAACTTCATGCTGTTGAAAAAGTTCTATTTTAGTGTTGATTTGATTGAACAGGGTTTGCAGTAATCAGGCCTGGTTGCGTCTAGTCCAGCTGAACTTCATTATGAATGCAGTTTCATAGATTTGGGGAATTAGTAACTACTGGGGGCAAATACATTTTCACACAGGCCCAGTTGGTATTGGATAACTTTTTTTGTGTCGATTAATAACATTATCGTTTAAAAACTTTATTTAGCGTTTACTCAGGTTGCCTTTGTTTTATCTTAGATTTGCTTTAGTTTCTGAAACTCTTTAGCATGAGATATACACAAAAACAGAAGAAATCAGGATAATACTTTTTCACAGCACTGTAGTTCTTATGTCATGTTTAGTTCCTCTGTGTAGTTTTATGTCATGTCTAGTTTCTGTGTACAACCCCAATTCCAAAAAAGTTGGGACGCTGTGTAAAATGTAAATAAAAACAGAATGCAATGATTTACAAATCTCATAAACTCATATGTTATTCACAATAGAACATAGAAAACATACCAAATGTTTAAACTGAGGAAATGTATCGTTTTAAGGAAAGAATAAGGTCATTTTGAATTTGATGGCCGCAACACGTCTATGCCATGCATAGTTCTTGTTATGTCAAGTTCTTCTTATATCTAGTCCCTATGCCTGGGGCATGTCTAGTGTCAATGTCTAGTTCCAGTGTATAGTTCTTGTCTAGTTCTAGTCTTTGTTTCTAGAAGTTCTAGTAATTATTAGTTCTTGTCATGGCTAGTTCTTGTTTTGTCTAAATTTAGTCCTTATGCTGAGTAATTTTGCTTATGTCTTGCTCTTCTCATGCCGAGTTGTCTAGGTCTTGTCATGTCTAGTTCTTCTTATGTCTAGCAGATGTAACACTTATTAGTGTGAAGAATAATGAAGACTTGTCTGAGAAATAGAATTTTCTCTTTGAAGGATTAATAACTGATGTTGGCTAGCGATAGGTTCTTGGCTGGACTTTGAGTGTTTTTGTGAAAAGTCTTTTGCACTTACTTCCATTCTGTTGGTGGAAACTTGGTGCAGCAGATTTTGTCTCCCTGCGATACGCCTGGACTGAAATGTAGAGTTCATCGGCAGGCTTTTGGCTGACTGACTGTTGTTTCGTGATGCATGACAAGAAGTCACGACCTCGATACGGCCCAGCAATTCAGAGCTTTGCTAAGGCTTGAGGAAAAGCTGCAAACAAAATGAAAAGGTTGTGCGTCCTCCTCTCTGGGCTTCTCTCAGTGCTTCTGTGACGAGAAGTGCCACACCCTGTCCACACACAGATCACCGACTCGGGTTGACGGTGTGTCAAACGGCACGGGTTGATGATGCGTTAGCTGCCATGGAGCCGCATCATTTTAGGAGGACAATGAAACAGTGGGGAATAATGTCCCATTGCTGAGGATGATGGATGATGTTTTACCAGCATCGCTGTTTACAGCTGAGCAGCAGGAAGGAAATTAGTCTTGCATACATACTGCACACGCACATACCCACACACACACTGGTTTAAATAAACATACAAATGACTGACATGCAGCAGAGGTGTTTAGCAAATGAATCGACTCTGCTGTATGAATGATCCAATTCAATACGATACAATATACTTCAGTATTGTGCAAATACATGTAGAATAAATGTAGAAAATACAGTATGAACCCATGCCTTCTTCACGATTGCTTTTGAATCAGTGCACACTTGATACTGACACTTGCGCACCTATTTGACTCAGTGAATCACCTCTACCGATTCACTAACGAGTCAGTTTTTTTTTTTTTTTTTTGGAATGACTCTTAAGTGAATTGGTGAAGTTTATTCTCGAACATATGAGAGAATATTCAGAGAAAAAAATCGGATGTACATGTTGCGTCTCTATCACCAAATGGTTGTCCGTGGCACGTTTGGTGTCCATGTTTAGCACCAGAGTCACTAGAACTCCGACTCACCTAAAACACATCCAGTTCTTATACTATGTTAGCGTAGCAGAAACCCTTCTGGACACCTGGAATTGGGGGGGTGTTAAGTGGGGATTGCGCACACAAAGCATTCGTATCACTTCATAAAACTAGGATTAAACCACTGGAGTCACATGGACTACTTTAAGGAAGCTTTTATGAAATTTTTGGAGCTTGAAAGATTTGGTAACATGGACTCTCAGTAGAGGGACAGAAATCTCCCAGGTTTCTTTCAAAATATCTTTGTTTGTGTTCTGAAGATAAACGACAGTCTTATGGGTTTGGAACGACGTCAGGGTGAGTAATCGATCACAGAATTTTAATTTTGGGGTGAACTATCCCTTTAAATGTCTACTATTCCCATTGTTTGGGGAAAAAAAACAAACAACTAAACTAAACACTGTTTATTTAAAATAAGATTACGACGCTTGCTTGACGCAAGTATTTATGTCAAAGTTTTGGGGTGAATTCGATTTCCATTATAGTTTAGCTACATTACTCTCGTAACTGATTGGATAACTGGCTACATTTGGAAGTTCCAGTTGGACGTGCTTTAAAATACAATTATTTCCCTTTATAAGCCAGCCTAGTTGTGATAATCCTGTGTGAAATTGTGCGATCGTGTGCATTTCTATCCCCCCAGCATGAATAAATGTGCCATTGCCTGACCTGAGGCCAGCTGTATCTGCGAATCTGCTTATTTATGTTTGCCTCGAATACCAAAGCCTCTAATTTATGCACAATTACCTTTTAATCAGAGTTCAATCTAATCTGAATATAAGTGTCGGTGCTTGTTCAATATAAGCAATTTATATGCAATTAAGGAACCTATTAAAATATAATTACTGATTCTTGGAGAAAAAAAAATCGATTGAGGAGGGGAAACTAAAGGAACATATTTCTCCCAAATGAAATGCACAATGCTGAGAATGTAGATAAATGTGTGTGTGTGTGTGTGTAAAGTGTTTCTTTGCTGGTTCATGGCTTATATCTTGGGTGTAAAAAAAAAAAAATTCGAGTGATTGAACAGCAGCCTCAGTATTTATATGTTGCTGTATGAGAGTGTGATAACACATCCCCCAGCTCCGTTTATTACTAGTTTAGTACTAGAAACATCATACGATTTTCCTTTAGCACGCTCTTTGCTCTTTATTCCCTTCTATCTGTGACCTTCTATGTGTTTGTCAGTCAACTTAAAGTGGGCGTGGTCTCTGTCCCTCATGCACCATACACCAGGTCGTTGAGCATGTATAAAGATGTTTAAAGGCGAGATGCACACCACCTAGATCATCATCCGCCGGTGGGTTTAAGTGATTGAAGTCTCTCTTTTTTTTCATGTGTTATGGTTACTGTAGCATTTTATTCACTGGTGTGTAATGATGCGTTATGCTATATCATGTCACTTCTGTTTTACTTCCAACGGCAATATAGAAACCAGGAAAAGTGAGAGAGAGAGAGAGAGAGAGATCCAGTGAACGGCAGTTCAGACTAGTTCGAGTTGACAGGAAGACCACAGTTACTCAAAGAATCACTCTTTACAACCATGGTGAGTAGAAAAACATCTCCGAATGGACAATACGTCGAACGTTAAGCTGCTAGAACATCACACCGGGTTCCACTCCTTTCAACCAAGAACAGGAATCTGAGGTTAGTGAGGTCTCTCTCTCTCTCTCTCTCTCTCTCTCTCTCTCTCTCTCTCTCTCTCTCTTTTGTGTCTAGTTGACCTCAGAGATCAGTATTGATGTAGAAAGCTAAGCTGATAGCGCAGGTTTCATGTTCTCCACCATGTTCATGGTGTCAGCATCCATCATCCTGCAGGAAAATAACCATCCAAAGTGATCTGATTTGGGAATCTCGAGTAGCTCAGTCAGCTAAGGAAGTGTTTCTGAGCCCCTCGGGGACCTGAACCGGATTCTCTGAGTGCTGGTGCCGTAAAAAGTCAAAAGTCTGAATACCAGTGTTTATAATTCTCATGAACAGCATTCTACTGAATTCTATGACATCCCACATCAGCAGACCATGGTTTTAGAATGCAAACTATTCTTGGTATTCTTGATGGTGTACAAACTCATCTGAGGGACATATTTGTCCATAAGAAAACGACATACTAGCTGCCTAAATTAGATACAGGTATTAGGTAGATAAACATGTGAAGCACGAACTTTAAATTTTTCCTTCACAGCGTGACCGGGCGAGCGGTGTAAAAATAAATAAATAAATAAATAAATAAAAAGAAAGAGCAAAGAAACCCTACTCCATATGAAGTTTATGTGAAGTTCATATGAAGGAACTCTCGGTCACGTGAGAATTCGTAGAGATTAAGTTGAATATATTGTATTGTGTATATACTCGGGGGCATGCTGTTATAGGGAAATAATCAATGATGGGGAAGCGTGATACAGGAAGTAGAAGGGGTCCAAATGTCCGAGACGACATTAGCTATGCTTCCATCGAAGTTCTGAATTTCACATAAAACATTGAATAACGCACCGACGTGTTCAACAGAACAAAACCGTCACTTCCTGTGAAACTGGCGCAAAGTATCAACGCAAAAGGAAGTCGATGCAACCGGGGAAGCCACTGTGGCTCTTTCATTTCGAATATAATAAATGACTTGTGCTTCAGAGCGCGCAGACGAAACGCTATCGCACACCTCGTGTCTCCTTGCGATCGGAGACGGAGACCTGATATTTGGGAACGGAATCGTTTGAGACAGCTCTGGGAGGTAATTATACCAAATTATCCAATCACATGATTTGTTGAAGCAATGTCACATGACTTTTTTTTTTTTTTTTTTTTGATGCGCATGGAGGAATTTATTTAGTAAACGTGTTTCCATCGTAGTTTATGTACGTCTTCTTATCGAACAAAAAAAAAAAAAGAGTCCGCCTCAATTGAGCGCATGCGTGTTTTTTTTTTATTATTTGCATTTTGGTGATTTTTATTCGCATCTGGTGTTTCCATCCAGCGTTTTTTTTTTTTGTTTTTTTTTAAATACGATATGCCAAAATTCACATAAAAATAAACGAAAATCTTTGATTTCTGTTTTTTTTTTTTTTCATTTAAAATTGGAAATAAACAGAAGGATTTAGAATTTTGAAATATTTCATGAGGTAAATATATATTTATTTCTATATAAATATAGATTTAAACATAGGTTTACTAGCCATGCCTAGCATTTATCTTAATATAGAACCAATAGAGTCATTTCTTTTCACGTTTATTCGCACACATACAGGTTTAAAACATAAGCAGCAGAGGAATTCCATCTCATTTCCCAGAGTACATTTGGAAGGATAAATCAAAATGTCCTCTCCCGACTGCTCCTTTGTTCGTTACGTTTTCTCACCAAGAATAAGCACTTCGGCGCCTGATTGGATTGTATCTTGATTGCGTACAGCATTTAGACAAACCTGTTAAAAAGGGGTCAGGTCTTGGCATTCATCTCTCCTCCTGCCAGAGAAATGGAGGATGATGGCGACGGGATCGATATTTGCCGGCCGTTAGAGGTGAACAATACCCAGATTGGTGGAGGTGAACCTGTTTCCTGAAGGGTGTGAGTGATGGTGTGAGAGTTCTCCACATGGGGTAGATGGTGTTTGTGTGGTCTGTGTTATCCAACCTGAGTGTGTTTCCTTTTTGTGACGGAGTGCTTGTATTAACCCATGCATACCCCTTTCATAAATTTTAGGCTTTTTTTTTACAAATACATTAAGATATAAGATATCACCTCCAAACCACCCCAATGATACATACACCATTTTTATTTTTATTAACTCTTACTAAAATATTCAAACGTTGCTCCACCCAATCCAACATGGTGGACGGTGAGAGATGTCTTGGACATTTAGTTCGGTCTGTATGTTACATTAACAAACAAAGACATCATGTTAATTCTACCCTTCAGAACCTACATAAGATATCTGAATGTTTCCCAGAAGACGAAATAATGACAATAATCATCCTGTTCAAAAATTTACACCCCCCTGGCTCTTAATGTATCGTGTTGCCTTCTTGAGCATCGGTGAACGTTTGCACCTTTTGTAATAGTCGTGTACGAGTCCCTCGGTGTGAAAAGATGGATCTCAACATCATATAGCCGCTGTTGGAAAGGGCTCAAATATGCAGAAGATGCTGGAAAAGTAAAGAGGGCCTGGAGGATTTTTCTGAAGAACAGTGGGCCGTTTAACTGCTCAGGACTCATGAAGAACTCTCACAAAACATAAACCCAGTCGTTGATCATCCAGGTAACGACAGACAGGATTAATAATCAAGGTTATGTAAACCTTTGAACCGGTTCATTTACGTAACATGTAAATTCAGTTATTATTGTGTCTTGTGGACTATATATAAATATATTTTATGTGAAATAGCTTATTCAGGGCAGGACTAAATAAACAATAAAATGCTAAATTTTTATGATCCCTCTTATTATTATTTTTTTTATTTTATTTTTTTTTTATTAACATTTTGCAGATGGTTTTAACCGCACTTTTTATATACTTCTTTCCTGCTTCATAACTTGATATCCATATACAGCTTTTCATCTGATCTGTGGTGGATTTTCATTTTATTTTCTTTACAAAAAGATCCTCAGTTGAATGAAAGGTCAGTCTTGCCTACATGTTACCAAACATAGAGAGAAACCTGGAGCAGCTCTGAAATACCAGATTCAATAGTTACACTGCTCGGATTTATGTATAGTTAGGTTACACAGAGCGCAAGGGAATAGTATAAGCTGCAGAATTCGTACTATACATGCACTTCACAGTGTTTGTATTCCCACTACAATAGACATACACAATGCCTTCCCAGCGCTAAGTATAGTTTATACAGGATAACAATCCTAAGCACACCAGCAAATCCACCAAGGAATGGCTCAGGAAATAGAGGGTTATGAAATGGCCTAGTCAAAGCCCGGATTTGAATCCCATTGAAATGTTGTGAAACGGGCAGAACATTCAAGAAAACCCTCAAAACATCTTGCAACTGAAAGAATATTGCATGGAAGAGCGGTCAAAAATTCCAGCAAGCCGATGTCAGAGACTGGTGGACGATTATGCAAAACGCCTAAAAGAAGTTATTTCTGCTAAAGTGTGCAATACTAGCTTCTGAGGCCAAGGGTGTACTTACTTTTTCCATAGAAGAATATCACGTTATTGATATTTCTGTTGAATAAATGATTGAAAATGCTCATTTTCCTTGTGGCTTAATAAAGTATATCAACTTTATTAATAGGCGCTGTTTCAAAGATGATCGAATACGTTTCCATGGGGTGTACTTGTTTTTTCACATGACTGTATGTACATATTAAACGTGTATAGAATGCAATGCATATCCTTGAGGTTTAGGTACAGTTTCATGTCACTCGAATGTTGAAAATGTATTTCCTGTTAGACATCTCACCACTCCATACAGTACTACCGCTCCACTCAGTACATATATATATATATATATATATATATATATATATATATATATATATATATATATATATATATATACAGCTTTGGCATTTATATATGATTAAATTCAATCTGATTAAGTCTAAAGTGGATAAACAAAACTTTTAGAGGTAATGTATGCTAACTCAGTTAAGAAATCCATTTCATTTCTGCATTATCTGTTTACATCAACAACAATATAACTGTAGCAAGCACACACACACACGCACACACACACACACACACACACACACACACACACACACACACACACACATGCAAACATAAAGAGAGCCAGAAGCAGAAAGGTGGGATGGGTGAATAATAATTGTAGGACAGGACATCTGTAGACGAACTTCCTGACTGATTCACGATGCTTCTTATATATTGACTTCCCAAAGTGTCAGCCAGCTAAGTTTCACTGAAGAGGTTAGCGACCGCTAGCTAGCTTAACCTATAAATAAACAAAACACGATAACAAATAATCAAACCTTATACGAGACAGTTTATTTACAATATCTACCAAATACACCGATTATAATAACAAGCTACTATACTGTTAGTGTTATGGATTTGGTTCCTGCACTGACATGTTTAAGTTTGAGATGTCGGCCATGTTCATTACCGTTTCCGTGATTGGCAGCTGGTTACGAGGTTCCACCCCCTTCTCATCATATGGAGAAGTGTGTGCAGGTGAGATAAGTGAAGAGCACAACAATTTGCCACATAACTGTAATTCCTTTCTATAAGATATAACTTTTACATGCTTTACTAAGTGACAGAAATAGCTCTGCAGTCTGGGAAAATGCAGTAATTGGGAGTGTAATCTCATACATTTTGTGTTATTTGTGACTATAAGATACTTTCCATCATTGGACATTGTTGCCATAAAGCAACAATTTACTAACTAACCCCCCAACCCCAAACTGAACTAATTCAAGTAATAAAAATCCATTTTAAAAAAAAGAACATTTTTAATGTAAATGTAATAATTCATGCTGCTTGAACGGTGATTGTGATGTTGCAAATATGATGATGATGATAACTCAGCAGTGAAAATGCAGTGAATAATAGGAAAGCTTGCAGTGTTCACCTAATATCCTCGTAGGCTAACTTTAGTGTGTTTATTTGAAAGTTTATTTTTTTTTTAAAAAAAGGAAAAGAACAGGCTAATCAGTCCACCCAAACGCAAACTAAGCTGTCACAATCCTGACTCATCTGCTTTCAGTCTTAATTACCTGGGCTATTTAAGCCCTTGTCTTTCTACATCCTGCTAAGTCAACACCTTAGAAGTCTTCTCGTAACGCCAACACCGACAAGTTCGGTTTATCGAGCTTTCCTTGTGCTTGTTTACTGCGTTTTGAATATTCGACTCGGTTTTGTTGCACAGAAAACCGTTTTGTCTTTCTGGTACTACTAAATTCATTGTATTTTGTTAGCCATAACAAATATATAATAATTAGTTATAAATAATGATCAAATGTAAGCCTGTAAAACAGCTATAAGTCAGGCTATAAAAGAATTTTTTTAAATTATTAGTCCACAATTACAAATAGTATTTTTTTTTTTTTTCTAAAGAATGACACGCCATGCTTTGTAGATTTCTATCACTTTGCTTGCAGCCGATTGGTCCAACTTGGATTTGAGTTTTCTTACCAAAGAATAAAACCTGCTCCGGAGCAGGTTAGCCGTCTAGCGTAAGTTACCATGGCGATGAAACCCGCTAAAAACCAATCCACCTTGTTGAGACCGAGAAACCAGAGTTTGCTCAAACTTACCACCGAAACCAGGTTCATGAAACAGACCTTAAAGATTTAGAAAACCTTACCGTATCAATGAACACGTTTTTTTTAATCCATTTATTATTAGGCTTAGGTTGTTGATCGACATTCTTGAGAATGAATCGTTACTATAGAAACGCTAATGTTTTAAAAAGAAGTGTGTGATTTGAAATAAAATCAGAATGGCGAATTCAGCAGTTGTCGTCGTATGATTATGTATATTAGCTGAAGTAGATCATAGTGGGATATTGTTATAAATATAAAGCTGGAGTCTGAAACCAAACACCTGATCAAATCCACCAAAATAAATAAATTAATAATTCCCCCGATCTCTGGCTTTTGAAGAAGAACAGTGTATTCTGTTTCACATCAGTAGCTGAGAATAGCTTTTCTCTGCAGAGCAGTAATATCAGTGCCTAGGGATGTGTGTGTGTGTGTGTGTGTGTGTGTGTGTGGCACTGAAACACAGCAGTCATAAAAAAAATGTTGATGGGCTGTATGTCTGAATACAAATGACAGAAATTAACAGCAGTCTGAGCTCAGGAAACATAACATTTTATAACACCCTGTAATAAAAAGTTTGTGTGTGTGTGTGTGTATTCTGTATATCATTTTATTCAAGCAAGGCCTTGATGAGAATGGAAATTTGATTGTGTGTGTGTGTGTGTGTGTGTGTGTAGGTGGCTACAGGGATGTTACGTATTCGCTGATGTCTCTTTTTAAGCCTGGCCATGCAGGAGCACCGCTATTGATTTTCACTCCAACTCGCTTTAATGTGACAGAATAGAAGAAAAACACACAATCAAATAAAGTGCAAAAGTTTGAGCGCATCAATCCTCTGCACCTGTCACCCAAGCTGACTTTTCATTAGCGAACTCTGTCAGTGGGGAAGGGTGTGTGTTTGTGTGTGTGTGTGTGTGTGTGTGTGTGTTGTCCATTTTCATTAGATGCATCTAAAGGGTAGTCAGATGCAATTACACTGTACAGATCTCACTCTTACTCGTTCACCTCGCTCTATTAATTTTCTTCTTTATTTGTTCATCCGTCTTTCTTTTCAGTTTAAGGTCTTTTATTGGCTTACAATCAGTGGAACATTTCTGTTTGTACAGCTGATAGAATATGTAAATAATATTAAATTAATAATAATAATATGCACAATGTACAGGTGTACACTGAAATTTGGATTCATTTGGAGTCACTGTTCAGGATGATAATGCATCTCGCCACAGAGCAAAGAGTGTTAAAACTTTCCTTCAGGTAAGGCATATCAACTCAATGCCCTGGCCAGCAAACAGTCCGGATCTCAATCCCATTGACAATTTATGGTGGAAATTGAAAAAATTGGCAAGGCTCAATTCTGTAAGGCTGATCTATCAAGCGCTATTCAAGAAAGTTGGAACGAGCTTGATGGAGAATTTTATTTTTCATTAGTGAAGTCCTCTACTTGATCTGGGAAGAAATATGCCATTAATTAAAACTATTTCATTGAATTTGTTTGAGGTATGTTTCATGGAGACAGACTGTTCAGCTGTTAAACCAAAATTGTTGTGTAATATCTGTGATTTGTTTATTAGATATGAAGATTTCAAAGCCGGGTGAGCAGCCTGTAAGTGTGGTGATCCCATAATGTTTGCCAGGGGTTGTAAGTGCAAACCACAGCAACTAACCAAAAATACAACCGCAAAGTAGAAAATACAACAAAACTTAAAACATGAGAGCAAAAACATGACCACAAAACCAAAACAAGACAAAAAACCCTAAAACAAGACAGCAAAACAAAAAACAAAACAAAAAACATCCTAAAACAAGACAGCAAAACAAAAAACAAGACAAAAAAAACCCTAAAACAAGACAGCAAAACAAAAAACACGACTAAAAAACCCCTAAAACAAGACAGCAAACTGATAAACAAGACGGCAAAACAAAAAACAAAACAAAAAACCCCCTAAAACAAGACAGCAAAACAAAAAACAAGACAAAAAAACCCCTAAAACAAGACAGCAAAACAAAAAACACAACAAAAAAACCCCTAAAACAAGACAGCAAACTGATAAACAAGACGGCAAAACCAAAACACAAGACGGCAAAACCAAAACACAAGACGGCAAAACCTCAACACAAGACGGCAAAACCTCAAACAAGGAATTGACTGAAAGCAGAAAGGTTAGGATATCACTATAATAACACAACATTTTATTCAATTATATTTTTGCTAGGCTAGCTAACACAGACTAAAAATGTTTTTCCTTGTGATAGTCATCAGCCAGTCAGCAAACTGTCCAATCAACATCATGTGCTGTTTTTACAGTATAGTGTCCCCGTCACTATACCGGGGTATTAGTCCCCACACAGACTACAGTGTGAGCGCCCCCTGCTGGCCTCACTAATACCACTTCCAGCAGCAACCTTAGTTTTCCCCAGGAGCTCTCCCCCATCCAGGTACTGTCCAGGCTCATTATTTTTTTATTTGAAATCATCAACTCAATATTTGAGCAAGCATTAAAGCTGAAAAGGGCGTGTTTACCCAGAGGAATAGCTTCATCTCTGAAACGAATCAGTAATTCTGACTGAATACAGTTCTCATAACATTGACATTGTTAAGAGTAATTGGACGGAGGATTGTTGCGTATCATTTCAATCGTGTGACACAGTGAACAAAAAAATGATATCGTGTTCAATTACCATCCTCAAATTGAAGACCTCTGAATTCATCTGTTCTAAAATTCGATCAGGATTATTAACAGGTTGAGATCATGAACACATTTGTGTGTGGAGCGTGTGCCAATAATTGGTTATATATATATATATATTAATATACCACAAAGTCCACCACAATTAGTGTGTTCGCCTGAACATTTTAAAAAATACCATCAGGTTTTATTCAAGACGTAGGGAACATTCTTGTCTGTATTTGGATGGCTTATCTGTATTCGTCCTTATTTTGGACTAAACCCATAAGACGTCGATTCGATTCAATAGAAAGTCGCAAAGCAACTTTACAGAAATCTGGATTTAGCTTTAGCTCTTTAATGAAGAAACCAGAGGTGAGAGTTGTGATGAAAAACTACCTAAGACGACGTCAGGCCTCTTCTAGGTCACACCAGTAAAGCTAATAAAGCTAGTAAAGAGGGGTTGTAAGTTTGGATCTTACGTGCCTGGCATACATGTAGAGCGTGTGATGGTCGCGTTACTGTGCACTAGCACAATAACATACTAGATGTAACAATAGTATACCCTAGTATGCAAGTATCCCACTATAAGTTGTCTGTTTACACACAAGTCATGCCAAGTCATTATGAGGACCAAGATCCTGGTCTCCATAAGTATTACAATTATTAGGGAAAGAGTTTGCAATGTAGTATGTGTCCTTGGTACAATACCTGTAATACAACATCATTGTTGAACAAACTGTGTAGCTCAGTGATTAACGTTCTGAGGTAGTAAACAGAAGGTTGAGAGTGTTCCCCTTGTTTACATACTGTAGCATACATATTTCTAGAGCATAGAGTCCTGCAGGGATGGGGTATTTTTGTAGGCCAACCCAGAAGTTAGCATCATCCTGGTTCTCTCGACAAAAATCCAATTGGAATATTTCCACTGGCTTTTGGATTATTGCAGAAAATAAGTTCTGTGACCATCAAAAGTTTATGATTTGTACACGTGTTTTTTTTTCATAAAGATAATCTTCACAAATGAACACAACGTTTATGAATTTATCAGCAGAAGTAAAAAGCTGAAGTTAGGCTATAAACAGACTACACCATGTCCGCATGACTTCCCTGATAATGACCCACTGGGCTCTTTTTGTGGATGAATCTGCCCCCTACATTTTTTGGGAGGGTTAGGGTGGTGTGTACAAAGTCCAGGGATTTAATCAATGCGAGCTTATGACTCGCGCTTACTGGGAATTCCTTGTTCATGGGGAATAATTGCAATCCCCAGTCCCAATCACAAACGGGTTTCAGCGGATTGCTCGCACCTCTCGGCTTAGGGTAAGCACATGCTGATATGACCGTTGTGCCGCGTGTGCAGCCCCGGACATCTAAGGGCATCACAGACCTGTTATTGCTCCATAAGTTGGACACCGACCGCGAGGTTCCGCGTAACAATTTAGCATGCCGGAGTCTTGTTCGTTATCGAAATTAACCAGACAGATCGCTCCGCCAACTAAGAACGACCATGCACCACCAACCACAGAATCGACAAAGTGCTATCAATCTGTCAATCCTTTCCGGGTCCGGGCCGGGTGAGGTTTCCCGTGTTGCGTTAATTTGGAGAAAATTTATTTTGTTTATACATGCATGTCTTTTGGAGAGTTTTTCGTTGTGGTATAAAGATGTTTTATTTATAGCACTACAATTTGGGAAAATAAAACACCACCACTACTAAAATTGGAAGATTTCGAACTTGACAAATCTACAGGTTGGAAAGGTTGAATTGGACTAATTTGCAAGAGCGCGAGTATAAACATGATGAGTTTTCCTGTTAGGCGTGATGACATTTAATTTCCCCGACAGCCTCTGTAGTCCCATTTAGCCATGTGTTAACTACCGCTTTGTTCAAGACACGTTAAAGCTTAACAAAATCACAAGTGGGGTATTACTGAAGTATTGCATTTCATAAAATAAACGATGGGACTGGAAGTGCTAAAATGATAACGCATTGCCGGGTTTTAGTACTCATTCCTGCAGCACTAATATGAAGAACTGATGACTGTGTACAAGCACTATAACATACTACAGGAGACTATTACTATTACTAGTATGCACGCATCCTCACTACAAGTTCACACACAAGTCATGCAAGGTTATTATGGGGACCAAAATCTCAGTCACTACAAGTATTATTAAAATGTATATGGGACACACACCTGTAAACTAGCAGACTAATATATCTTCACTTGTAGATAGTATGCTAGTTACTTGAGTGTACTCTGTATGAACATCCTGTTAAACATGTCTTGGTATCTAAAAGATTTTACGGGGTCCCCGTAAGACAGACGTACGAGACATCATAAATAGAAGGCACCCCATGAGGAACTGTGTAAAATATGACGGTAAAAATAAATTGCATGTCAACTTGATGAACAGATAAATGATTTCACAAATCATTATTTAATCAGCTTTAAACGTCATACACAAGTCCTCGGCACAACACCATAGACGAGTGATTAATGAAGAAGGAGGAGTGATGCAGATGGACGGAAATGAAGAAAGGGAGAGGGTATGAGATGGATGGAGCTGTAGAGTGAAGGAGAGAGGGAAGGCGAGAAAACAGGACTGGAAGGAAATGTGAAAGGGAAGAACAGATAATGGAAGGAAGAGAGATGGCTGGAGAGGGAACAGAGAGAGAGAAAGGAGATGGAGAGTACGCTTTAAAATCCCCTTGTCTTGCGTCTTTGTTATATTACACAGAGAATCGCTTTCTATTTTCTTTTTTTTTTCCTTCAGGGTCCAAAGACAGAATCGAGGCCCCGAGGGCAGCAGCCTTTTGTTTACTGTTGATTATGTGTTCAAGGAGGGATGTGTGTGCGTGTGTACGTGTGTGTGTGTGTGTGTGTGTGTGTGTGTGCGTGTGTGTGTGCGTGTGTGTGTGTGTGAAGAAAATTATGGAAAGATAATTAATCCTTTCAGGGGTAAACAAACATGTTATCTTGAAAGCGACGCGAGCAGCTATTATGATAATTCGGCGTCATGGCGGATATTTAAAGTTGTAATTAAAAGCTACAGGCCGTTGTCCTCCGAATGCGGCTTTCACCTTTATACGTTAACGAGAGGCTTCCTCAGAAGTTTCATTTGGACTGGATTCCATGGGGTGTGTTTGTGTGTCTGTGTGTATTCACCTGTCATCAGCTAAAACATCCTGCTCAAACGCAAACCTTTTGGGATCCAGAGATGTTTTGAGGACAAAAATCTGGTCCCCATTATGCAGTATATGAGGACGTGCAACTAGAAGGTGTGTGTGTATGTATGTACGGTATGCGTGTTGTGACTACAGTACATTTTGTCAGTAAAAATAAATGCATGTCAACTTGATTACTAGCGGTTTACAGTATATAGATACACAATACGGCCGATAGTTTGTGGACACCTGATCGTCACGCCAATATATGGTTCTTCCCCAATCTATTGCCACAAAATTGGAAGCGCACAATTATATAGGATGTCTATGTACACTGTAGCATTACAATTTCCCTTCACTGGAACTAAGAGGCCCAAACCTGTTCCAGCATGACAGTGCCCCTGTGCACACAGGGAGCTCCATGAAAACATGGTTTGCCAAGGTCGGACTGGGTTGGAAGAACTCGAGTGTCCTGCACAGAGCCCTGTGGCTGATTGAGCACAAATCCCATAAGCACACATAGGATGTTCGAAAAAACATCCATATTTGGCCATAGTGTATATAAAATATACATCAATGTTACTAGTTTGTATTAAATGTATTATGATATGGTTTATTATATGGGTAAACAAACAGCTTTACTAGACAAAGCCTCGAGGCAAACTTGACACACTTCCAGGAATGAAACTTCTTTTAATACATACCCTAATTATATGTTCAATCTCTATGAAGTGTTTAGATGGAAGCTGGGTTATATTTTTATTGGTCTTAATTTCCTTCTTTTTTTTTTTTTTTAATAACTCTCTCTCCTTCTGCTCATGATCTTTATTTTCCTCCATTTGAATTGAGCTAATGCATCTTCTGTCTTTAAGCCTGTACAAAAGCATTTAGGCAAATCTTTCATGGTGATTGATGGCACTTGGTTGTTACACACTTAGCCCAAGTTACTGGAATGAGCGTAGCTTTAAAGAAAGAGACAAGCAGCCGGATTAATGCTTGGGCAACACATTGATCATGCAATATAACTGCTTGTCCTTTTTTGTAGCACATAAAATACATATTGTCATTACCTGACCTTCATGGATTACTGGAGATAAACTGTCAAATACCTGGACAACATTTATTTTGTTTTACTATTCAGTGCATGGCTGAGTTTTTTTTTGTTGTTGTTGTTGTTTTTTTTTTAAATGTATTTACAGACTAATAAACAGATGGCCTTAACAGTAATGAAATGTTAAAACATCACATAGTCAATTACGCAAACACAACACAATGTACCCTTGCCTGACTAAGTCAAAAACATTAGCTTTTTCTTTTGCTGATTTGTCACTTAGATGAGCCCAGCTGTTCGCACCATATTTCACATTCCTAATCCACAAGGGCGATAAGCACAAGAATCATGCACTGTCAAACCCCGAAAACAAGCTTTATTTACCATTGTCACCTTCCATTTATTCAGGCAGTGTCAGCTGCGCACAAGTGAATGATGAGGGTTTTATATATTACCTCAAAAAAAAATCTAATTATAAACAATCTGAATTATTGAAGGATGGCAAATGTAGATAAAGGAACCGTCTGCAGATTAAGTCCAGACCTTGAAGTATCCAACACTCATGTATCACTGTCCTCCAGTCCACAATGAATAATAAACCATGCTGAGGATGCAAGCAAATATAAAATGCATGCAAATGTAAAATTATCTACATACCTCTGCAGTGTTCAAATATTAAGTAGTTTAGAGAGAGCAGTATTGTTAAGCATGCCTTTCCAGAGTGCGCTTAACAGTGGAAGAATTCTTCTAGGTTGGATACTGGCTAATGTTGTTTTCTCGATCAAGCACTAACATTCACCAACAAATCAACAACGCTTGCCTAATATATATTAACAATCCTCAGCAAACATCAGCAATATTTACCATAATCCATCATCAAACACCAGTAATCACCACCAAGCACTAACAATCTATAGTAATCACCAACATTCTCCATCAAACACCAACATTCACCAGTAAACACCAACATTCTCCATCAAACACCAACATTCACCAATAAACACCAACATTCTCCATCAAACACCAACATTCACCAATAAACACCAACATTCCCCATCAAACACCAACATTCACCAATAAACACCAACATTCTCCATCAAACACCAACATTCACCAATAAACACCAACATTCTCCATCAAACACCAACATTCATCAATAAACACCAACATTCTCCATCAAACACCAACATTCACCAATAAACACCAACATTCCCCATCAAACACCAACATTCACCAATAAACACCAACATTCTCCATCAAACACCAACATTCTCCATCAAACACCAACATTCACCAATAAACACCAACATTCTCCATCAAACACCAACATTCACCAGTAAACACCAACATTCTCCATCAAACACCAACATTCACCAGTAAACACCAACATTCTCCATCAAACACCAACATTCATCAATAAACACCAACATTCTCCATCAAACACCAACATTCACCAATAAACACCAACATTCCCCATCAAACACCAACATTCATCAATAAACACCAACATTCCCCATCAAACACCAACATTCACCAATAAACACCAACATTCTCCATCAAACACCAACATTCACCAGTAAACACCAACATTCTCCATCAAACACCAACATTCGTCAATAAACACCAACATTCTCCATCAAACACCAACATTCATCAATAAACACCAACATTCTCCATCAAACACCAACATTCACCAATAAACACCAACATTCTCCATCAAACACCAACATTCACCAATAAACACCATCAAGCACTAACAGTGTATAGTAATCACCAACATTCTCCATCAAACCCCAACATTCACCAATAAACACCAACATTCTCTATCAAACTCCAGCATAATACCAACATTCTCCATCAAACATTAACATTCACTAACAAAACTCCAACATTCAACAATAGCCATCAGCAGTGACCAACAAAAGACCAATATTTTCCATCAAACACCAACAATCCAAACAAACACTCGCATTCTCCAATAAACACCAAAATTCTCCATCCAACTCCAACAAACACCAACATTCTCCATCAAACACCAACATTCTCAAACACAAGCATAACACCAACATTCATGAAACATATATTAACAATCTTCAGCAAATATCAGCTACGTTCACCATAAACCATCATCAAACACCTGTGTAAGACGTTATCATACAAACATTAATTTATTTTGAACAAGTGCATTAATATAATAGCTCTAGTTACAGATAATTAATCAGACCAATCAGAATTGAGAACACAACAGTGCCATCACTGTGCTATTCATATATTTGTGTATTCATCTCTTTCTTTTCTTTTTTTTTTTCAAACAAAAAACCCTGCACATCTTACTTTCTTCTAAACATATAGATCTTTAAATCTGGTCTTTTACCAAGAATGTTATACTGTGGGCAAAATATAGGATTTAGGTATGCTTTTTAATAGCAATTCTTAATTATCATGTCAAATATTAACTCCTCAGCAGGCCCTAACTCAAATGAACAGATATTCCTGTGCATGTGTTTGTGCATGCATTTGTGTGCATGTGTGTACTGGCGTGCATGCATGAGGTCTTTCTTCACAAGAACAGTGACATGCCAGAAGTGGGCACTCAGTGAGTAAACATTGCTGTCAGCCTGTAATTGCTCTGTCACACCACAAAACTAATGGCGTCCCACCCCCTCCTTGATTCTACCTAAAACAGCAATCTAAGGCTTTTACAGCGCACACACACACACACAAACGTCTTGTCCTCTTGCCATCTACTACCCCAAAAGACTTAGTGATTTGTTTATTTGGAAACGCATCAACAATGTCAGGATCTATAAGCCATTAATCATTGTCATCATTAATCATTATGTTAACAGTTAACAGTATTTATAGGTGTATACCTAAGAAATGACTATTATAATTAATAGAATTATTACAAAGATCTATAATAGTCCCACTGTGGGTTCAAACGAAAGTGATGAGGACATTGAATTATTATGCACGATGTCACACATGTTGAGTATTGCGATATATCGTTTATCCGATGATTGGCACATCCGAGTATGCTTCTGCTGTGCTGCGTTATTTGTATTGCAGAAGCTCATAAATGAGTCTCCCTCTGCGGAGGGGACAGATTAACAGCACAAAGCCATGTGCATTAACATGTATAGAACATACAGCATCTGGAGTATTTTTAGATAATGGAATTAAACTGCTGCCTGCTGGGAAATACTCAAGATCGTCCATCACACACTGCACTGGTACGTCCATTTGTGATACAAACACACGCACACAAAGTGGGGGGAAAAAAAAGGTTGCATTGGACACGCCTCTCTGCATGAGTAGACTTTTAAAAGCATTTTAGAAAATGCAAACAACGGCATAGTACGATATTGTGGGTTTTAGGCTGTATTATGTTATTACAATCATGTCAAGATCCACATTATTTACATCTTCATCTGCTCTTTATACATGGCTGAGCTATGAACATTAATAACAAGAAGAAAAAGAGTTATCTGACAATCATTTTTATTTTACTGTGTTTAAAATAAATGCATAAAACGGAAATGCATACCGTATTGTTTTTCAACATTTGTTCTCTGTTTTTGTTTTGTTTTGGGGGTTTTGGCGCTCCATGATTTGTAACACCAAATTCTTTGAAAAGCAGAAAGTTATCAAGTTAAAGGTGGGCTACCTAAGGCTACTTTTTGATAAAACAGCCCATTCACGATAGTAACTTTTGGAGCTCAAACCTTATAAGACACGTATGGAGATGTTCCTCAGATGGATGGACCAGTCTGCCCATCCGTGTCAAATTTTCATCTTCTATTCCATCTACAGGTTTTTTAGTAGAATTCAAATCCAGAGACTGTGATGGTTATCAAACCACTGATTTCATCTCGCTACATATTTATCTGTGTTCACTTGGATGTATATTTGCGCGCATGGTCTGGTTTAAACCATCTGCAGCTACAACAAAGAGTTTTGGATAAAATAAGTTAACAACAGAACCATCAGCCGTCAAAAAAAAACAAAAAAAACAAAACAAATCTACCTACATATTTTACAGTATTTATCAGGGTTGTCCTTTTTCTCTAGGCCTCTTTTGTCTAATATTTCCAAACAGTTTTCCATATACATCACTTCTCTATGTCCATTTTATTTTTATTTTTTTTAAAAAAGAAAGAAAAAAACAGCAGGATTTGTCCTTTTTCCAGATCCTCAGAGAGTTCTTTGCCATGAGGTGCCATGTTGAACTTCCAGTGACCAGTATGAGGGAGTGTGAGAGCCATGACACCAAATGTAACACACCTGCTCCCCATTCACACCTGAGACCTTGTAACACTAACAAGTCACATGACACCGGGGAGGGGAAATGGCTAATTGGGCCCAATTTGGACATTTTCACTTAGGGGTGTACTCACTTTTGTTGCCAGTGGTTTAGACATTAATGGCTGTGTGTTGAGTTATTTTGAGGGGACGGCAAATTTACACTGTTACACAAGCTGTACACTCACTACTTTACATTGTAGCAAAGTGTAATATCTTCAGTGTTGTCACATGAAAAGATATAATCAAATATTTACAAAAATGTGAGGGGTGTACTCACTTTTGTGAGATACTGTATATATGTGTGTGTGTGTATATATATATATATGTGTGTGTGTGTGTGTGTGTGTGTGTGTGTGTGTATATATGTATAGTAATCTCAGTAGTGCAGTTTGATAAGGAAATGAGCTGGTAAGTTTTATTGAGTATCTTCAGGAGACCTTGACTGTTGCACTTGCTTCTTATTTTTGCCGCAAAACCCAGCAGCCTTCATTTTATGTTTTTGTTTTTTTTTTTTTTGTCTGAAAAGTGATCTCTTACTTAATATGCTGCTTTCTTTACAAACGCTTTTCTGTAACATTTAATTTTGTCCTGGAAATTAATGTTTGGAAATCTACAATGGTTTTGTACTGACTTTATAATGTAGAAGTCATAAAATAAAAATGTATAACAACGTTTTTTCTAAAAAAAAAATAATAATAATAATAATAATAATAATAGGGTGGCTAAGAATTTTGCCCAGTACTGTCCATGTAAGTTTACAGCGTTCCTGGAGATTAATGAGGTTAATAATACAATTGTGCCCCTTTGCCTGTACAAACATCAGGACACCTAAAAATGAACTCGCTGGGTAAACTTGCACTTGAAATGTAGTAAACATATGCAAGATGTTATGTGTACTGTAAGTATGAATTCTGTCATTTAAGTCATCACTGAGTAACCTACAACCATTTTTTAAATATTACAATTGTAGCCCTATATAACAATTGTTCACACTGATCATAACTAACATTAACAGAAGATGCATAGATCGGGGATTTTAGAAATAACTGTTATAATTGTATTGCTGTAAAAATTTAAAGAGATCGTCTGGGCCAATTGGTGTTTTTTGAACTCTGTTGAAACGTGTGTTTCCTACGACTGGTATGAAACTGAATTGTCTCGACTGTGGCTGCGTCCCATTTGGGCTTGTTTTTCCTCATGTAACCTGAACAGTTGGAGACATGACTAGTATCACATTTATCTCTGCAGCACTGATGAAGCTGCACTGGTTTTATTGCCTATTTATTTGAATTATTCATGTGCCGACCATGGCACTATGGAGAAAATCGAAGATATCTTAAATGCAGGAGATTGGAGTTTAAGGCTCAAGGAAGGATGATGGGTGATTTAGAAGATTTAAAAAAAAAAAAAGATGTAGGATTCATATAAGGCTTACTGTATATACTGTATGGGATTAGTGAATTTGTGCTTTGAGTTTGGGAATGTGAACAAACGATGCACTCATCCTTCGAGACTTGATCACACTGTTGTTAGACAACTAGGAAATATGGATGCCGTCAAATAATTAAGCTAGTTAACGACTTCCGTATAATAGACGACGTACAGGCACAGCGGCAGAAAAAACAACACAGAACAATCAGGAATATCAACTTTTACCTCAGACATGTTGGTAGATTTTTAAGAAAAGACACCAAACAGCTAAAATTACACTGTAAATACAATTAGCACTGACTGCTAACTGAAACTGAGTAGAGGAGTGGGGGAGGGGGTTGAGAGTGTGTGTGAGTGTGTGTGGGGGGGAGGGGGGAGGTTTACATTAAAAACAAATGCAACAGAGCATGCCTTCCTACACCACTCACACAAAACAAGCTGCTAACTTTCATGACTATATGTTGGATAGACTGAATATCGTGGCATATTATGCAACCGATTATTAGCTTCTGCCTGGTATGAACCTTAACATTTGTGTGAAAAATGCAGGCAATCTTGTTCCCATTTTCTCAGGCTCTGTGAAAGCACATTAAAACCTGATCGATCCTCCGATCTCTGCAGTGTAATCTGAACGTAAAGAGGAAAAAACACACACACACACACACACACACACACACACACATACAGCCAGCATATAGATTCACAGCAGAGCGGGGGAACGAGCACCGATCGATAGCAGTGATCAGGAATAAAATAACCTTTTGATGACCAGAGGAAATGCGATCTATTCGTCCCAGTGATATTGATTCTTCCCCTCCCTCGTTCCTCGTTTTTCTTGAGTGCTTACAGAAAAACAGGAAGAAAGATAATGGTGGGAACACCTACACCAGTGCGAAGCCATAAAGCTCGGAAGATACTTGGTTTGGATGGATCGTGTTAAACTGTGAGAGAAGGTGAACTTTCAGGAGGTCGTTTGGAAGAGGATGGGAAAGAGCGTGAGAGTGAGAACAAGGACTCGGTAATCTCCGTTAAAGAGTTTCCGCCAACCCAGACGTCGTTTGCTGCACTTTAATGTTGCATTGAAGTTCTGAAGCTTAGGGAGCCAGTAATGAAGTAATAAAAGTTTATTATTTTTGTTCACACAGACTCACTGATGTGGTTTAGGACACAGTGGGACTGCTATCATCTATAAACATGAACACAAATAGGATTGTAGAGTTTTATAATTTACTTATAAATTTGCTTATTTAAAGCAAGTACTTGTTAGCTACATTATCATCATAGCTTCAGCACAAAGCTAAAGAGGAAAAATGTCACACACACACACACAAGACATGTTCGACTACACTTGGCTTAAAGGAGACAACAGTTTACACTCGAAATCCAAGGTTTTGCTGACCTGCCCATTTAAAGGAAGAAGGAGGGAGAGAAAGAGGTGAAGTTTCAGGATGTAGATTGGAAGAGTATGTGAAAGAGAGTGAGAGCAGATTGAGGAAGGAAGGAAGGAAAGAAAGAGGTGAACTTTCTGGATGTAGTTTGGAAGAGGATGTGAAGGAGAATGAGAGTGGATGGATGGAAGGAAGGAAGGAAGGAAGGAAAGGTGAACTTTCAGGATGTAGTTTGGAAGAGGATGTGAAGGAGAATGAGAGTGGATGGATGGAAGGAAGGAAGGAAAGGTGAACTTTCAGGATGTAGTTTGGAAGATTATGGGAAAGAGAATTAGAGTGGATGGATGGAAGGAAAGAAAGAGGTGAATTTTCTGGATGTAGTTTGGAAGAGGATGTGAAAGAGAATGAGAGTGGATGGATGGATGGATGGAAGGAAGGAAAAGGTGAACTTTCAGGATGTAGTTTGGAAGAGGATGGGAAAGAGAGTGAGAGAGGAAGGATGGAAGGAAGGAAGGAAAGAAAGAGGTGAACTTTCAGGATGTAGTTTGGAAGAGGATGTGAAAGAGAGTGAGAGAGGTTGGATGGATGGATGGAAGGAAGGAAAAGGTGAACTTTCAGGATGTAGTTTGGAAGAGGATGTGAAAGAGAGTGAGAGAGGTTGGATGGATGGATGGAAGGAAGGAAAAGGTGAACTTTCAGGATGTAGTTTGGAAGAGGATGGGAAAGAGAGTGAGAGAGGAAGGATGGAAGGAAGGAAGGAAAGAAAGAGGTGAACTTTCAGGATGTAGTTTGGAAGAGGATGTGAAAGAGAGTGAGAGAGGTTGGATGGATGGATGGAAGGAAGGAAAAGGTGAACTTTCAGGATGTAGTTTGGAAGAGGACGGGAACGAGAGTGAGAGAGGAAGGAAGGAAGGATCTACAGAAATAAAGAAAGAACGAGTGGATGGAAAGAAAGAAAGTGGGAGCAATGGCGAGAAAGTTATCTTGCTGCGTGTGCGATTTTCTGTCATTTCTTTCTCGAGAATGTTTAGTCATTTAATGTCAGAAAACAATCATTTGTTTTGTCCACAACTCGGAGAGAGAAAGAGAGAGAGAAATGAGAACAATCGAGCAAGGGAAACATAGCATGAGAGAGAGTGATGCTTGAAGGGACGCAAATTGATTTCACGCTGTGAGAATAAGAGAACGTTGATGTATTTGCTTTGTGCTGAGGAGAATTGAGCTCATTTGTGTCTGCAGGTGATTTGTGTGTGAGCGCTAACGGAAACGTGGTATTTTAAAGCAACCTGTCTCACTTTACTCTACACGCAGAACCCCCATCAGCTGAGCCATCCCAGTGGTCTTCAGTGCATCGCTGTTATAGGGGAAACCTTAAACGACGGGCTGGTGAGATGTGGAGCACTGCTAAGCCCAGTTACTCTCATCACTTTGAAGTTGTTTCCATAGGGAAGTGTTTTCTGTAAGGAGATGTTCGGAAGGAGTCTCCAGTTTCAGCGCTTTGTAACAGTCAGAGGTAAAGCTGCCACTAAGTCTTCCGACCCAGGCAAGTCTTTAGGGCTTGACAGGCTGCGTGGTGGTTGTTTGTGTGTGTGTGTGTGTGTGTCCTTTTAACTTAAAGAGAGCGAGGGAATGACTGTTTACAGCTGCTATAACGTAAGTGATAAGTAAGGAATCATTGACTCCGCTCCGTTGAATTATTCGAAAAGAATGCACATCCCGAGGTAATGACGCCGCGATGCCAAGCGGAGGCAATTATTCCACTCAAACCACAGTTATCATATCTCAAGACATTGTTCGGATGTTTTATTTCAAGCCTTTTGTCAGGTTTTTGTCCTTAAAACGGTCTTGTGTGTGGAACTAATTTATTTATATAACTTTCCCGTCAGTCCAGTTAACTCGGCGAAGTGATATGGAACTGGAATGCGGTCAAGACCCGACCGGAAGTACTTTATCTGTGCGTTTACCGAGAAGTAATCAGTCAGCCAATCAGAATCGAGTATTCAACAGCACCGTGGTTTAACAGGAACTTGTTTTGCGGACGTTCCACAGCATTAAATGTAACACTACACGGATTATACGTATGACGTGGTGGTTAATAAATAATAAAACTATAAACGTTGACAAATTGCTGTGGTCTAAGAGGAATGAAACACTTTGAGGCATGGTGTTATAGGAAACTAATCAACTTCAGGATGGTAACATAACCACTACACCGCTGATTAATACACTCCTCTGTGGTGCGTGATGTCATCTCTACTACCTTCAGTCAATAAGAACACATTGTTGTGGTGTGATAATAGTGAAGAATGATGGAGTCTTGGTTCTCTCTCTCTCTCTCTCTCTCTCTCTCTCTCTCTCTCTCTCGCTCGCTCTGTAGTGTTCTTCATGAGTGCTGAAGGAAGTCTAATTAAGCTAATGCAGCAGATGTGTCATATGGTTGCCCTAGTGGATGGGTGGGATGATTTAGAGTGTGCGTGTGTGAGTGTGTGCGTGCGTGTGTGTGTGTGTGGCCACACCACATCCTGATTTATTGCGCTTTTAGATGCGTTCTATGGGACTCGATTAACTGAAGGTGCCAAAGGGCCGACTGCTCAAGGACAACACACACACACACACACAGATCCGGTCAAGGAGCCAGAATGAGAGCATGTAGTATGTGTGTACATATATGCTTTTGGAAAATGTGTGTGTGTGTGTGTGTGTGTGTGTGCACGCATGTGTGTGATTTTGCATGCATGTATACTCAAATGTGTGTGTGTACTTGTGTGTATATATGTGTGTCTGCAGAGGGCAGTAAAGGTTCCTGCAGAGGTCTCTCCCGCTCTCTGCGTTAGCGTTAGCCTCGGTAGCAAAGTGGACACACCCATATCTGCAGAGGAAGGATGGAGGGATGAGGGAAAGGAGGGAGAGAACAAGAGTCCAACGCTCCAGGAAGAACGGATTAAAATGTATGTTATTTATATCATACACATATACACAACATTGCACATGGTTTGTACTTATGCTGTGTGTGTGTGTGTGTGTGTGTGTGTGTGTGTGTGTGTGTGTGTGCAGAACTGTTTTATCTCCACAAGTGCATTAAGTAGGCCTATGTAAACCAGGTTCAGCGGGTTCAGCTTCATCTATGGGACGTGATTTGTTAGATTATAATACACACTCATGTCAATCCTGCATGGTGTCCTTCGACAAGTAAGACAAATAATGGCAGTGAGTCAGAATAAATGGTTTTATAAGAAGAAACACACACACACACACACACACACACACTAACACACACACACAGAAAGAGCGAGAGAGAGAGACTGAACTTCACCTTCTCTTTTAAATTTTTTTCAGTAACACATTGGAAGAGTTGGATTCAAAGAAATGATTAATAACAATTCTACTCCCGGGTCTACGGCGGCTTGGTGGTTAGCATGTTAGCCTCACACCTCCAGGGTGGGGGTTCGAATGCCGCCTCTGCCTTGTGTGCGCGGAGTATTGCATGTTCTCCCCGGTACTCCGGTTTCTTCCCCCAGGCCAAAGACATGCGCTGTCGATGATTGGCATTTCCAAATTGTTCATAGTGCGTGAGTGTGTGTGTGATTGTGTGTGTGATTGTGCCCCACCGAGTTCCGTGGGTTAGGCTCCAGGCTCCCCCATGACCCTGTGTAGGATAAGCGGTGCAGAAAATGGATGGATGGATGGATGAAATTCCACCCCGATTCATGATTGTGGTTTTAATTTTGCTATCTTTTCCAAAAATATTTCCAGGCAGAGGGCTTGAAACTGGCGGGGGGACTCCTTTAATTTATCAGTGGATAAAATGGTGCTGTTCTGAAAGAAGGAAGAAAGGAAGGAAGGAAGGAAAGAAAGAGTGATGGCAAGAAGGAAAGAAAGAGTGATGGCAAGAAGGAAAGAAAGAGTGATGGCAAGAAGGAAAGAAAGAGTGATGGGCAAGAAGGAAAGCAAGCGTGATGGCAAAAAAGAAGGAAGGACGGAAGAATGTATGGGAATAAGAAAAAGAAAGAAAGGAAGGAAAGAAAAAGTGATGGAAAGAAGGAAAGAAAGAGTGATGGGCACGAAGGAAAGAAAGAGTGATGGCAAGAAGGAAAGAAAGAGTGATGGCAAGAAGGAAAGAAAGAGTGATGGCAAAAAGGAAAGAAAGAAGGAAAGAAAGAGTGATGGGCAAGAAGGAAAGAAAGAGTGATGGCAAGAAGGAAAGAAAGAAGGAAAGAAAGAGTGATGGCAAGAAGGAAAGAAAGAAGGAAAGAAAGAGTGATGGGCAAGAAGGAAAGAAAGAGTGATGGCAAGAAGGAAAGAAAGAGTGATGGCAAGAAGGAAAGAAAGAAGGAAAGAAAGAGTGATGGGCAAGAAGGAAAGAAAGAGTGATGGCAAGAAGGAAAGAAAGAAGGAAAGAAAGAGTGATGGGCAAGAAGGAAAGAAAGAGTGATGGCAAGAAGGAAAGAAAGAAGGAAAGAAAGAGTGATGGGCAAGAAGGAAAGAAAGAGTGATGGCAAGAAGGAAAGAAAGAGTGATGGCAAGAAGGAAAGAAAGAAGGAAAGAAAGTGATGGCAAGAAGGAAAGAAAGAGTGATGGCAAGAAGGAAAGAAAGAGTGATGGCAAGAAGGAAAGAAAGAAGGAAAGAAAGTGATGGCAAGAAGGAAAGAAAGAGTGACGGCAAGAAGGAAAAAAGGATGGAAGAATGTATGGAAATAAGAAGGAAAGAAAGAAGGAATGAAAGAGTGTCTTATATAGTCTATATGTCCAGTACACAGTATGTGATGCTTGTATAAAGTTAATAATTAGTTGTTAATTAGTTAATGACTTCTTTGTTCCTTTATTTTGGGGTGGTACTTTCCTGGTACTTCATTCCCTTGTTCCCTCCAGTCAGCGTTGTGTTGTGCTTCCTGTCTTTATTCCCTTGTTGTGGTGTTTCCTGGTTCTCATAAAAAAAGAAAATAGAGTCTGTATATAAGTGATGAAATAAAGATTTTTTTTAAAAAAACAATCAAGTCTAACAGTAAAGGCTGCAAGAACCCAGACGCCCTACGATGTTTTTAATACGGAACGACCATCTGAGGAGGCCGAGAAAGGTGAAGCCAGCCAGCCGTGTGTTTGTACTGCTGCTCATGCTGCATCACAGGGAGCTTAAAACACGAAGAGGAACGAGCTATCTACCCTCTTCCACATACATGAGCTCACAGATGCCACGATTGGCTAGTGTTGCTTTGATTGAAAGATGGCAACCAGTACTAGGAACGCCTACTGGTGACTTCATAGTTCAGTGATGGCGACTTGCAGTAATAAAATGTGAATGTGGCTTCACACACACACACACACACACACACACACACACACAGAGAGAGAGAGAGAGAGAGAGAGAGAGAGAGACTGACACATTTCCAAACTTTTCCATCAATGTGAATTTGAATTACTCAAAATTCTGACACATAGACATGTGTTTGTGTGTGTGGGTGTGTGTGTGGGTGTGTGTGTTAGAAGAAACGATTTCAAATACGAATGTGTTTGCCCCAAACATGCTTCTATGTTGAAAACTGACATCCAGAAAGTTCTGAATTCCTCAGGTTGTGTGTGTGTGTTTGTTTGTTTGTTTGTGTGTGTGTGTGTGTGTGAGGGAGGGTGAGGGGAAATCGTAGCCTGTTTTCACTTGCTGTTCTTGATTAAGTTTGTCTTTTTTTGTTTTGGTTGGTGGGGGCGTGCGGGGGTGGGGGTGCAGGGGAGGGGTGTGTTAGTACCATGGCAGCGAATCACGACTGATTCGACAACTGTGAAAAACATGGTAATTAGGCGACATGCAGATGTTTTTGGAAAATATCAAATTCGTTCCAGCACATGCACCACACACTAATATGACAGCTACTTCCTGGAGATTCAAATTAACATAAATTAACATACAACTGATTATGAAAGCAGATGTTTTCTCCTGGCCGACGTTTCGGCAGTGTTCATGCACACGTTCGCCGATTTTCCCCTCAGGAGTCAAAATTGCGCAGCACCTACGTTGCATAAGTGATAACTTGCAGCATGAAAAAAAATAATAAAGTCTGAAAAGTGAAGTTTTGCATTTCGTGGCAGTTCGTTTGCGTTCCGTATGAAGACGTACTTAGATGAGCAATTTCCCTTTTACTTGAGTACAGAATTTGGGGTTTTTTTTGTTTGTTTTTTTACCACCTCTTATATATTTCCCCACTATATTTTGATCTTTGCAAAAGGTAGCTAGCTAGCATTAGCTTGCAATGCTTTCAGGATAGGTTATGTTCCTGAAGTCTGACACGGAAGTTCCTTCTGTCCCTTGGAAGCCCAGCGGGCCGTCTAACAAACTTCACTCGAGTGAATAAAACACTGGACCGACACGTACACTGGCCAGTGAATTCACTCAGCTAACATGGTGCTGTTGAAAAGAGAAAGAAAGCGTGATGGCAAGAAAGAAAGAGAGAAAGAAAGAGTGATGGCAAGAAAGAAAGAGAGAAAGAAAGAGTGATGGCAAGAAAGAAAGGAAGAGAGAAAGAGCAAAAGAAAGAGAGATGGCAAGAAAGAAAGACAGAAAGTGATGGCAAGAAAGAGAGAAAGAAAGAAAGAGTGATGAAAGAAAGAGCGAAATAAAGAAAGAAAGAGTGATGGCAAGAAAGAAAGAAAGAAAGAGTGATGGAGAGAAAGAAAGAAAGAAAGAAAGAAAAAGAAAGAAAGAAAGAAAGAAAAAGAGAGTGAGGGCAAGAAAGAGAGAGAAAGAAAGAAAGAAAAAAGAAAGAGTGATGGCAAAAAAAGAGAGAAAGAAAGAGTGAAGGAAAGAAAGAAAGAAAAAGAAAGAAAGAAAGAAAGAAAAAGAGAGTGAGGGCAAGAAAGAGAGAGAAAGAAAGAAAGAAAAAAGAAAGAGTGATGGCAAAAAAAGAGAGAAAGAAAGAGTGAAGGAAAGAAAGAAAGAAAGAAAGAAAGAAAAAGAAAGAGTGGTGCAAGAAAGAAAGAGAGACAGAAAGAGAGTAAGAAATAAAGAAAGAAAGAGTGATGGCAAGAAAGAGAGGAAGAAAGAAAGAAAGAAAGAGAGAGAAAGAAAGAAAGAGTGATGGCAAAAAAGAGAGAAAGAAAGAGAGAAAGAAAGACCGATGGCAAGAAAGAAAGAGAGAAAGAAAGAAAAAGAGAGTGATGGCAAGAAAGAAAGAGAGTAAGAGAGAAAGAAAAAGAAAGAGTGGTGGCAATAAAGAAAGAGAGAAAGAAAAAGAAAGAGTGGCGGCAAGAAAGAAAGAGTGAAAGAAAGAAAGAAAAAGAAAGAGTGGTGGCACGAAAGAAAGAGTGAAAGAAAGAAAGAGAGAAAGACAAAGAAAGAGTGGTGGCAAGAAAGGAAGAGTGATGGCAAGAAAGAAAGAAAGAAAGAAGGAAAGACAGAAGAACGTATGGAAATGAGAAAAAGAAAGAAGTGATGGATGGAAAGAAGGAATGAAAGAGTGTCTTATACAGTCTGTATGTACAGTATACAGTATGTGATGCTTGTATAATGTTTAGTTGTTGCTTTCCTACTTCTCTGTCTCTGTATTTTGGGGCGGTACTTTCCTGTCCCTTGTCCCCTGCTGGGCCGTCTAACAAGCTTCACCCGAGTGAATAACCTATTGGAACGACGCCTACACCGGCCAATGAATCCACTCCGCTAACACGGTGCTGTTGAAAAGAGAAATGCAGCAGGGTTTTGATGTTTTATTCTGCTTTTAAAGCACAGTCACAAGCCTATATTTCTTGAGTATGGCTGAGACAGCCTGAGGAAAAAAAAACTGGAGCTCGTTAGTGAAAGTGGAGTGGGTACAAATTGGTTTATCTGCATTACAAGGACAGTTTTGGAAGACAGGAGGTTGATGGGACATTTTACAGATGTGCTTGGATGTACAGTAATTCTGGACCAAATGTAGTAGAAGGAGTCAGGTGTGTCAAATTATCGTTAATTTTTTACTGAGATACACAATCACATAAAGACAATGGCACGATTTATCAGGCACAACGGAAGTGCTTCGATTATTATATTTATAGGATAGTACTCACCAGTCATTTGTTCGAGTAAGAGCACCGTAACGGCCGATAACGAGTGTCTAATATCCCAAACACACGAAGGAAATTCCTCCATTGTTCTCGGAACAGTGCCATTAGATGTATGGTCGTAGTCGCGGTTTATGGATGAGCACTAATCCAAGAGCCTTTGCTGCTATGTCATTAGAGCCCATAAAAGTTAATGTGCTTGAAGGTAAGAGGGTAAAAAGCTCTCGTTAAAGGGTAAATGAGTGCCGGGACCAGCAAAGAGCTTCTCTTCACAGGGGCTTAGACAGCACTTTTAGATTGAAGTGGACAGGTTATTATATTGTGGTGGGGAAAGCTATTGTTCATTAATGCTCAAATGTTCATTAATTCTACTAATGAAATCTGTAAATCCGTTAACTATTGGTAAGGACATTGTTACGAACATAAAAAGAGTATCTCAATAGAAAAAAAAAAAAAAGAAAAAAAAAGTCCGCGGTCACCAGACTGCTAGGCTAGCTAGCAAGCTAGCTCACAGTGCGATCGTACGCTGGCTAATTATTGCGGCTAGTGTTGATGAAGTTCGTTTGAAGGAAGTTTTATTTTGTAAACTTTTGTCATTTTAGATACATTTTACACAAGATATGGTTTCGTAATCTAGACCTACTCTTTTTCCTCCGTCGTATTAATCCCTTGGCATACCTATGTAAAAGCACTTTAAACATGCTTCTCATTTTGAAGAGGTTAGGACATCCGGAATATCTTTGAAGCGTAGACGACAAGACTTTTGTAACTGGAAAAACATCCTCAACGTTACAACGCCTGCGATGGCTTCTGAAGAGAGTCGTTCTGTACGAGGGCTGCTTACCGTGCTGGCTGAAGTGCACTTGATGAAAATGTAGCAAGTGGTAGGGCAGAGCTCCAAGAGAATGGATACAGAGTGACCTCGGAAGGACAGGAGACTAGTGCACAGACAGCAGATTGTTCTCTATCGCATTGAAGACCTTGGAATAGGGCAGGTTTAACTTAATTACCTGGCAGTAAAAAGAAGACTGCAGATCGCCTCGGTGACCCCATCGTAGCACACACATTCACACACGAATTTCACCAAGCTTGAATTTATGATGCCTTCTGGGACCTTTTGAACCGGTAAAATTTGTGTATTATCTTTGGGAGAGAAAAGAGGTGCTTTTAATGGAAATTTCAGTCTTTCAATGGCAGAATTATATTTGTTCTTATGGCTGAAGATGGAGTCATTGTATCCTTAAAAGATCACGATTCTCACCTTTTAGTCCAATGAATTTTATCTATCTATCTATCTATGTATGTATCTGTCTATCTATCTATCTATCTATCTATCTATCTATGCATGCATATATATATATATATATATATATATATATATATATATATATATATATATATATATATATATAGTTAGAAGTTCAGGTTCATTTAAAAATGTAGTTAAGTTCCTGGCAGGATATAGTTTCGAAACTTGGCTTTGATGAGTCAGTATTTCCATTTCCACCCTCAATATCGATTTCTGTACATATCTTTCAGCTTGGAGCTAAAAGTTTTGGTCCATGCTTCTTTTTTTTTTTTTGTCTTAGTCCAGACCTTAAAAAAAAACGAAATGATGTGGCTGCTGCATTGTTGCTTGTTTTGGTAATGAGTCTGGAAATATGCCAACTCTGTCTCATTCCCTGTGGATGTCTGTCCAAATTATTGATTGATATATATATATATATATATATATATATATATATATATATATATATATATATATATATATATATGGTTCGTCTCAGGCCTGCCTGGTGTTTGGGTAAGATCCTAATCTGATTGCTTAGCCAATGATACATTAATGGAAACTGTAATAGGCAGCAGTGAATGTTGCCCATCTTGTTAGTATCGATTCTCTTAATGTTAAAAGCACTTTACATTGAAAAGGAGATAGCCTTGTACTCTCTCTCTCTCTCTCTCGCGCTCTCTCTCTCGCTTTCTCACGCTCTCTCTCTCTTTCTCTCTCTCTCATCTGATGTCCTGTTAAAAAAAAAAAAAAGCAAGTGTCTTTCCGAACTCAATACCAGCAGAAATAAAGTCGTTCTTAAAATCTGATCACAGGCCAAAACGATGCAGTGGAACATTAGTCGCTGTTCATGGATCAGTGCTTATCAGGCACTTACACAGCTCAGTGCATGAACAATCTTAATTACCTACTGTATATCCTCAGAGGGTGTTTGGCCAATATAACAGATTTTTAATTACATTTTTTATTACATATTTAAGTACAAATTTTCATTTAAAATATTGCTTGAACAGGGCGCACGGTGGCTTAGCGGTTAGCTCTTTTTTCTCACATCGCCAGGGTCGGGGGTTCGATTCTCTCCGTGGCCCTGTGTGTGCGGAGTTTGCGTGTTCTCCCCGTGCTGTAGGGGTTTCCTCTGGGTACTCCGGTTTCCTCCCCCAGTCCAAAGACATGAATGGTAGGCTGATTGGCATGCCCAAAGTGTCCATAGTGTATGAATGGGTGTGTGAATGTGTATGTGATTGTGCACTGTGATGGATTGGCACCCCAACCTGTGCCCGATGCTCCCTGGGATACGCTCCAGCTTCCCCATGTCTCTGAAGGATAAGTGGTATAGAAAATGGATGGATGGATGGATGGATGGATGGAAATTGCTTAAACATGAAAACATTATTAAACTATATACATTTTCAATTCAATTTTTTACTTACATTTCTCAACTAGCATCAGCATACACTGGGTATTAATCCCAATTTCACCCCGAGGAAATAATTATAATTACATCATGATCAGTTACAAAATTTTAGTGTTAAAAAGAGTATTCTACATTAGCTATCTGAGAATATCACATCACAGTGATACAGTAGGACTCGAATTTTGTTACTTATAACGGCATATCGTTATGCTTTTATTAGACTTTGTTTTTTTTTTTTTAAATGAAGAAGCACTTTCAAGCATTTAACACAAGAACTTCTCATGTAAACAGGTGAATTAGCATTAATTGAAATGTGAATAAATTTGCCTCGTTGCCCCTTCACGGTCGTTCGAGTGGAGAAGTTTGATAAATGAGCCGAGTCATTTCAGATGGCATTCCGTGTGTCTGTTCACACATCACGTCCAACAGATGGCAGGTGTTTAATAGATCTAGACAAACACACATGAAGCTGTCTCTTCCTAGGACATTCCTGTTTACGCAGGATTTGATCCAAATTAGTTTATTAATATTATGCACAACGTGTAAGAAATAATGGTCCATCCAGTGTTGTTTTATGCGGTACCTCTAAATACGCATAAAAATACGTCGATGTAAATATAGCTCGTGTCGGAGCTGCTGTTCTAGAAAATATAGAAAATGAATGAACACCTTCTGAGCGATCAGAATAAAAAAATTCAACAGCACGGTGGTATAAATGATATTATAGGGAAAGGAGCATTCCTCCGGATAACGTGACGGCCTTAAAAAGTGTGTCTTGTTGTCCATGCAAATGAGATTATTGGGAAGAGGAGAGATAACACTACTGAGGCTGCAGTCCTCCATCTTTCCCTCTTTCCCTCTCTCCCTCTTTCTCTCTCTCTCTGACATTTCCAGTCCTGACATTCTATGACATTTGATCATTTCGTATAAAGCAGAGCTAAAAGGAACATTGATGGCAAATTCATCTCTCTCTCTCTCTCTCTCTCTCTCTCTCTCTCTGTAGGTTGTCACGGATTTCTCATTTTAATCTGTTTGGATTATATAGCCAGTGCGTGCTGTCATTACCCAGCACCAGTAGGCGTATTTGTAACACGATGATAGAAAGTGCTTAGACACACATTTGAGACCTTGGATGCGTTTTTTTTCGCCCAATGTGACATCATGACACATTCCTTTTCAGCAAAAGACAAACACATGCAGTACTGACAACCAAGAAAAATCTAGTTCCTGAATGTAATTTTTTTTAGAATGTGATTTTCTTTACATAATACGAATCTCAAATACTTATTAGATCAGATTGGGTCATCAAGGTGTCTGAAGAAGTAGAGCATGGATCCGAGTAGTTATGATCGAATCCAAGGCTCCATTTTAGCCTCAGCTGTATGTATAGTTGTCACTATTAGCTATATTTGAATGCAGTTTAACTGCATTTAGCGACATTATCTGTCCTAGTGTTAACTCCGTTAACTGAAACTATGATGAGAAACGTTCAGTGACGACCATTTTTTTTCCCCGTGACTAAGAGGAGACGACGACGAGACGGCACAAATGTTTAAACTGGATTTCAGGCATATTTAAGTAGTTTTAAATGGGGAGTTTGTCATGTCGATCATTTTTCTCCACTTACACATGTCTTGAAAGATTAAGCCATGCTATTACCTACTATAAGGGTCGGGAGGGTTACTTTTAAAATGTCTTCGTTACAGTTACAAATTACTTCATAAAACATGTCATCGGTAACATAATCCAAGTATCACAATATGAAAGTAATGTAATCTGATTGTTTTCGGATTACTTCAAGGTCACATATGTAAATGAAGTCAAGAGAAAAGCAAGCTCAAATACTTTTATTTAAGAGCTTAAAAACCTGTTGAAGGTTTGGATTTGTTGTGATGAAATATATAAAAGAACCATCACTGTCCCTGATCCGGGTGACATTATATCACAAAAGTTGTGGGGGGGGGATTGGTCTTATTAGCGTTCAAATCAGTGTTACTATGAACACTGAACACTATGAACATTCCATGGAGTAAAATAGAATATTAGATGCCACGAATTTACCTTCTGCCATCATTTACACATTTGAATGACTACGTAATGGTTAGCTGGTCATTTTTATTGAGCATCTTGCAGAACTTCCCACAGTTCTTCTGGAGACTTTGACTGTTGCACTCGCTTCTTATTTTTGCAGCGAAACCCAGAAGCCTTAATTGTTTTTTTTTTTGTTTTTTTTTGTTTTTTTTGTTTTTTTTTGTCTGAAAATTGGTGTCTTACTTATATGCTTAATATGTTGCTTTCTTTAATGACGTACAAAATTTTTATGTACCATTTCATTTTCTGCTAGAAAACTAATGTTTGGGAATCTAAAATGTAGAAGTCATAAAATAAAAAAATCTATAAAAAAAAAAAAGTACAAAGTTTGTAAAACTAAAACAAATAGGGTGCCTAAAACTATTGCACAGTATATATATATATAGATATATAGATATATAGATATATATATATATATATATATATATATATATATATATATTTTTTTTTTTTATTTATTTTTTTTTTTTTTTAAATATAAATATATTATTGCCATTGACGTGAGCCAAAATAACTTTCACTTCAACTTGGAGAAATATATTTTTTTTTTTTTTTTGCTGCTGCGTTTGTATTGTTTCCTTATATGGAGTTTTGTGGGCGTTGTTCAATGCAAATTGTCTGCGCTGTGTAACCTAGTAATTTAACAGCCTCCTGCGATTTACATTTTAGTATTTTTAACTTCTTCTCAGTTGCAATTTATTTTTTTGCGAGTACCTTAATTTCAGCTATGTTCGCTACATTTTAGCCGTGGCTGCTTATCCTTTTAGTGTGTAAGTACTGTAACATTTATATTTACGTTTAGTTCAGTGCATAGGTTAGTAGACAGCTTTTATCCAAATTGTCTTACACTTATGTCAAATATTTGAGAGGTAAGCGTCCTAATGGATTTGAAAACAATTTTTTAAACTGCTGAGCCGGCAGTTATGTCAAGTGGTGGATCAATCCCCTATCCAATATCTTTTGTTGTTGTTTTAAAAAGGTTTTCCATTAAAACACTTGGTGATTGGGATCACATTTTAAAAAATGCTGTCTTATGTTTTCTGTGTATTAATGCATCGATATACATCTTTGACCCCCATATTTATTGCATCACATTGTGGGATAATTATCTATATATTCTGATGTATTTGTGATCTCTGTCCAGCTCCAGCATTTACGCAGATGAGTCATTTACTGTACAATGATCTTAATACCCCCATTTTCATCACGACCTGAAACACTTGCTGATATTACACCGCAGAGCAGAAAGCCCGGCTCTTTTGTCTTTTTTGTGTCTTTTGATCCAGCTTCATTTCACGAGCTTTAATGCTCCAACGGAAGCTGGCTTGAATGAGACAATGGCACTTAAAAGCTGGTTTTTAGATGTACAAGAATGATCTGATTCATCCCACCCACACAACGTACCTGAATGTTTATTTATTATTTTTTTTTTAAATGATCTTTGCTGCTGGATCGTTCATCATCATAATGAGAGTGCAACCAAATATAGCTTTAGTTATAGCCTGAATGACATGAGAGCAGCTCCTTGTGGAAGCATAACTACAGTGAAAGCCTGTATACTGGACTTTATTCTAAATGTAACGCTAAACCAGCCGTTATTGCTCATGTCTCTGGAGTTGGTACTTGTCTCAGAGTCAGAAGATAGAAGAGCCTTTGATCGTGACCCTACATGCTTGGATTTAATTCTGCTTCAGATAAAACCTGGTAAAATAAAGTGTACCTACACACCAATCAGCCATAACATTAAATGCACCTGCCTGTTATACCAATAAGTGTATAAATGAACTTTAGGAACTGTTTATTTAAAACGAGCACAAGTACATGTTGTGTCTGCAGTCCAGTTTAGGTCACATGTTGTTGATAATAAACTGTCTACAACTGTGGTGAATAAGGTTTACTGTTGATTAACTGATTGTTTCACAGGCTTTGACCAAAAAATAGGCGTTACACCTACTACTAACATGAACAGAAAACAGTACACCAATGAATTAACTTTTCTGCCCAAATACAAAGGGGAAATCTATAGGATGGATGGATGGACGGACGGACGGATGGAGCAGTCGCATCAATGAAAGGTTGTTCAAAATGGGACTGCCACAGGGAATATCAGATCCTTCCACTTTATGGTGTGGTGTGGTGTTCAAAATAAGTAAATCCCATGCCTGCAAGTTAATCTGGCACCTTTAACCCACCAGCCATGTGCCTGTTGGATATTTTCAGAACCAGCACCTTCAACACAGTCGAACCAAACTCTGAATCGTAATTGATTGCAATCGAAAACTAAACTGAGTTGGGAGCTTCTTTGCTAATGAATTTACCCAACCTGGGAGGCAAATTAATCTCCTCCGTATTGATGCTGGGAAGCTGAGGGATTAAAGGTCCAGCAGATCACAGCGTGCTCAGTTTGAGGTCTCGGCCATGCCACTGCTCTTTGGAAATAATATAGTGTCTGGAATACTAAACAAATGTTAACCTTCTGTTGATGACTTTCGCTAATGTTAGACGTCAAAATTGTGCCATGACCTCGGACTCCCATATTCCCATTTCTCAATGCAGAAAGATTACAATTGGTTAGGTCTGAGTACAAATGAAATAGAGTTGTAGCTATAGTAATGCTACAAAAACATGAAACAATGCATGATCTATGATGTCAAGTGATTATACAGTATGTTTTTGCTATAAAAGCTTAGAATTGTTCTTCAAGTCAAGAAACAATGTTTGTTCATCTTAATGTTGAAACTTACAGAAAGCTAGCATTTTAGCAACATGAGTCATGCTAGTCGTGTGCTAGCTGGCTACGCACTGAAAATTGTGTGGCATATTCTGCTAAGCATATAAGCGAAAACTAGCGATTTTCCTTAACTGAAATATGCTTCTGTTTTGCATGCGTCAACCACAAGTAAAGTTTTAAAATCTGATGACCTGCAAAAGTGAAAAGAACGAGGAAATCTCAGTTAAAGATTTCCTTCTGACAGTGGCGCAGGAACATCACAGACATTTTGACGGCCAATATCTGATTACAAACTGAATTGATCAATGCCCATCTCGCTATGTCACCGACTCAGAGCTCATCTCGATCGACTCAAACCTCAAATATTAATTATGAACTAATATACTGAAGAAGTAAATCATTTCCAGTACAAAGTACAAACACTATAACTATATTGAGAACCGCATCCAGAACGCTCTCCAAAAGTCATACCACTGAAGTCTCTACTTCCTAGTTCAGGGAGCTGTCAATCCAAACCTAATTAGCCAATGAGATTAAAGTGCTGTTCAGCCCCGCCCACATGAGAGGTTTGTGCCAGGATGGTGAACGTAAACTTGCAGAGCGTGAACGAAAACTCTGGCAGAGCATTCATAACCCATGATTAGAGAAAAGGAAGCTTAGCAAACTGATAACAAAGAACGCTGTTTATCTGAAGACCATGTTCCATTTCTACCACTCAGTTCACTGTTATCAGTTTCAGAGTGTTTTTCTTCTTTCTCATTGGATATTTTTGTTCGTTTCTTGCAAAGTTACATTCAATACTTTTGGCACAAAGTTAATTCCATATGTTGTACGTTGACAAAACCATAAAAAACATGTTTATATATATATATATATATATATATATATATATATATATATATATATATATATATATATATATATATATTCTGTTTGTCTGTCAGAATTCATCCATAGCAACATCTGATGGGTTTTTCCCAAACCACCACACACATTCCAAACACTAAACATCAAGACAGTGTATTGCTTAACTTTCTGGTGCACTGTTTTTTAATCATAACATTCAACCACCTCTCCATTTCGTTCATTTGTTCACGTAACTTTGTTTCAGAATCTTTGCTACTTTGAAAAGTTTAACTTGAGGCTTGTCCTTTGAGATCTTGTTGAAAACGCTACATTATCTACCCACACTTTCAAATCTCCATCAGTTGTCCTCGCATGGTAGAAAATTAGCATCCAAATTTCAGAGAGTTTCATTTCCAGAGCTCATTATTGGCAGCCAAAGGAGAAATTACACACCCTTAACTCCTTTCAGCTCCAATCAGTTACTTCCATTAACCAGACCAGTGCTTCAAATTGCTAACGAACGTTACGCCGACTGTGCACCAAATATCACTTTGATTACGACAACGTGCTGCTAATGTGATCTTGTTTTGTTCCGTATTTTTTTTTTTCATTCCTGGCCTGCCAAACCTCACACGGACAGGTACAACATCTACAGTAGGAATGTGATTGAATATGAGTGAATGAACAGATAATGTGTTGTAAATGAACAAGATATATACAAATAAACAAGAGGAGCACTATTTTTTGGTTTTGTTTTGTTTTGTTGCGTAAGGTTTTTATAAAGCTCGCCAGAAGAGTTCAATCTTGAGTGAAATCTTTTTTACTATCATGCAGGCATGAGCGAGCGGTCAGATATGAAGCTTGTAGGACAAAGAAAGACTGGTGATGCATTTACAGCATCCGTAGTAGTAACTTTCACAGTGGTTTAAATTAGGATACTATTTTCGGGAAATAAAACCAAGTAAAATTAGTAGAAAATATCACAAACGTATGCGAACAAACGACGAACTGTTGGGGGCAGAATTTACAGACGATTCTGGCAGTGCTGATATTTCTAGCGTTCCAGTGTTTCTGGTGGTGTAGAGAGTGCAGCAAAAACGGCGTATTTTTGTAGGCCAACCCGGAAATTAGCATCACCCTGGTTCCCTCGACAAAAAGCCAGTAGGATTTTTCCATTGGATTTTTGGATTATCGCAGAAAATAAGCTCTGTGACCAGACAAAAGTTTATGATTCTTAAATGTTTTGTTCATGAAGATATAATCTTCACAAATGAACACAACTTTGATGAATTTTGAAGCGTAAATACAATCATCAGAAGTAAAAGCTAAAGTTGGACGATAACTTCAACGTCACCAACACTACGCTTAGCTACTTGGTAGCAACCGCCTTTTTCAAGACACGTAAAAGATTTTTTTTAAACTCACAATTCAATTTTATTTGTATAGCGCTTTTAACGATGGACTTTGTCTGAAAAGCAGCTTTACAGACACATATAAACACAGGAGACAGATTTTACATGTGTGAATTTCTCCCTATTGAGCGAGGCGGTGGCGACGGTGGCGAGGAAAAACTCCCTACGATGATATGAGGAAGAAACCCTGAGAGGAACCAGACTCTGAAGGGAACCCGTCCTCATCTGGGTAACAACGGATAGTGTGAGAGTAAAAGAAAAGTTCAGTATAGTTTTTATATGGAGTCTGTTTTGTTGAACTGATCCACTGTTTACTAAAGGAGACTTGAGTGCAAAAATTGATGCGGTAATTGCGGTCCTAAGGCCATCGCAGCAACCGTAGTCCCAGCACCCGGCAAGTGTCCAAAGAGTGGGGTATTTGGGACGATGGAACCAGAAGTGCTAAAATGCTAACTCATTTCTGGGTTTTAGGACTCTTCAATTGGTATCGTTCATATTTCATATGAAAAAAGTACTTAAAAACCTGTCTAATTTAGAACATGCCCACTTCAGTTTTAAATAGGAATACATATATGGATGTTCGGAGCACTAAACGAATACAGATCCAGAGAGTGTCATTGCATCACATGCCACATCTACAGGTTGTACTGTAAGCAAGTGAACAGTGACTCAGTATTAGTTTTTGCCATCTATTTCCTGGTCTGGCGATGTTGTTCAAGTGTACATTTTCAAGCAACAACCAACAAATGGTAGAAGCATTATCATACAAATAAAGCTACTGCTGAGAAATACCACAGCATTAGTCTTTGTCTTTGGGTAACTCCGCTGCTTCTTCATGGAGAACGCTCATGATATCATTGACATTTCCCCTCGAATCTAGGATTAAATATTCATGCATGAAAGAACAAAACAAGAAGTTAATCACAGGAGCAAAATAAGCGCGCGCATTTTCACGAGCTTTTGTGGGCACTCTTAAAAGGTCTACGCTACAGCAGAAAGCCATCCATCCTCGGCATGTCGGAGAAGTCCTTTCCGTAATCGCTCGCCACGGTAATTAATATCAGCTTATTGAGTAAGGTAGAGTCATTATCTCGGTTTGACCGTGACGATTTGTCTCCGTGTGGCGCAGGGTGACAGCAGCATGAGCCGGTTTCCTCCGACTAGGTAGAGATCGATTGAGGGCTCGTTGTGCTGGTCGTCTGAAGGCTGCCTGAGTTTTTTACAACCATCTCACTCCTGAGGATTGTACGCTAGATAGATATACACCTCAGCTTAGGCTTTGAGAGTCGTTTTGGCAGTGAGGATCTAAATGAACAAAGGAAGTTTTCTTTTGTTTTTGCTTTTTTTTTTTAATCAGAAATAGTTTTAGGTCTTAAATGCGAATCCTGGAAGCCTGAAGCCCTTCCAGTGTATTTTCAGGTGTGTTACAGAAAGAATACTTGCTGGAGTATTAAAGCGTTCACTGTAGCAGCACATTAAGACCAACGTTTTATCATTGTGTTAAATGCACTCTGTTATTTATTATTTGGTTGCTGATGTTACTGACAATCAATAATAAAACAGAAAAAAAAAAGTGATTACAAATGTGAAAATGCTAAAAAAAAAAAATAATAATAATAATAATAAGGCATTAATATGGAAAAGCTGCAAATGATTAAAAGAGAGTGAATAAAAAGTAAATGTCAAGTAAATGTGTTGTTAATTTATTTATTGTTATTATTTAAAAATTTGTAAACTCCAAGATAAATGATGTTTAAAGTACAAATATGTCAGTAAGAGTGCTAAAAGGCAAAATATGAATCAATAAAAGCTGTCAAGTCCAGTACAATTTAAGTCGCAAAATAAAAAGGATTATAGAATATTAACATGAAGATCAAGGATGAAATTACAAATGTTAAATTAAAATGTAATAGTTAACATTAAAACGAGGTTACGTGATAAAGGGGGAAAACATTAAAGAAAAAAAAGAATGTAAAGTAAAATTTAAATAAAAAGAAATATAAAAAAAAATAAGTCTACTATCTATGGTGTTAAATGTCAAATTGAAATTTCCCCTTATAACACTGTTCTAATGTTTTTGTTTAGCTCCAGACTGAGTCTTGATAACTGACTGTGTGTGTGTGTGTGTGTGTGTGTGTGTGTGTGTGTGATGGGGTGAAGGTGATGGTCTCCAGCTGCGAGTGTTTGGGTCTCATCTGGGCTTCAGAAAGCGCTAAAACTCCTCATCAACCCCACATACAAGAGTGGAGCAGATTTGCCACTGAAGTAAAAAAAAAAAAAAAAAACCTAAATAAATTAATGATATACTGTAAATCATCAGAGTGAATATAACTGGTGTTGTATTCATTTATAAAATATCTCTTTTGCTGGCATAAGCAAACTCGGCTTAGCATGACTGGATTAAAAAGAAAACTCTTCAGCAAAGTTTGGCTGGCTCTCCTGGCTGGCTCGCCAAATTGTTAGACCATAGTGTAAAAACTGCTTTTATAATTGAGTGCTCTCTCATCTTACCCTGTCTAATTTGTGCTCTTTCTCCATGCCTCTCTTTCTTTTTTCCCTCTCTATCCTTATATTATCACTTTTTTTTTATCTGTATACATGGTGTCACCTTGCAGTTAAACCCACTTCAAGCTAAAATGAGGATAATGTTGTGCAATTTTGTCGAGGGTGTAATCATCATACTCTATATCAGACACTACACAGAATTGTCCAAAACTGTCCTAAGTATGTGTAAATGCACTTAACTAGCTTGTCCTTCCTTTGAGTTAAATAATTATGGAGGCCCGTTTCTGCCATAGAGAAAACTTTTTTTTTTTGGTAATTGCGAGTTTTATATATCAGAACGTTATTTCTCACAATTGCGTCATTATATCTCACAATTCTGACCTTTTTCTCGCAATTTGGACATGTGCCAACCAGAATGCACCAACAAAGTATCACTCATTCTGTAAAATAAGCTATATACAGTAAGAACAACACTCATAAGCAGGTCAAGAAAAGGAAGACCAGAAGCTAACGCACACTCGTTACCTGAAGTTAGTCACATTTCAGGTACTGCGTCAAGTGGATTTCTAAATTGCAAGAAGAAAAGTCAGAATTGTGAGATGTAAACTCTGAATTATTAGGGGGAAAAAGTCCAAATTAAGCGATATGAACTCGAAATTGTGGGAAATAAAGTCCGAATTGCAAGATGTTATCTCAAAATTGCCAGAAAAAAGTCAGAATTGCGAAAATTAAACTCGTAATTATGAGAAATAAAGTAAAAATTTTGCGATTTGAACTCATAATTGCGGGAATTAAAGATGTAAAGTGGCTTCCATAAATAACACAACCCCTCTTTAGTCAAGTTATTTATGTTTTCAGAGTACCTAGTCATGGGCCTGGGCAGCACATTGGAGTGTTCTTTTGTCTACCTGGCTTGTTAATACGTTTACAAATTTTCCATGACTGACATTAGTATATGATTTGGGACTTTATCAATTGGAATAAGAATACAGACTACTGCCCCCTACTGGTGTGGAGAGTTGTTTTGGGTTGTTGTTTTGGGTTGTCAAAAACAAAATACATTAACAAGTATGTCAAAAATAGAAACAGGTTTGTCAGGGAAAGGAGGAGAGAATGAGTTAAAAAGGGAGGAAGATGAAGTGAGAGAAAGAGCCAAAGAAAGACAGACACAAAAAAGGAGAGTGAGACGGACTCTGGGAGAAAAAGAGAGAGAGAAAACGAGAGAGAGACAAGAGAGAGATCAGTTTTTGTACATAGACACAGGAAGACAAAGACTGATGCAGAGAGAGATGGAGAGTGAAACAGAGAGAAAGAAAAGTCAAACAGAACAACATGGAGGAAAAAGTACTAGAGATAGAAAGAGGCAAAGGATTGTAGTGAGAATGAAACAGAAGGCAACAAGAAAGAGAAAGCCTCTCGAAGAGAAGAGGAAGCCTAAAGCCTCTCGAAGCCCAGAATCCTTTGCAGTGTCCACACAATAATCCCTCTGATGTCCTCATAATGCATGTCAAGACAGAGGAAAATGTTGAGTCTTCCCTGCAACGCCCAGACAAAGGACAGTGTGTGTGTGTTTGTGTGTGTGTGTGTGTGTGTATTATGGTACACATATCTGTGTCTTTCATCCACTAATCTGTTTTTAGCGACCAGTTCTCAGAATATGCTGTATTTAAGTGAATAAAGGTGAGAGAGAGAAGAGCATAGAGATAGAGATAGAGGTATAAAATTGAAGTGGATAGAGGGGTAGAATGAGAGAGAGAGAGAGAGAGAGAGAGAGACATAACATTTCCATTGTGAAACTTCATACTAGAATCACTGCACTCGTCTGTCTGCTGTCTGACTCACTAAGAGGTTTTTAAAACCACTAATCAATTTTGCATGAACCTCAATCCCATGTGTGTGTGTGTGTGTGTGTGTGTGTATGTGTGTGTGTGTGTGCGTGCGTGCGTGCGTGTGTGCGTGTTTATCTCATCATGAAGACAGCATCCTGTTCACACACCAACATCATGGTGCCCAATGATATCATGGAGACAGAAATCCTCACTCCTATATAAACAGTTAATTTCAGAATTATTGGCACCTTTTATGGATGAGGGTGAAGTATAGCTCTCTTTTAACACTGTGTATATATATATATATATATATATATATATATATATATATATATATATATATATATATATTAAATGCATCAAATAATAATTTACTGAATAAATAAATTAAAACTAGTGGTTTAAAAAGTATTGGCACCCCTCCACCTGTGTTGTATAATGAGGTTGGAGACACACGTAGAAGGATCCAGAGGGTCCACTCTTCCTTTCTAAACATTTCATGTTCCTTCATATTCTATTCACTTTGAAAGGCACTGACTGAAATGAATCATGTCACCAATCATAAATTGATGATTATAGATTATAATTGATTATAAATCAAACTGATGTGTAAACAGGACCGCGAGGCGATTCGCCCGGTACACTGAAACTTAAAATAGTCCTTCTCATTTGCTATAGTGGAACTACTGTTAATTAGCATATGACATAGTCATCGTTTGCTAATTAACCGTAGGCCCACCCCAGATACTAAGCAAAGTTGGTCACAAATCAATCAGAGGCTACTATATTGAATGGTATTGTATTGGAGCAGATTCAGTACTATCGTCAAATATTGCATAATTGCCTTATAAATCAAATTCACATCATAACGTGATGCATGTGGAACACTGAGGTGTAGACCTCTACAGTACGTAGGCTTGCACATATAGACAGCCTTCTTCATTTCAGAACATTTTCTAAAAATTATTTTAGTGGAAAATTTAAATAAGTGGGCCTCAGGATATTAAATGAAGAAGCGATAACCATAACGTCCGTCTCCCTGCTCTAAAAATGTTCATTTGTAGTCCTCATAGATAGATTGTACCACATCAGACAAGAAGAAAGATAAGAACAGATAGAACACTTGATAGGCCAAGATACTAAGACAAAACGTTGAGCCGTGAGCCCAAAAGACAGAGATAGGAAGCCTAAAGACTAAGACGTGATCCCAAATGGGCAAAAAATGTGAAGCCAAATGACCAAGAAGTGAAGATAAAGAAAGAGACGTGCTGCAAAATGACCAATAAGTAAAAGTAGTGGCAGAGATGTGAGGTCAAATAGTCAAGAAGTGAAATTACAGGTGAAATTGTGACGCCAAATGGCCCATAAGGGAAATTAAACACAGAAATATTAAGACAAGTGGCCAAGAAGAAAAAGTAAAAGCAGAGATGTGAAGACAAATGGTCGAGAAGCGAAAGTAGAGATGTGACGCCCAAATCTCAAGACCCGAAGCCAAAATGCAGAGCAGTGTATCAAACAAAGAAAAAAATTAGACGGTTGTGTCCCTTGTAACGGTGCTTATAAGCACTAGTAGACCATCACAGGTATGATTTGATATGTGTGTGTGCGCGTGTGTGTGTGTATTCTATGAAAAATTGATGGATGTATGCTGCTGTCTGGAGAAGATGGAAGATGCAGTCAGGGCCTTTGAGACAGCATGTGTCTCATGCGTGAAAAAAGAAAAGCTGTCATGCTTGGAAATTGCATCATCCTCGCCACCATCCCCCTCTTTTTCCACTACGTATTTCTTCCCAAAAAGCACATGATGCTGGAATGACAGAACGGATAACACTCCTTCAAAGACTAGGGGAATTTAAAGCTCTTTTCTCAACAGGAGCTGAGATTCGGTTCATTAAAGATATATGGTTGGTGAGCGAGCGATTAGCAAATGGCTAAAAAGGCACACATGCGCTCTGTGGGCGAGTGGCTAATCAGCTTTCGCGGGATGGTATTGACATAGCACTGTTCCACATTTTACTTTCACAATCGTCTCTTTTATTTTTCCATCTCTCTTTGGCTTGACACCATAATGATATGACAGGAGGAACAGAACGAAGCTGCTCATAATTAGCTTCCATTTTGTAAATGAAGCTATCAGGATTTCACACTTTCCAAATTAGATTTTTGCACGTTGCGCCACACCGAGTGTCCTTGAATGCTTCAAAGAAAGAACCCTTTTCTTTATTCCTCTCTTCTGCCATTTTCTCTCATTCGGAGCAGGCAGCGCTTGACAGACCTGCCGCCTTGCTCAGGTGCAGATTATGCTGACACGCTCATTTGTTCCACTAATGACTTTTAACTGCGCTGAAATAGAAGTGACTCTAATCACAGATGAGTGATCACCAGGATGGGAGCATGTGAGAGAAATATAGAAAAGATGGGGAGAGCGAAGATCATGATAAGATAACCACAATGACCTCTATTCCTCTCTTTCTCTCATAGCCTCTAAGACTCGCATGTACATACAAGTACATGCAAATCTATCATGTATATTTTCAGATGTAAGTAATGTAATCTGAAAAGGGGTGGGGGGGGGGGAGTGATCGGGAACTGAGAGCGGGTTGTGGATATCAGGGGATTGGTGAGGGAAAAGTGGGATGATGGGATTACCGCGGACTTAAAGGTCTTAGAGTGAGAAAGGTTTAAAAGAGAATATAGATGGTTAGAGGTGTTTAGAGGCATAACATGAGTAGGACCGGGTGTTAAGGATGAGGTAGAAAAGGTAAAAGAGTGTACGTGGAAGTTGGAGAGGTTTAAATGGGCTTAGAGGAGTGAGAGTAGAGTAACAAGGTGGTACAGGTGAGGGGAGTACAAAGGATATATGGGTTGAGAGGGTAGGAGAGGTGGTCAGGAGGGGTACAAAAGGTTGAACAGTGGTTACAGAGGGCTAGATGGGATTGGAGGAGTAACACAAGTAAGAAGGTGGGTGAAGTTTGGGATTCAAGGGGTTAAGTGGGTAGGTGGAACTTATAAGAGGGGTTTACATGGACAGAGAGGACTGAGAGTAGAATGGCAAGGTTGTGGGAGTACAGAGGATAGAGGGGGTTGGGAGTAGGGCCTTAGAAGGGGGAAGAAACGGAAAGAAAGTTGGGAATAAGAGAGAAGTTTGTTGGAGGTAAAAGGGGTAAAGGGGAGCTAGAGAAAGAGGGGGTAATCTGGCTAGAAACAGTGGAGAGGTTTGAAGGTAGGAAGAAGAAAGGTAAGAAGAGGTTAGTAGGGTATGATTGGGATCAAGTGGTGGTGGGGGTTTCAGAAATGAGAACGGGGTTACGGAGATAAGGGGGTACATGGAACGGAGCTTATGCTTGCTAGAGTGTGTAAGACTGGATTGGGCGGGGTTTATAGGAGGTAGGAATGAGGTTGAGTGGTATGAAAAAGGGTAGAGAAGTAAGAGGTGGGTAAAGGGGGTGGGCTGTAGGCAGTTAGATAGAGTGAGAGGTTAGAAATGGGTAAAGAGTGGTCGAGGGTTATAAGGGGACTAAAGCGGTGGAAAGTTTGGGTTAGCAGGTTAAGCAGAGGTTGGAGGTTAGACAGGTGAGAAGGGGTTTAGATGGGTAAAAGGGAGATTAGAAGAAGAGTTAGGATGATGGGTTAGTTGGGTAAGGGTATATTGGAGATGATACAAGGAGAAGGAAGGGTTAGTAAAGAAAGAAAAGGTAAGGCATTAGGGGAATTGAAATTATAAGAGGTTGGATGGGATGGAAGCCAGGATGTTTGATTGAGGGTTAGTTTTAGAAAACAGACAGTAGATGGGGAATCTATGGGGCTCGTGGGATGAGAGGGGGGTTAGAAGGGCAAAAGAGGGGTAGAGATCGGTTAGAGGTGGTAAGACAGGATGTAAAATTTAGGAAGGATTAGTGGAGGTTAGAGAAAGTGAAAGTCTGGGATTACAAGGTGGGGAGAAGGGTGAATAGTGGGGGGGTTAGTGGCAAAAAGGGGGAAGTAAGGGTTAAAGAGGGGTAAAATTCAGGAGGGTTAATTGAGTAAAAGGTTGTTTATATTAGATTAATGAGAAGGAGGTTAGAATGGTGAGAGAAGGGTAAAAAGTATTGTTGCTTTACATCCTTGCTTGCTTGGCATGAGGTATAGCTTTGGAAACTATAGCTTTGGACGGCGTCCAGTTAGTGCTGCCTGGGCAAGAAACTAAAGTGAAAAGTCTGGGGTTGGTGGAGCTTTAAGAGGTTATAGGAGGTTAGAGGAGGGTTAGAGGAGGTTTCCTCTCTCACTTTCCTTTTTATTCTGTTTCTCTCTCACTCGCTGTTTGCCAGTGTGCAGTAAGAGCTGTAGGCACTCACACTACAGCTTGTCACTTTGCTGCATGTCAGAAGTCATCAAAGAGTATCTGCACTGAGCCTCTCTATTTCACTACAGTGAGAAAAAGAAAAGAGGTAGAGAGAGACTGAGAGTAATACAACTTAATGAACTGTATTCATTCTTGGATGATGTATTCAGTTTGATGCCGTTTGATGCTACACCAGGAATATTAACCTACATCCTCTCTCTTCCCCAGGCTCGTGCATGTCATATGATCCATCATGTTTGACTTTCCAACGTACTGCAACACGAGAGTGAGGGGGAAGAGCGAGACAGAAAGGCGCAGAGGGAAATCTCTTCATATGGAGCCTTGTAATGGTATATTTGAACTAGCCTGCTAAGTCAATACAGTGCCGTGAGTCTGCTCTGTTGCATTTCAGGGGATTACAATCAGCCTACATGCTCACTTCCTTATTTGCTACAACATAAACAAGAAGTGACATTTTTCCATGGATAATATGTGTTCAATACCATTCAATAGTCACAGTTTATTTACCTTGTTCAAAGCAATCAGAGGCAAAAAGGCCAGAGATTCGAACCAGACTTTCAGGAGCAAGCCATTAGCATGGCAGCCATGATGGATGGAGCGCTTTCTCTGTATTAACCGCTACGTTAAAAGTCATTAATCCTTTAGGAAGTGCTTTTCACAGCCGACCCTCCCCAAGGAACACGGAGAGACTTGAATCTCAGAGCCTTTAATATGTGGATGTATAACGCAGAGAGCCAAAAGGCGTTTTACGGTTTCAGTTTCAGTCGTATCCCAACATCCCACACAGAGCTCACCTAGCTGTGCCTACTGCACTGTGGTTGAGCTCACACAAACACTGTCGCTCTTAACCCTACTGTAGTGTTCACTACTTAGCAAACGCTCTCTTTCTGTCCACCTTTGGCACTTTTGAATGTGAAGAGCACTTCCTGTGTCTGATATATCTAATTCTGTCATTCTCTTTTTGAGCTCCACGTTCCCTCATACTCTCTCTCTCTTTTTCCTCTTTCTGATTTTCTCTCAGTCTCCATGCTACCCACTCATTTTTTTTATAGACAGCCAAGGGATAAATTTTGAAGGAGAGCTCCTCTTGTCTCCTGTCCTCTGAACTTTGCCCTCTCACCTTCTTGCGTCTGAAGATTTACGCCGCGCGTTAGCCCGGCGATGTGCCGTAATCGACTCCAGCAGTGCCGAGAGAGCGCGTGGGCGATACACTCGTCTCTGATCTCTACGGCAACCACTTCCAAGTTGCTTCCCATAACAACCGCATCTGGGCTGTGTGCGCTTTACAGTCCATCCACAGTTTTGGAAAGAACTCTCAATGGGAGAGCCAAATCATCCCAGCAAATCCCAAAACAATCAGAACAGAAAGCAGTCAAAAAACCACATCAAACTCCACGAAACATCAAACTAAAAGGCTAGGTTCTGATGCTTCTGTGAATTACCATCTGAAAGGCTGTTAACGTACAGAGCTGTATGTGTACTGGGGCCTCCTTCTCATAACTTGAAAATTGCATTTTTGTAATCCAGGCCCCTTGAGGGCTCCTCACCTAGGGGCTATGAGTAGTCAGTTCCTTAATTATAGTAGTGCTTCTGGATATATTAATAGCTCAACGAGCCCAGCTCGTATGTCATACCGGTAACTGGAAAGATAGCAGAATGTTTGGACATTTCGTCTTCGGAGAATGACTATTCCAAGCTGCTAGCCTCCCAGATAAAATCTTTCCACAATAAATGAAACTAAATCATAGAGTTTAACCCAGCCAGTCCTTAAAAACAGAGTATTTCACTGTCTGTGAATGTTGTGTTTTTGTCATTGGAATATATCCTGTCGCAAGGCCGTAACCACGTCTTGAACACTGGGGGGAACCAGTGGGTGTGAGTCGGTGTGAGTACCGGAGGGGGAGGGGGTGTTGGTTGGGGTTGGGGGACCCTGAAAAGAATAAAGCGGTATAGAAGATGGATGGATGGATGGATGGATGTCGCGTTGTGTATATACAATGCAAGACCTTTACATATGTGATCTAAAAAGGTCAGTGTATTACAGTAGAAATACAAGTTAGATTAGATGGTTTATTATATTTCAGATTTACTCACCCTCATATTGTTCCACACCTCTATGCTGTTATGTTTTCAGTGAAACAAAACCGGAGAATTCTGAAGGATGTTTACGCTGCTCTACGATAAAAGCAGTCCATACGACGCAAAGCTCTTGTATGGGCCCCTTGGAGTATAGTTTTTACTTTGACTTGAACTTTTTGAACACATGGCTCATCCCGTCCTTCCGATTTTAATATTATTCTTCTCGGTCTCACCATCGACCTTTTGCTGGAAAATAACCCCACACAACACCACTATTTCTTTCTCCAATTTTGTCATTTTCCGATCCCTGTCCACTAGTTAGATCTGCTCTATCACACAACGGATAGCAAGCACGGAGAAAGCAAGCATCTTTTCGAAATGCTGCTCATGCTACGTCACTGCAGCCGAACCCTCGGAGGAAAGCGCTGTCTACCGTCTTCCGCATACATGACCTCACAGACGCCCGAGATTGGTCAGTGTCACTGTGACTGACATGGGAGAGAGTATGCCAAAGTTTCCATTCAGTTTCAACGAACATGGACAGTTTTATCCTAGCCATGGATGGTTGCTATATTGTCAGTGTACAATCTCACGATCACTCGCAAATGCTTTTCTCATCAGAGCCCCTTACACTCAGTTTGCTCTTCTTGTTGTAAGCAAAATGCACCCCTAGTGAAATGCGTTCAAAATAATATTTTCCCAGAATTCATTTGTAATATCAAATAAAGCAAATATGCTTTACCAACTATCCGTGGTGGTTCAGCAGGCTCTGGGCTATGGATCTGAAGGTTGTGAGTTCAAATCCAAGTGCTGTTGAGCTAACACTGATGGGCCCTTGAGCTCAAATATAAATTGCTTTGGACAAAAGTGGGCCAAATGAATATATATGTAAATATAAAAGCTCAACACAGACACATGCACACACAGGGACATGATGTGACCTTCACTGATGATGAACTGTGTAAGCGCTTTCATAACCCTGACCCTAAAGGTTAGAGGTCAGAGTGTGTTCAAGGGTACAGGGAGGAGGCTGAACAGGGTCATGACATATAGCTGAGAACATGCGAGCAGGGTGTGAATAATTCAAAAGGCTGGGGCAGTATTGCTTGTGTGGTGAGTATGTGGGAAAGCGAATATAAATGGATGGAGCAGCATCCCCCCCCTTTTCCTTTTTCTTTTTTAATCCGTTTCTTTATGTTGCTTTGAACTCAGAGCGGTTCAATTATTGAATCATTTTCTCACAAGTTGTATCTAATACACAATTTTCTGACCGTAGGACAAACATACTCTAATGTATAATGGGCGGCTGTGGCTCAGGTGGTAGAGCGGGTTGTCCACTAACCGTAGGGTTGGCGGTTCGATTCCCGGCCCACGTGACTCCTCGTGCCGAAGTGTCCTTGGGCGAGACACTGAACCCCGAGTTGCTCCCGATGGCAAGTTAGCGCCTTTCATGGAAGCTCTTCTACCATTGGTGTGTGGTTGTGCGAATGGTTGAATGAGACACAGTGTAAACCGTGGAACCGCTAAGGTTAAAAAAGCGCTATATAAGTGCACACCATTTACCGTAATGTAAATGTCGTAAATACCGTAAATGTCGATTTACTCTGTGTGTATGGTTTTGTTTAATTTCTTACTTTTTCCTTTAGTTATCTATTAATAAGTATAACTGCTCATTGTGAGGTTAGCGACATATATAAGCTCCTCCAGGATTCTAGGCATTATTACTTTCATATACACTGCAAAACATGACATCTTAGTAAGTGGAAATACCTTTTATATATATATATAGAGAGAGAGAGAGATGTAGAGATATATCAAGTGTTTCCTATTATAAATATATTATAAATATATCTAGTATTTCTTATTATAAGATTACAATAAACTAAATACGCTCATTTTAATCATTTATTTCTCAAAAGAAGCAAAATTATCTGCCAAAGAATAAGAAAACTACACACTTCAAATGAGTAACGATGTCTAGAAATAGGTTTAATGATCTTATATTTGGTTTACTGTAATCTTTTGATTAGAAATACGATGACTAAGTGACTTTTTTCGCAGTGTATCGTTGTATTTTTGCTTATTTGTGTAAATGACTTGAATGAAAAATAAGAATTTGGCACTTCTACTTCGACCATTTCACTGTGTTGCGGTACAGCATTTTATTTTGAATTCAGGCATAAATGGTCTGATGTTATTTCAACGTTGAATCTACTTCCAGTACCCAGTGATAAAAGGGTACAAGACATACAATTCTATATACCCTCTTAAAAGTCAACAAACTGTTTATGTTTATGATCATATTCAGTTTAATGGAAAGGACCAATCTAGCATGTTTTGAAAGTGTAAGCCTGGCTTAACAACCTGGCTACTAGCCTTATTTGTGAAGTTTTGTGTAGCTTGCGTACAAAGAAGTTTGCGATCTAAAATGTAATATTATACCTTTCCCATGTTCCGCTTGGAGTTCGTTCACTGTTTGTGGCGTTACAGATAATGAACTTTGAAAGACGTCGAAAGACGGAGTTAAAAACTTTCAAAACAAATTTAAACACGGATGATCCGTAACCAGAAATGAGGGTCTGAACCAGGAAAAGGTCACTAAAGAATATTTAAAAACATGAAAATTTTAAACAAAAGTCGGAAAGACGTCGTTCGATGATACCTTGATACAACAGGGTTTAAATAGACGAACGTGTCGAGGACTAAACACAGAACAGGCGAACACAGCCGGGCAACAAAGGAATGACAGGGCAGGGACGGAGACAGGATTAGAACAGAAAACAAAATGAACGCACGTCATTTGTCACCATGGGAACTGAGACGTGAAGGAGGGAAACCATGTCACAATGTTGACTATTCACTTTTTTTTTTTTCTGTTAAAGAGTCAAATACATCCTGATTCTAACTCCTGATTATTACATACGCATTATTATTTTATTTTATTTTATTCAAAACAACACCTTAATCAACAGCGGCAGCTCCAGAGTTCCAGAATGACTCTCTGTAAGGAGTTTTACATGTTCACCCTGTGTCCGTATGGGGTTCCTCCGGGTTCTTCGAGTTCCCTGCATCTCCCGAAAACATCTTGAATTGACGACTCGACTGTAAACGTCCCCTTGTTGTGAATGACTGTGTGACGGTGTATTGTATGAAGATGCTCTGCGATTAACTGCTATCCCATCCAGGGTGTATTCCCGCCTCATGCCCAGTGTTCCCGGGACAAGCTCCTCGTGCGACCCTGACCCTGGCGCTTACTGGAGTAGATGAAGAAAATGTCATCACGTGGGTGCCAAACTGAGATTTTATGCCTATAACTATGTGTTGGTGCAGGAAAACACACACGGAGATTAAGAGCGGTTCCACACCCTCGCATGCCCTCGCTATGTTATTAGCTGTGGCTCAAGTGGCCACAGAAGAGAGCTGAAAGTTTTTCAGGGGTTTATATTGCAGAGGGAGCAGCAGGAAGCCTGAGTGGGTGTGAAATGATTTCTCAGCGCTGCTGGGCATCCGTGGCCTTTTGCTGCTCAGCACAATCTAATATTAGAACATATTACTGTGCGATTTTTTTTTTCTTTTCTGACATTTAAATGTTATTACGGCGACTGAGGTCCTTCCTGAAAATGTCCAAGCTTTCGCCTGCTCACACACACACACACACACACACACACACATACACACTTATACACACACATGGCAAGGACACTGGTATAACTCCAGTGCTTCTCTCACAATACGACGCAGTTCAGTTGTTCATGGTGCTTTATTGCTGTGACAAATAAAGTTACATTTGTTTTCTTTTCTTTTCTTTTGTTGTTGTTGTTTTTTTTTTTTGTCTTTTGGCCAAAGCTCGGGAGACGATACATGTACGAATAATAAAAGAAGAAAGGGAACGCACAGGTCTGTTTAAAAAAAAAAAGAAGAAGAAGAAATGATGAAACAGCATTAACTTGATGCACAGTTCCTGAAGGAGATGTAATAATAAACACACACACAGCACTCTAATATTCTTAATATTTCTTTAATTTCTTTAAATAGCCATTTAATGTCCCAGCACAAGTACTCGGCAGTTAACTTTCTTGCTCCCTCTGCTCGTCAACACTCCTTTCAGCCCTTGAAGCCCATTAAAACAGGATCTCAACATCCCAGCTCGTGGAAATGCTGAAATTCCCCAGATCCCAGATCAACCTTCTGTTACACAGAGGATCAGATCTCTATAGCTCGCCTGCCTGAAATAACTGCCCCATGTGATTGCCCAAAATATTAATACTAGATGGGGGTGTATCTCTCTCTCTCTCCCTCTCTCTCTCTCTCTCTCTCTCTCTCTCTCTCTGTGTGCTTCTGAGATGATATAACGGGCCTCTCAAGGCGTTATCAACAATCTGAAGTATTAAGACTCCTTTTAAAGCAGCCAACAATATCCGATATGATGTGATTTACAGACTTGTTGGGTTTAGAAGAAGAAGATGTCCACTCATCTTCACACTAGCGAGTGACAGGGTGACAGGCCGTCATTTATTTTCTCTGTAAGTGTGCACAGAGACACAGAGCTGTAATTTCAGCGACTGCAGTAAGCAACAGCATGACATTTGAACTGAGATGTACAGTATGTATATACATTTTTCTCCCATTCAACTTTAGTGGGAAGGTTATTGTTTCTCCACTCACTCCCTCACTCCCTCACTCACTCACTGACTGCAGTTTATATGGGGAATGTACTGTATATGGAAAGAAGTGGGGGGCTGGGGGGGGGGGGGGAGAGAGAGAACAGGAAGGACAGAAATGGATTATGGGTTTGTCTGGATCTAAGCCAGCTGATGTCACAGTGTGTTCTGGTGACTCAAACTATTTCTTCTTCAAAAAATTGATGTGTTTCCACTCGGAGCGCAAAGCTGGTGTAACTTATTGCTATACCTGTGAGATAGAGAGAAAGAGAGGGAGAGAGACAGACAGACAGACAGACAGACCTACCTGTTTTCCCTGTTTGCTTTTGGTTAGATTTGTTGCTCCACAGGAAAAAAAAAAAAAAAAAAAAAAAAACTCTGCTGCAATCAACTAGTCAGCAGGAGAGAGGAGCGCGCACACACACACACACACACACACACACACACACACACACACACACATTCAGAATTACTGACCTTCACGTCCTATGATAAATGCTTTAAACATAAGGCATGAAGTCTGACAGTCATGTCCATTCATTGTCTCTCTCTCTATTTCTTTCTCTGTGTCTCTCTTTCTTTTTCTCTCTCTTTCTCTCTCTCTCACACATACTCTTTTATTCTGTCTCTGTGTCGCTCTTTCTCTCTCACACATATACAATCTCTTTTATTCTCTTTCTTTCTCTTATTCTCTGTCTTTCTCCCTGTCTCTCTTTCTCTCTCTCTCAGACACACACACATTTTTATTTTCTCATTTTTATTTTCTGTCTCTCCCTGTCTCTTATTCTCTCTCTCTCTCTCTCTCTCTCTCTCTCTCTCTCTCACACACACACACACACACACACACAGACACTCTCTTTTTTATTCTCAGTCTCTCTCTGTCTCTTTGTCTTATTCTCTGTCTCTCTTTCTAACTCTCACACACACTCTTTTATTTTCTCTCCCTCTGTATCTCTTTTTCTTTTATTCTCTCTCTCTCTTTTTCTCTCTCAAACTCTTTTATTTCTTTGTGTGTCTGTGTCTGTGCGTGCTTGCCCGCCTGCCTGCATTTCTATTCAAACATTTAAGCACTTTTGAGTGAATTTGCAACAGTGTAATTAATTCTGTGCTTCCATGAGCTACTAATATGCAAGTAGCATAAATAGAGAGAAACTAGACACAACAACGGCCAGAACGTCTGGCCGATGTTTGTGTTTGTAAAGAAATGAGTGCCAAACATTCACGACTAGCTTTAATGTAAGAGCAGTGGAAAATATTGAACCATAAATCCTGAGGGTTTTTTTTTTTTTCCTCTTAAAAAAATTAAATTAGGATAAAAACAACTTTGGCTGAAATGATTCCTCACTAATCTTCAGTTCTGCCTTTACTTTCGTACTTTAGTTCTCACCTGCAATTAGGTCCTAGTTTGACACTTAGGAACTTATAATTGTGGATTTGTTGTATCCTGTCATGTATAAAAATGTGTACAGAGATATTATGAAGAAAAAATAAAGCATGGAAGAAAGTAGCAGAGATTGTTAGTGCATCTGGTGAGTATATGGAGTTAGTAGAATTAGCCAGCTTTGCTAGCCGGACAGTGAAGCTAATGTAAAGCTTAGCAATCCAACTGAAATACATTTTAAACGAAAGTGATGACAACTTCTGTCAGAAAAGTTTCGTTTTAATGTGGGCTGTGCATTTCCATTTCTTTCCTTCATAGTTTAACAGTCGAGGTGTTATTACCCTGCTGAATAAATTAAAAAAAAAAAAAAATGTAAAAACCCAATACAACTTCTCATAGAATCTGAAATGGTTTTAATGGTTATAATGGGAATTGTATTGGTTTTGATGGCCCCTGTGGGTCTCTACAGGTAATTTGTTGCCTCCTATTGGTGGCATGTCATGTCTAGTGGATACCATTAAGGACTAGTAATAGTAATGGTTTTAATGGTTAGCTGATGGTTTGTAATGGTATTTGTAGTGGAAACCATTAGAATGTCTGTTCTGGTTTGTCTTGTTGTTTTCAGCAGGGTAATTAAACCATACGTTCACGTTTCATACTGGTGCTAATTAAAATTCCCGCATTAAGGAAACAGTGCGCGTGAACATTCATATACAGTACACACACGTCAATTTTTGCACTTTCACGTTTTCGGAATCACGATTTGTACTTCGCGTTTCCCATAACATCATCGGAACTGTACGGAAATGATATAAACGAGGCCCGAAGTTCTCCATGTGAAGTTGCGGGAGTGCAAAACGAGTCCAGTACTTTCGACTCTCTCTCACTGCTAGACATTTCAGCATACAGAGATATGACATAACACTTTGCTGATCTTTGACAGGAATATGTTCCAGCAGCTGGGATTAAAATAGGGATGAGGAAAAAATAGCACTGTAGATATATGACGTGGGTGGGACACACAGAACTGTGTGAATTAACATATATACAATAACCTACACATATACAGGACTGTACAGTGGTACAGGCTGAGTTTAGCGCAGTAGTAAGTCGTGCCTACGCATTACCGCTGCAGAAATAACCAAATACTACACCTGCTTCTTACCTGCTTCCGAAGATTTATCCATTTGTCTAGAAAATCTATATTTACTCTCATCGTACCGGAGTCTAGTAATGTGCGTATTAAAACACAGAGAGCAAACAGATCCATGGGAGATCTGTACAGTAGTCTCTCATGGAGAAAAAAAAAAAAGAGAAGCAAAAACGACTGCCTAACAGCTAACCAGTAATGGAAAACTGAAGTCATCTCGTCTGCGATCTTTTCCGCTAATACATTTTCTAAAATTCTTCATTGGCTCGCGTCGAATGATATTGTTAAGCTGCAAAATTTCATTTGCAAATAAATGCTTTTGTGAAATAGCAGGGAGAAGTTCATGCGTTGCATTGCAGCTCCGTCTTCAAACTGGATGATAAAGACAAAACAGTGATTCTGATTAGCTAAGAAGGCTGCCCCAGTACAACAGGTACTTCTAAACACCAGTCCGATCCAGTCTGATCCAGTCTGATTGGTTGAAAAGTGTCTACGTATATATACACAGTACGCTGCTAATACGTTATCGTTTCTATAGTAACAACATGCACAGGGACTTGTATGACAGCGCTCCACCTAAACAAATAATATATTTTTTTAAAATGTGCCTAATTGTTCATATGAGGAAATTTTGGATTGTTTATTTGACATTTACGGAAGGAGTCTCCAGTTTCAGTGTTTTGTAACACTCAGAGGTAAAGCTATAACTTTATGTTTTCTGACGAGGGAAAATATTCAGGACAAAGGACTGTTTTTTAAAAATAAATAATAATAATAATAATGATGGTGATGATTATGATAAAGGGAATGACTGTTCAGAGCTGTTAAAATGTAAACAACAACAGGAACTAACGTGTTTCACAGACGTTCCGTAGCATTAAAAGTAACTAAAAATGGATAAAAAGTATGACATTATTAGCACTAGCAAATTGTTGTGGTCTCAGAGAAATAAAGTTAGAGGAAAAATAATCAACTTTGGGGCCACATCACATTACCGCATCATTCATTATTATCCTATACAGCGTGTCACATGACTTACACTGTTAGATCCAAGATGGCCGCTGAGTGGACAGGCTTTACTCTATAATGACTCGAGGTGCGTCTCGATCAGCTTCCCAGCTCCCGAGGTCGTGAATCAGTGTGTGGTGTACACAAGTTGTCGTCATATACATTTGTTAGCTTAAACACATGCTTTCTGTTACGGTGTAAAAAATTATGCACTCATTAGACTCAAACAAACATCAAATAAAGTTAAAAATCAGGTGAGAGTTACCACGACGATAACAAGCTACAGTTCGTCCAAGCGATAGTTCGTCCACCATTTTTTTTGTTTTTTTTTTTTTCGAGCTGAGAGGCTTTAGACGTCATTTCCACTAAGGGAACATATTGAGCTTCGATGCTCCCTGGTTATTGCGGTGCACTGTGGGAATTTTTAGCTAGCGAACGTCCCAGTGCCCTGGACGTTTTTCGCGACTGAGTGGACAGACTTCATGTGCTTCGAAATAATGATGCAGCCCTTCTTTTTTATTTTTTTTTTTACACTGTCGTCACACGTCACGTTCTTACGGTAGTCTCTCCAGCTGAACTGGTGCCAGATGTCCAGTTTGGGCAGTTCTTGTTTTAAACATGGAGTGGAAAAATGTCCAAAGGAGCTTAAGGAAAATCTATTTGTCTGACACGTGGATGGAAGTGTTAGCACTGCCTATGTTAATGACCAGAATGACCTGTTAACGATCAGGTCGTGAGTTCAAATCCCAGGACTGCCAAAAGCCAACTTCACTCTATGCTTCAACTCTTTTCTGTTTGAACAGCTCTATAATTGGCCTCAGTCTGCTAAGTATAATGTAGTTTTACGGCTGTGATTTTGATATGACAATTTGTCATCCATCTCTTATTTTCTCTCCAATCTCACTGACACTTTCGAAAGTTGCCGTCTCTGTCTTTGGCTTGTCGTTCACTTTTTGACCTTCTTAAAGCTCTCTGTTATTTTATCAACAGGCAATTTAGACGAATAAATATTTTATGTGTCAGTTAAACAGTTGAGTAATTGAATGTTTAATTATTGAGTCGTGGGTGTTTGCTCAGAGAAACAAGCTCAGAAATTTTTTCGGAATCTGTGCGAAATTAAACAAATCTCTCCTTACTAGCGCAAACATATTAACTGTGAGGCTTTTGTATGAATTATAATGAATTTGTACTTTAAACTCGGTCAGCATCCGAACTTGGGTCAAAGTGTTCAGCTGAAAAAAGTTCTGGAAATTTCTCATTTTGCATATATATATATATATATATATATATATATATATATATATATATATATATATATATATATATATATATATATATATATATATATATATATATACACAAAATGATGCTTTTCTGTGTATCAAACAAGTTCAAATAAAATACAAGTTTTTATATATATATATATATATATATATATATATATATATATATATATATATATATATATATATATATATATATATATATATATATATATATTGGTGAGATTGACTTTAATTGTTCGCTACAAGCTAACTAGAGAACCGAAATGTCGTAACACTGGAATATTACACACATGCAGTACCTGATTTTCAGCAGCCATTTTTCAAGTAAAGAAAAGCTACTGGAAGTTTTAACTCAGTGGTTAATGTCTTGCGCTTGTGACTAGAAGGTTAAGAGTTCAAATCCCATCACTTTTCGTAACTTTCAACTGCTCATCTCTCCGCTTGGATTGTATTCTGCCTCGCTTGTAAGTCGCTTTGGATAAAAGTAGCAGCATGTTCATTTCATCTCTGAACACACTCTCAGCAACAGCTTTAACCAAGAACAGCCGTTTTTCCACTTCAAAGCACCATGGCCTCGTTTCCCCCCCCCCCCCCCGCCCCCCCGCTTTTTTTTCCTAAGATTAGAGCTAATTTAAAAAAAAAAAAAAAAAAAAAAAAAGCTCCATGACTGAATTGGAGAGCATGGCATATGGCTGAATGCCGCAGCGACATCTCAGAGTCAATTTTGTCGCGGAAGTGTTGCCATTAAAGATCACAACAGCGTTCTAATGGAATTCATATCGACTGCGATACGGCGGCGGCATCCTCACTCTCCCACTTCTGCAGATTCAGAGACACTCTAACCTTTTGATGTGACATAAGAGCGCATGCTGAGAGCGGAACACTTCAAAGGTTCGACACGTATGCCACTATTAAGAGTGTTTGACACATTTCATACACCAATTCTAAAGCAGGGAACTGTTTGGAAAGTTTCATATTCCTGTATGGAGGAGCATTCTGGGTAGGAACGAGTTTGTTTTTGAGAGTTGGTGTAATGGTCACGAGAAATGGCATATGTGTGTTTAGTAGTCTGTGTTAAGACCATTCATTTACACCGGTTCATCTGGCATACATTTGGTTGAATCCAAATCAACTTAGGGATCTTTTTGTACATTACGCATTATTCTGTCAACCACCAACACACATTTTCCATGTAAGTCTTGCAGGAAGTGGCCACACATGAAATGCACCGGCGACAACAATTTTCTTGGTAACAGCGAAAGAGTGAAGTCAAGCACTTTTTCCTCCCCAACCAATCCAGTCAAAAGTTGGGTGGCAACAGAGACAAACAAATATGAAGGACTGCTGTGAAGTTCTGTTGAAAACAAAGCAACTAGTCTTGTTTGTGCGTGAATATAAGGAGATTTACAGCATGATGAATAGAAAATATCGCATTGCCAATTTTCCATCGTTTCACTGTAGCTAAAAATAACAATGTGGCTATTTTGGGGACATTCACTGGTATTTGATGTCCCGGTTTAACTGTATACAGTCAAGTGCTCAGACAAGCAGTTCAAATTCTCTTGATTTGACTTCTCTATGATGTAAAACCAATAGAAAATCAGAAGTTTACCTTAACTAGGAGTTAGAGCTTTTTTTCTGAATAGATAAGAGAGAAGCACCCTAGCTTGCAAAATAACAGCAGGTGAACATAATTATTTCTGTTGGGCCAACATTGGGCCACCAGGACTGACAGATTTTCAGCCATCTTTTAATCGTCCTTGCCAACGTTGAGACAATGATAGCAGGATTACTATGGGTCATCATCGTCAGGGTTGTTGGGACAGCATCAGCCATTATGTTGAGCCAGCATTGGTCCAACATAAACGTGTCCACTGGGCATCCAGGAACAACAGATTTTTAGTTACCTTTGAACCAACCAATGTTGGGCCAGTGTTGGCAGAATCGTCATGAAAAGTGTTCCTTTGAAAGTGGTGAGCCAGCATTGGGTCAACTTTGGCAACATTTGGCAAGCACTGGATCAGTGTTGGCAGGGTTGTTGAGATAACATTTTGTCCAGGATAATTTTGTCCATTGGGACTGCAGGAATGACAGATTTTCACCTACCTTCAAAGCCAGCTTATTAATGTTGCGCCAATGGTTGCAGGATCGTCATGAAAAGTGCTGCATTGGGCCAGCAGGGGGTCAACTTCGGCAAGGTTGTTATGAAAGTGCTCTTTTGCCAATAATAGGTCAGCAATGGGTAAACCTTGGCAGGGGTGTTGGGACAATGCCAGCCATTAAATTGGGTCAATGTTGTTGTTGTTGTTATTCCATTGGACAATATTGGCTAGATTGTTATGAAAAGTGCTCCTTTGCCAACATTAACCCAGTGTTATCTGGTCATAACCATAACATTAGCTAACCTAGTAGTAACTAACCTAAGCTACGTAGCTAAGTACTAACCTACTAAGCTAACCTTAGTAGTCCAGACACTAATCATTAGCTGACACAATTTAACAGGATAAATATGTTGGTGAAAAACTATATTGGACAGAGTACATAATAGCCAATTAATAATAATAATAATTAATTGTTAATAACTGCCAATTTAGCAACTTTATTACTGCATTCATCCACTTGAAGTTTTCCCTGGTGAGGTAAAAATTAATTGTAAGACCTTCGAGCTGACTCTTTGATTTTAAAGTACTTGCAGATTTGCAGAGGTTTGCTGATTGCACAGCTGAGGGGGAAAAAAGCCCATTGGAATGGGTATATTTACTGTAGCAAAAGTAGCCATTTGCTTTAAATTGTACTAAATAACAGTTAAAGTTGACAGAAAATAAGAAATAAAAGAAAATAAAAAATATACCCCAAAAGTGCTTAAGTACAGTAAGAAAAAAAAAAAATTCCTCTGAGTTACTATACACCACTGTCAACTTGTTAAACTGTAAAAAGTTTTTTTTTTTTTAAGACATTATTATAAAAAAAAAAAGAAAGAAAGAAAAAACAGATCTTAAATTAAATCAGAGCATGGGTGTTTCCAAAAATAGGAAAAGAGAAAATGCAACCGTGTGGAACTAGCTGATTCTTCTTCATAATAAGATGGGGGTGATTTTACATCCAATTGATGCGGACAGTTGTATGTAAACATGCTAATACTTATTTAGTATTACAGGAAAGATGTAGCGATTGAACGATCTAAGGAAGACCGAATACTAGATTTTCTTTCTCTGTCTGCACCATAATCATCAGCTTTCCCTGTAATTACTAAAATCACTTGCATGAGATAGTGTTGTCCTTTATTTCTAGACCACTTTGTGCTCAGTATTGAATCTGATTCGCAGATAAGTTTCCTTCCTTCTAGCATGTCCTTCTCAAACACTCCTGTTTTTTTGCATTATAAATATGGAAGACTGTTTCCTCTTCGTTTTTCCCCGGTGGAATGGAAATCAATGCTAATCTAGCCGGGTGAATCGGGCAGCATTAATCTTGTGGATCTGTCTGCTTGACTCGGTGGAATCGATCGATACGACGGACTGGAGGGAAAACGCTCATTAATCTCTAATTCTCCTCAAAGACACTGGCAAACTAACGAGAGAAATAAACTGTTATTATAGGACTCCAAACATGTCTTATATCTACTCAGTGTATATTAATGGCGTGTGGACAGAAACGAGTATATGCGTGTAGAACGGTGTGCGTTGCTGAGTGACAGATGTTGAAGCTAATCAGCTGATAGCATGGCTGGTTTGAACATATACTTATGCGTGTTGCATGTTAAGGAATATGTGTGTTATAGCCTCCATAACACTGTTGCACCCTGTACGTCACTATTCATGCCACAGACTGCCAATAAACTCTAAGGAAATAATACAGCGCTGATATATGGCATTAATAGCAGGACAAAAATTAAACTAGACTGCACCAGTAGGGGGCGCTTATGTACGGTTTTAGACCCGGTATTAACGTGAGGCTATATTCAGAATTGAGTTAAGCACATTGTGGGATTTGGGATTTAATACCAAAACTGTGCACATCTGCATTCAGATATCAGACATCACTACAGACTCAAGCACTCTGCAAAAGTTATGCGAAAATCATGGGCACAAGGAACCCACCTTGGGCCCCTAGAAGCCAAAGGCCCCCTAAAAATGCAAATTATATATATTCGAAGTATAATAGATATATATATATAGATAATCGAGATAAATGTATGCAATTGAACAGGGCCCCATTCCTATATTTTGCCTAGGGCCCCCAAGTCACTAAATATGCCCCTGGCACGAGTTACACACTCGGTGAAAGGAGTTTGATGAAAAAACAGAGATGTGTAGCCTTTTAAAATGTTTCATTTTTTAGCTTTCTCTCGCATTTATTGATTGCATTTAAGAGAGCAAACGAAAGAAGGAAGAAAACGCTTTCGCTTTCGTTTTTCAGTCCGCATTTTCTATCCCTATATATATATATATACATATATATTTCTCCTGGGCTTTAAAGTGAGTGGTCTATACACTATTGAAAAGCACCATCTATGACGTTTCTAGTGAAGAGAAAACTAGCAACCACTTAGGCATGAACTACACACAGGTCATTTGCATAATCAGAATTATGCACCCAGGGAAAGGGGAAAGGCTCCAGGCTCCAGGCTCCAGGCTCCCCCAACCATGGGAAAGGCTCCAGGCTCCCGCACGACCCTGTGTAGTATAAGAGGTACATAAAATGAATGGGCTGAATGACGCACCCTGAAGCAGCTACATAACCCAACTCTGAATATGTGTAACTTTCCTTACATAAACATTAACGTAACTTTTGGGCTTAAGCACGGCCCATGTTTTCTAATCAGACAGACTGTAGCAGGTGTGTCTTATACTCCAGAGCCTCCTGCTTATCCAAAAATTTTTAAAAATACGGTAACGTTTTGTGTTTTATTACATTTACAAATCATGTGCATTAATGCGTAAAGCATGTTATAGATCTCCTTCGCGGATATCTATATCGATCTCTGTTCCTTCTATATCTCTCACTTTCCATACCGATTTCTCGTTCTTTCTTTCTCTCTCTGAAATGTATATTCCAGACCGGCAGCTCTCCAGGAAAACAGTGCAGTCATGGCTAATACATTTCCCGTCTCAGTCGGTGCGAGAGAGAGCTGAAGTGCTTTCGAATGAAGTGGGCTTCACAGCAGATGATACTCAAACACAGCATTTCACAGGTAACACATCCTGAGGACAACAAATTGTGCTTTGTTGCATTTGATATTTTCTGAAACACGGGTTTAATTCAGTTAACAGCCATATCATACACACAGTGAAAGGGCCTAAATGGCTCGGACGAGCGTGTGGGTGTTTTCAGCGGCGACATTCACATGACGTGTATTCATTTTTATGTATAATTTATATTTTATAGTTACATCAAGGATATATCGGGGAGGGGCGGGTTCTGCGGGGAGTGCATTACATATTTTATTCTGGCCTCATGTGTCTATGACATCATCCAGAAACCCCATTAGCTATGCATTATGGGTACTGGGGTATTTCCACCTCCCCCTCTCAATGAGTCATCTATGCACAATGGATGAGATCATTCAGTTCGATTACCCAGAAAACATCGAACAAAAAGCTAAATAGAATAGAGATTTAAAGACTCACTGTTGTTGAGTTGTTAGCGTGGATTCATAGACTTTTCATCTGGCTATAAAGTTGTAAGGACCCTCTTGTTAGGGATAATATGGATGCCAAGGATACGCTAGCTAATAACTAAGGCTAGTGATTTAGCTAGCATGTGGAGCTGTAGAATCTTTTATACAGACAACGCAAAAGCAGAGCAACACTAGAAATGAGTCGAAAGTGTTAGGAATGTGGACATTTCTCTCAAACGTGTAGATAAACTACTAAGAAAATGGTGATTTACACTTAAAATTACACTTAGTACACAGAGTCCGCTAGCATCGACCGAACTTCCATGGACTTATTCCCATACGTTGTCCAACGTCAGGATTAGGTTAGAACTCATTCTACTGCATTACATCTTAAACAGAGACACTGGACACTCCTTCTATAATCGACAAATAAGTAGAACGCCCACCACGTCAGTGCCCTCCACTAATATTGGCACCTTTGGAAAAATATGAGCTAAGAAGGCTGTGAAAATTTGTCTTTATTGTTTAACCTTTTAATCAATTTGCTCAAACGATTCCCAAACATACTCTAGATATTTTTTTTTTGTGTGTGTGTGTGTGTTTGCAATTGTTTAATATCCATGACAGCAGAGTATTTTTGTGATTTTTTTTTTTGAACAAAAGATTGAAAGTTTAAACAATAAATACAATTTGTCACAGCCTTCTTTGCTCATATTTACCGAGGGTGCCAATATTAGTGGAGGGCACCGTTTTAGAACCCGTGTATTAATATAAACCTGCGCTTTGAATTACAGCTGTCAGATAAGATAAGATAAGATAAGACAAGACAAGATAAGATAAGATAAACTTTATTGATCCTACACTGTTGAAATTCCCTCGTTACAGCAGCTCAGTTGCACGCAACAAATAAAAATACACATTGAATAGAAATTGAATAGAAAAAATGTCTAAAAAATATAAATAGGAAGAGAAAAATGAGAGTAATAGTAATATGTACACTATGAACACCTCATTTTGTATACAGATGAATAAGTATTATTAACCAATGGAAATATTGCAAAGGTCACAGTAGAGGTTAAGCGACAAAGATTAATAAATAAATAAATAAATAAATAAATAAATAAATAAATAAATAAATAGGGAAGTGGTAGTTCAGCGGTAAAGGAGTTGGACTTCTATTCGGAAGGTTGTGAGTTCAAATCCCAGCCACTGTTGGGCCCTTGAGCAAGGCCCTTGACCCTCAACTGCTCAGTTATATACATGAGATAATTGTAAGTCACTCTGGATAAGGGCGTCTGCTAAATGCTGTAATGTAATGTATTATTAAGTAAATAAATATACATAGCGTAGAATATTATGATTATATATTACATCATGTCGTTTTTGCATTAAAGAGTCTGACTGCTGTTGGAATGAAGGACTGCTGTTATAGAAAGTGAATCAACACCTTCTGACCAGTCAGAATTGAGAATTGGTATACATGTCGTACTCTACAGAAATGTATATGCGTAAGTGTCTATGTGGATTTTCTACTGATGATTGTATAGCTCTGTATTATCCTCTCCACATTTTAATCCCAGTTGCTGGAACGTGAATTTCCTGCCAAACGGTCAATAAAGCGTGATGTCATTTCTCAATGTTGAAAAGTCTAGCAGGGCTGAGTCAAATCTTCTGGATTCATGTTACGATATTGACTCGCCACTGCTCAGTAGCTCTGATGAAGAACCTGGGATGAGTGTAGAGACGTGTTCGGTTGTTGTAAAGACGCAGTGGGAACATTTCCGTTTCCCGGCAAGCCCGAATCAAGACTTCTCTTATCAAGCGATGTCGTAGAAACGGCTCGGTTTATGAAAATATCTTTGTCTGAGCATCGTTTCTCATCTTGCTGTCTGAGATGTCACTGTGTAGCCAGGTAACGGTGCCGGAATAGCCGTGTTTTACTGCAATTATGCCCATTATCTCGTCTTGCGGTGTCAGAGGCTGATTGTTGACACTCGTTCCTCCCCTGAGCGTGCGCTTCCTCTAATCACCTGTCAGGCATTCAGTGCATGCTAGTGCTGCTCTTCTCTGGATGCAGAGCATGATAGCGCATTAGTGCAACCACTATTGACATTTCACCTCCCTCGGTGGAGTGGCGAAAGCGACGATTACAGATCGTGCTTTCAAAGACGGACGGGTCAAGGAGAGTTGACCTTCGACCCCTGAGGGCAGAGCAACGCTGTGAACTGGAATATAAGATAATTGTACACTTTGTAAACGTTTGTGCATTGACTCATGTATTGACCTAAAGAAAATCTAATAAACACATTGTGTCTATTGTTACCTGCTGATTGGATGTTTCTCTATTATGTGTTATGTGAAAAAATGGGCTGTTTACTGGATTATAAAAGAATTCTACTCTGTACATACATGTGTGTGTGTGTGTGTGTGTGTGTGTGTGTGTGTGTGTGGTGTCCTCTGTAACTCTGTAACTGAAACTCTATCTGTTACAGCTTACATTATATTGCCTTTACAGTAACAAGTCCCTTGAAAGCCATGTCACTGATTCCTGGTAATGATTCACCATGAAACATACAAATCCCGTTTAGTCTCACGGGGGGAAAAAATGCAGTGTATTGTACACCAAGACAAATTCCTTGTACATGTAAACCCATGGTACTTGGCAATAAAGGTGGTTCTGATTCTGATTAGAGTTATATGAAACATCCAGCCAAATCTGAATAACAAAAATAGGAAATATATCATTTGTATAAAAAAATATATATTAGATATATTTTTTTAAATAGCTGAATTTTCTACTCAGATTTTAGGATTGCTTTTATCCTATCACGGCGTCTGATCGGTCAGAATTTTACAGCCAATCATGTTACTGACCTGTTACCAATTAACCTCCAGCTGTTTGTTTTTAGTAACACTTACTCTCCCAGCCTTTTGTTGCCCAACTTTTTTGAGCCGTGTTGCGGCCATCGAATTCAAAATTACCGTATTTACCCATTAAAATTTTACATTTCCTCAGTTTAAACGTTTGATATGTTTCCCAAGTTCCATTGTGAATAACGTATGGGTTTATGAGATTTGCAAATCATTGCATTCAGTTTGTATTGACATTTTACACAGCGTCCCACCTTTTTTGGAATCGGGGTTGTAAGTGACAGGACGCGTAGCCAAACACAAGTAAGTATTCCAGACCGGAAGTCAGTTTTCCAAACAAATTTTCTCAGCCACTTCATACGCTTGTGCTGAAGCCATGGCTTAAACGTTTATCGTTTATACTTTTATTTCTATCAGTTAAAGACTATTGCGCCAGTGCATCCTATTATTGGTTCATGGTATATTTTTTTTTTAGATCGAATGATATTTAGAATAAAAAATTCACAATTAAACAAAAGCTAGAAATAGTATAATAACATATATGGATATCCGCTAGTAAGTACACACTGAATCTTATAGAAAAGCACATTTTCATATTCACTAGTCCACCTATGCTTGACTATATCGACAGTAAATGTCAGTACAAAATATACGCTATGAAATAAGTGTCTGCGGCTACATTAAAATTTCCATTAGCTTCGGGGGGCAAAAGTGTCCACTGTAGTCACGGCGAAGTATTCATTCCTGCCGACTGTTATGATGAACTCATAAACGACCGGGGAGGTTTGGTCTCTTCCATTACTGTTTTTAACACACAATTCCTGACTTCCTTCATTTATGAGTCAGAAGTGTTCATCGTCTTCATCACCCTAGCGGTATTAAAGGACAACACTCAATCTCATCAGTGACGACGGTGACTCTTTTGAAGATTTACACTCCGTAGTTTCTTTTAAACTCTATACAGAGGCATACTGGCTTGCTAACTATCTTACATGCTAACTAGCTAGCAACATACCGTAGCAAAGTACCAAACTGGGACGTACAGAGAAAGGAATGATGATGAAATTGATCAAAACGACGTAGCGTATCATTTTGAAACGTAAACATGTTTATTTTGATTGTTTAATACTGTCTGTCGATTTTGGGCCGCAGAAGGCGTTTTGTGGGGGGCGGGGTTTGTTGGAAATTTTACTCCATTTTCTCCCAAATTGGATAGCTACAAAACAGGAGGTCGAAGAGTAACTCATTCGGTGGCGCGAATTTTGGAGATCGTTCTGGATGCGGTTTTCAGTATAGTTATAGTGTGTGTACTTTGTAGTGGAAATGACTTACTTACTTAGCCAGTATATCAGTTTATAATTAATATTTGAGGTCTGGGTCGTCTCATACAACTATTTTTTCGAGATGAGCTCTCAGGAGCGGCACGGAGCGTCATCATCATCATCGTTATCATCATAATCCGCCTCATTATGTCATTAATCATCCAGGGTCGCATAATGAGGAACATTCTTGATGTTAACCAGCCATTTAGTCACAGGAGTCTGGCTCCTCTCCGAGGGAGCTTGGGGCACAGGGCGGAGGACAGGTGACAATCGCACACATTCACGTACTGTGGGCAATTTGGAAATGGAATCTTTGGAGTGGGTGAGGAAACAGGAGTACCCAAAGTAGTCCCATGAAACATGGGGAGAACATGCAAGCTTGTTGCACGCAGGGCGGAGACAGGATTTGAACCTCCGACCCTGGAGTTGTGAAGCAAGTGTGCTAACCACTAAAGCCACCGTGTCCACACACTCTTGTAATTTTGTAATTTTGTTCTGTCCATTAGCATGCTTTTGCCTTTGTAGCCATTGTGTGAGTTTCACATAATCCTACACCATTCCCCTATTGGTGGCTTTTAGATGAGTGTCGTAGCACCGCTCACACACGCAGATATTAATAAAAAATTGTTTGTTTTTGTTGTTGTTTTGTTTTGTAGCCTGTCGCCATCTTTGCAGGCTGACTGCATTCACCGTCTTCGAGCTCGTTACGTGATGTGTTCGCAGATTTCAACTCACGACCAAAGAATTGTTTTACGGTCGGCGATAGTAAAATCGGGGCGAAAATCGTAAAGTCGGTGTAAAGTCAGTCTGACTCTCACCGCCCCCTCTCCACTTTGTAAACTTGTAAATTGCAAATGATGTACTTCAGACTTTAGCAGGTATAGATTACCCATAATGCACTGTCATGTTCGGCAGCAAATGTACAGATTAAAATGAGTATGTGCAATATATGATATGTGTATGTAGAAAGAAAGAAAGGAAGAAAAAAAAAGTGATCCATTTTCTTCTACACACCTCGCCTTGGTGCGTCCTTGTGATTTTTGTCTCATTCATTATTTCAGATCCGCAGGGTGGCTCCAGCTCCAGTGCGATGATTGACAAATCCCGGAGCCAATAGGTTTGCAGAAGGGGCGGGCTTACGGCGCGCGACAGCCAAGCGGATAGCGCTCTATGAAAACATCACGATGGAGGAGTGTACCAGCGTGTGTGTGTGTGTGTGTATGTGCGCGCGTGTGTGTATGTTTGTGTGTGTGTGTGTGTGCGTGTGTGTGTATGTGTGTGCGCGCGTGCGCGTGTATAAATGGCCGCGCAGCTCTCTCTCTCCTCCGCATGTTTGACTTTCTCCAGCGATGTGGCGCTTCGGTGCAGAGCAGCAGCACGCAGCTTGCTTTTTTTAATTCCTCCATCCATCCATCCATCTCTCCATCCTTCTTCTTCTTCTTTTTTCTTTCTTTCTTTCTTTCTTTTCCTTTTTCTCTTTCTCCCCCTCCCCTGCTCGCGCTGTCCCTTTTTTTGTGTTCAATAAACACTTCATTTGAATCATTTTGAGCCTTGGTTATTGTTTCTTATTGTTCTCCTTATTATTATTATTATTATTATTATTATTATTATTATTATTATTATTATTATTTACTTATTTCATGCTGCCGAGTTGCAGATAAAGAGAAAGCGGATTCGTGGTTGTGGTCAGTGTAGCGCGAGCTCTTGTGGCTTTATTATTATTACTGGCTTTAACATTTCGCTCTGGACGTCGCCTAACTTTGCCTTTATACACACGGTAAGCTCTGATTATTCATTTTTGTCTGCAATTTTTTAAAATGCATTTATTTAATTATGACCTGAGATGATGGAGAAGGTGTGTGTGTGCGCGCGTGCGTGTGCGCGTGAGTGAGGCTTTACGTTGAAATATGACAGCTCGGGACCGGGAATAACTCTCTGCGTGTGTGTGTGTGTGTGTGTGTGTGTGGTTTTGCTGCGCTGATTTTGCATGCTGAGCGGCGCGTGCGTCGTGTGAAAAGCGTGCATGCAGTATGCATTATCCATACCTAATATACTGTAACATGCACCCTTATACTGCTACCACTACTGCTAATACTTTAAAAATAAAATTGCAATACATCCTCCTTTTATGTTTAGTGTAATTTGCATCCAATATCTTTACTATTCATTATTTTGTTTCTAATTCATATTATTAACACTATTTTGGCATTAAAATGAAGACATCATCACGGTATAGAGATGAGATCAGATAAGATGATTCCGTTAACTATAACAAGAATAATAATAATAACAATAATAAAAATGTTACTATTATCATTCTTGGACTTTTAAGAGGAGGCTCAACCCAGAGGTCACCTCCTTCTCATTGCAATAAAGCTAAAGGAGTCTATTTCCTTAGAAAGGGTGACATCTGTAACGTTTATCTATTTATATCTATACTTCTAACCACCAGTCTTTCAGTCATTGATCATCTTTTTTTCATTGTTATTATTATTTATTTTTTTTTGCGTTTTAATCCAATGATGTTTGAATTCTTTGTCTTGGTGTTAAAGCTGCATCCATCCTTAATGCTTCATATAGCCTAGAAGTTGAATATATAAGCTGTTGTATTAAACATAAAGTTAGTTCATTAGCCAGGTTTAAATAGCAATATGCTTATTTATTTATTTATTTATTTATTTATTTATTTATATGTATGATTAAGGCACATTACATTACAGCCAATCAGAGGGAGGATAAAAGAAAAGATGTGACACTAGTATGATGTTTGTGGTCACTAGACTAGTTTATATGATGTGTTTGTGATTACAGAATTTTTTTTTATTTCACAGCATATATAATAATATCACTGATAAGGTGCAATTTCGGGTCAGGTGACCTCAAGATTAGCCACTTTTTTAACAAATACATGATTTTATTACACTATTTTAACACATTATTTAACTATTGTTATAATATTTGAACACATTGGACTTCAGGAACAAAAGAATCAGAGATGTTTGATTGCTAATCCAGCACCACGTTAGTATTTGATTCCCATCACCTGTGGCAGGATAATTAACGCAGTAACTATTTATCCCGCCCACTTTTCATTCACTGTGTCCAATCACGACAAAGAAGAACGCAGATACTGTGCTCTGATTGGCGAATTGGCGCGGTAGTTTGTCTCCTGATTGGCTAATTGACATGCCAGTTTATTTAGGCGCGTCGATTTTTTTTTCTGCGCCACTGCGTTTACTTTGAGCACTGCTTTGGGCTGTTTTGGATCTGCATTTAAGCTAAAGGAACAACGCTGCGCTTTAATAAGTAAAAAGGTAAGAAAAGTCGAAAAAAGTTACTTTATTGTTAGGAGACTTCTGTAAGTGTTAAACGGTGGTGTGTAAAATGGCGCTTGTGCGCTTTGAAGCTTGTTGTTTTCGCTTATGTGATACTAATAAAGCTAATGCTAAAAGGTTTAACGCTTTTTTTTTTTTTAAATGTCTTTGTTTGAACGTTGTTGTTAGTTTAGCTTGTTTGTTTATTCCTAACACTTTCAAGTGGGGGAAAAACTCGAAAATTGAAAAAATTCATCGCGCGCTTGTCGTATTGAATAGCTATCTTAACTAGCTGTGCAGTGGTGGGCTGTGTTCCAAACGCCTCCCGTGTCTTTACACGAGTGTACTACGCAATCGATGACGTAGTGCGTTCCACACGTGGCGTAGTGCACTACATATCTGATACGCTGTAATTTAGGATTCGACCTAACACTTTTTTTTATTTGCTCGGTAATGGCGTTCGCCATTTTAATAAGTGACCGTTTTGTTTTTTACGTGTATTTATTTTTTTAATCTAAGGAAATATGTATACGCGTTTACTTGATCTATATAGTGCGTTTGTTTAGGGAATAGTGCTTATTTGGAGTATTTTTATTTTTCGTTTGTGCCATGCTTGTTGCGTGACGTCACGTCATTCATTTGAGTTCACATGGAGGAAATTGCTTGTGTACATAAACAAAGTTATCGAACCTGTTTACACGTTCAGCCTCAATAAAAATGTTTATTCATCAGTGCTGTGCGATTCTTGAGTCTGATTGGTCAGATGTTGGTTAGCTTTTTAAGTGCAGCTCAGGCAGGGTTGTATTTATTCACTTGAGCTGACTGATATTGTTGCTATAGTAACGGCTAATTCGCTGTGACTGTAGCAGATATACATGCTAACATTACTTTTATACACATCTATGAATGCCACATTATTGTTTCATCTTTAAATAGATCATTAAAGATGGCTAACTTGGTAAGGGGCTAGTTATCCAGCTCATAGTTTCACCACATGTGGGCATGAGTGGGTTTTCTCCAATAGTCTCGGTTTAAGTTCCCCTGAAATCAAAATGGAAATTGTGGTTTTTAGTATGAATATATTGGCCTTAAGGTTATCTATAAGCTTGCATGTAGAAGATAGGTGTTCAAAATGTGCATTCTCTCCATCACCAATAGGGATCAACAATTTTGTTCATCATTCTGCACTTCAGGTTCTGGTCAGATTTTCTATCCAATCAAACTTTCTAGAGTCTGAGGTGTCTGGCCCCCAAGGTTCCTCAAATCCACCTTGCCATACAGTATGCTTACATGGACAACAACATTCAGACAATACTCGGATTAAGAAACTAGCATGTAAACAGTGATTTCTGATGATCTTAATCTGACTAAAGTCATACTTGATGTAAAGACATTGATTTTTGACATGTGGCGTCTTCCTGTTTATCGAAGTACATTACGCACCTTAATCACATTATTAACGTCGTGTGGGAGTTTTCACCGCCTTTTGCCGCAGGATGCGCATACAGGATGGTCTGAAACCGCGTACTAACGGGCTATAGAGTAGGAAAAACACTTTGGCTACTATACTGTAGGTAAGTACGTTGGTTCGGACGCAGCCCATGGCTTCAAGCAGTCGTGTATTTGCATGTATAGCATGACATGATTAACTGCACTTGAAATGTGCGTAAAATTAAAAATGAAACTGCCAAAACTGTATACGGTTCCATAAAGAACTGCATGTTGATGTGAAATTCTGGAGGGAACGTCGTGACTTGTGCCGTTACAACATGTAAAATGGGAACATGAAAGGAGTATTCTAAAAGTGACTCATGTAAACACCTTAATCTCAATATTGTCTTATTCAGAATAAGGTCAATAATTAGATTACTGCTGTCCAGGTAAATGTAGTCATTGTGGAGCAGGAGAAATGTGTGTTTGGCTGTTTAAACACGTGCAGTTTGTTTTCTAGCGGTTGGTTTGTTATGAAGGAAGTGGTGTGAATTCATCTGTCAGTCTTTTCAATTACAATTTTGTTTGTCAAGTATGGCAAAACCACGAGGCTTTCAGGCAAGCTAAACGTTATTGGCTATTTAGAAAGGGGGAGGAGTCACTTTATATCCTGCCCTGACTTCCTGTTTCAGTGGAAATTACGTCGACACATGGGACAATGCTGTGCTTTTCAAGGCATGTCTTGAATAAGTTTTCATTCTTGGTGCTTTAAATGTAGACACACCTGTTGCGTAACTGTTGAGCGCTTAATGTTAAGTAACTGGTTGGTTAGCTAGCTTAGTGCACGGGGTTTGTTTCTAATTGGTCATCCTCTCATCTCCAAAGTGGTGGATGTCAAGGACTTGTCATGGTGTAATGCTTGAACTGGATCACTTTTCCTAGAACAGCACACCCTAAAGTTTTGTCCCTCTTCTACCATGTGCAATTTTTCATTTATTAATGAGCCGTATCATGCTTTTTAATCATTTATACACGCATTTAATGTTGTGGAGTGTCTGAGAAACAAGTCGGTTCCTGTTAGGATTTGTGTAGAGGCATGGCTCGGACGGACTGTAGTTCTTGCTGTAATATGAAGGATGGGTTTGTACGGGTGTTCCAGAAGTCTCCGTACAGGTCTTCCAGCAACGTCGGTTGCGCCTTGGTCAGTGGAGACTCGTGGACGTTCACGTCTCGGTTGGTCCGCAACACGTCTGTTTGGATTGGTTAACAACTTTGGCAAGAGTGCGTGCGTCTGATGTGCTTGCAATGTTTCCTGCAAGTGTGCCGACAAGTCTTGAAAAGTGAAGCCAGAAAGTTTTATCGCCCCCAGGTGGCTGGATGAAGTATAGGTCATAAACCCACCCTCTCCTCGTAGTCTAATGGGATGTGAGACCAAATAAACAGTCAAATTGCACTTCAAATAGAATTTTTTTCGAAAGATGGTTTCTGTCTTTTCAGGTAGTTTTTATTATGCTGATGTAAGTTCAAGTGTTTTTTTTTATACAAGTTTGATTTGTTATTAATTTGATGCTATAAAAATGGGGGCGTGAGGTCCATGATTGACAGCTTCTCTGAGCGAAGTAGTCACTGGGGCACCAATGGACTATTTTCAGGATCTTGGGGAGGAGATTGGAGTGTTTTTACTTTAATTTCTATAACTGTTTATTTGACCCTGATTATGAGTTGAAAAAGTTCAGGGGGGTGTGTTTGTGATTGAATCGGCGGGTAGTGTGGGCAGGAGCTTGATACCACGCTCCGCTTCATGCTTACTACTGCCCGGGCTCCCGGGTTTGCCGCCGCCCGGGCTCCAGAATGTCAGCGCCATATTGGGACGTTGGTGGCTTCACTGCAATGGAAGAGGGTGAAGGTGCGTCGTCCATCTTTGGTAGTCGCCGCACCAAATCGCTCCAAGTTTGCGTAACGTTAAACTTTTCTCAACTTTGTCCCGTCACTGGACACGCCCACATCTAGTCTCCACCGGTCGCCGTCGCTCATATTGCCAGAAGTCGCCCGCACTCACTGAAAAGGAATAGTTTCCGGTCGCTGTACGTGTGGACGTACCCTAACGAATTTTCCCACCTCAAGAACGTCTGCAGTGGCTCTCTGCTTGGCGTTGTGCCACATCGCTCCACCCTGGCGTGCGTTATTTTTGGTCTGGAGCGAGTTATTCCTTAAAAGTGCTAATTTTATTCCTCTTCTACTGCAGCAATTTGCCAATATATACATTAACTCGCTTTCTGGCAGCTATAAACATTTTTCTTCAGCAGTCTCAAGAAATTAAATAACGTAAAAAAAGACAGTTTGGCCTGTCTGCTGTACGAGTCCCTGTGAACATAACCACATGACTGAATTAATGGCAGGACTACAATCAGATCTTACCATTATAGAGAATTAATCGGCAGCACCTGACCAATCAGATCAGAGAATCCAACAGGAAGTGGATTTAATTGATTAAAATTCATGTTTCGCTCTTCAGAAGCGAAGGTCTGTGATCTGTTCAGAGTTGTACGAGCTCAGAATAATATTTTAATGGTGTTCGCGCAGCCGGCGGTGAGATTAATGTTGCAGCACCTGAGAATGTAGTAGTAGTGTAACTTGATGAGAAAGCTCTTGCGGGTGCCGCAGACTCGAGCGCTTCATTACTTTGAGTTTCTCATCAGGTTTTTAGAGCTGAGAGTTGATTAAACTGCTGCTGTAATCAGTGTGTGCTTGTTATTTCACTGTGCTCGTCATTGTGAGTGTGTACTGCCTGCTAGTCTTATTTTTGGGAAATGTTCGTTTATTTATTTTAAAACGAAATACTGCACTAGCTGCACGCTTATTGTGCAGCGTTCTCCAGCACAGTTTGAGGATTTTCCTGCTCTTTCCCAGGTTTGTTTCAGGAAAGTGTCCTGATATCATGTCTTTTATTCCCCACTGAAGCAACGTACATGATCGTGATTTTTGAATGAAACTATGCGCAGAAATACACGTCGTCGCGCGACCTTCGTCACGTCCTCTTTTTAAAACGGATACGAAAGCGGTTATACGCGTTTATAGGAACCTGAGCAGTGTAGGAACCTGAGCAGTGTTCGATCCTGAGAACGGAATCTGTTTGCAGTTTCTCCACCCAGATGGCTGTAGATGGTCCAATTTTCTGTTTCGCGCGCTGCTGTGATTGTGTTTAAATGCTAGCTAAAAGTTTTCCTTAAACCGAGGGCTTCACGTATGGAGTCCTAACGTGGCGGTTTCACACCAATGAATTCATGTGCAAACTTAAATCCCCAAGATTGTCCCGATTGAAGAACCGACACGAATGTTGTGGCTGTTCAGGTCGTGGAGTTGGAGAACTGGACGATATGATCTCGTTTTAAGTACGTCATGATGCGCCTTTCTGATGCATCATGGATATCGTCATTTCTTTTTAATAAGTGTTTTAAATAATACGTTTTAAAAAAAAAAAAAAAAAATTACAAGCTTACTTGAATCAGCTGATTTTTAGCACTTAATTGTTGATAAATTCTATTTATCATGCTCCCATTAAGTATTAGTCCATTTCTGTATTAATTACGTCGTCTGTCTGCGCGGCGCTTCGGTTTGAGGAAATCCGAACCCGTTCCTTTATCGTGACAGATTTTCGGGTCGGATCCCTTTCGAGTCTAGTTCCTCTTAAGGTTTCTTCCTCCTATCATCTCGGAGTGTTCTCTCGCCACAGTCACCTGACTTGCCCGTTAGGGGGAAAATCGATGCTTTTCAAATTCATATCCGCCGTTGTGCGTATATAAATCTGTAAAGCATGTAAATTTTAACGTTTCGTTGTTAAAAGCGCTATACAAATAAGACTGAATAAAATTTTGTGCATCGTAGACTTGCCTCTCCTTTATCCCCTACGTCGTAATACTTAAACGTATTGATCAGCTGATAGTGTGCAACATGGGAGTTAAATCCTTTACTTTGGGACCGTAAATGACCGTGTGCGCGCGCTTGTGATTCCAATGTGTGTTCGTTGTCCGATATCCTGTCAGGTCACGCTACGTTGAGCCGCTCGACTCGGAAAGTGTATGCTCTTGTAAAAGCCTCGTATCGTAAACCTGTACAAGGTATCGGTGGTTAATTTACAGTAATGGTCTTGGCGTACCGACATCGTAGAAGAGCTTTACTTCACAACACACACGCCAGTTATCGCTTGTGACGTAGCCGTTTTTTTTTTTTTTTGAAACAGCCATCAGGGTAAGCTCGAGACGATCGACGATAGTGTGGTCCCGACTTAAATTTCCTGGCTTGTTACAGTAACTCTTTCATGCATAAGTTATCTATCAAGTTTCTTAAATATCAGATTAATGTAAATGGATTGCCCATAAGCTCAACAAAGGCTTAAACAGTATGTTTAAGATATTATTATTATTATTATTACTATTATTTTTATTAAGTTTTTGAATTTCCAAACTTAATATTCGCGTTTAAATCTTAGTAATGTTAACGCTTGCGACGAGCTCCTACAGCTGTGTTTTCACAGGTTTCTGGCCACACCCTCTCGATATCCCTGTACTCGATGTCTTCATGTATCTATATCTATGTATTAAATATCTTCGTGACGCCGTGGCAAAACCTCTCTGAAGCCTAAAATATGACTGTTATTTCCCCTTGTTATTTCCCCTTGTTAACTCTTTCTTCACAGAAGAGTTTCACTCCGTTAGCGCCGACATCTTCCTTATGACCCAAACTTTTTCTTTCTCCTTATTGAAATGTCTGGAACGTCCACAGCATCCACCGTTTCGCGTTTAGGAGAAGCAGCCTTATTAGCGGTGTATGGAAACGCGAGTCTCGTCCCTCTTCCTTCCTCACTGATCCGTGCGCCGCGAGACTAAATATGGCAAGTAGCAGCTGTCAAACGTCTGTTTTCAGAGAAAGTCACGGACGTTGAGACTCGAATGATCAGAGGAGCATCGAGTTTGGTGAAACACAGTAAACCGGTAATTTCCTCAGAGGAGGAAAAACGCGGACCTGGCCGATCTGGGTGGAGCTAAAACTCTCAGAGGAGCGCCTGTAAAGTGGGAAGTTGTGCAGTGTGAATTTAAACCCATGTGAATAAAGCTTTAAATGCAATCTCTTAATATATAGACAAAGGAAAAGTATTTCCACACATTGGCTCCTGTTGAGCTGCTTGTTGACGTGAGGCTGCGTGGCTTCTGTCATCACTTGACTGACTTTATATTGCGCTATAAGCAGTTCTGATATTTCAGGCTACACTTTTAAACAATTGGGTCAATTTTTTTCCCCCTCTATCTGGTATCTGATCAACAGTTACTCCCATCCAAAGTTTTGCTGGTACCAGCTCGACTCTATACTGGGGAAGTCTATAGTCGTACTCTGTATACGCTCTACTTCTCTATACTCTCTACGTCTCTAATAGTCGTACTCTCTATACTCTCTACATCGCTGTACTCTCTACGTCTCTAATAGTCGTACTCTCTACATCGCTGTACTCTCTACGTCTCTAATAGTCGTACTCTCTACGTCTATAGTCGTACTCTATACTCTCTACGTCTCTATAGTCGTACTATCTATACTCTGTCTCTATAGTCGTACTCTGTACATTTCTAGACTCTCTGTACATCTCTATAGTTGTACTCTCTAGACTCTCATGGCGTAGTGTAGGAGTTAATGGCTTCGGGCTGTGTGTGTTTTATTTGCTTAAGATGCGTCACTCCGGTGTTTTGTTGCCGATGGGCTGTAATTTGGATTTGCGAAAGCTGTGTCTGTTTCGTTTTACCTTCGTGGCATTTAGGCCCCTGACCTTTTAGTAAATGGCGTGTACGTTCTCCCTTGAGCCACATTAACATCGCAAATGTTAAACTTTGCTGGTATTAAGGTGAGAAGTCGGTGTCTGAAAGCCTTCCTCACTCCTCATTTCAAGTGCAGCACATAGTGTTTAACAGGGTGTGTTCTTCACTTCGCAGTCGTCGGGTTCGGCGGGTAGGTTCCCGAGGGGAAACGTTGACCGTTGACAGGATCAGACGATGACGCAGAGACGATGTATGGATATCGTGATGAATTTTACACATGATGTTTTTAAGAAAATATTACATTGTGTAATGTAATCTCAGGTCCTGTTTAAACCCTTGATTGAGATTTGTCGTATGTCCGGAAGAGATGGTCTCTGTGCTCAGGGTCGTTTGTGTTCTATTTATCATCAGTGTTTCTGAAGTGTCTTTGTAGTCAGCGTTTATCTTGCGTTAGTGCGAGTGTTTAGTCGTGTATCTGTGCTCACAAAGTGCTTTCATTTCATGGAGAACACTTCATGTGTTTAAAAAGCTCAAATCTTTCCTCTGTTGAATTCTCTGAATGTGCCGTCTCCCTCCTCCTCCACCTCCTTTTTCTTACTTTTTCATTTTACTTCTTTCTCCTCCTTCTTTTTTTCCTTCTGCCTCATACTTTCTTCCCTTTTTCTTCATTCGGCTACCCCTTCCGTCTCATTCTTTGTTCTTCGTTCTGCTCCTTTCTTTTATTTCTCCCTTCTTTCTTCCTCCTTCCTTCCTTCTTAATGTTTCTTCTTTTTCTCCTTTGGCCTCCTTCTCCTCACCTTTTGTTTCTCCTTCTTTCTTATTCCTCCTTTCTTATTCCTTCCTCCATCTTTCTTATTCCTTCCTCCATCTTTCTTATTCCTTCCTCCATCTTTCTTATTCCTCCTTTCTTATTCCTTCCTCCATCTTTCTTATTCCTTCCTCCATCTTTCTTATTCCTCCTTTCTTATTCCTTCCTCCATCTTTCTTATTCCTCCTTTCTTATTCCTTCCTCCATCTTTCTTATTCCTTCCTCCATCTTTCTTATTCCTCCTTTCTTATTCCTTCCTCCATCTTTCTTATTCCTCCTTTCTTATTCCTTCCTCCATCTTTCTTATTCCTCCTTTCTTATTCCTTCCTCCATCTTTCTTATTCATTCCTCCTTTCTTATTCCTTCCTCCATCTTTCTTATTCCTCCTTTCTTATTCCTTCCTCCATCTTTCTTATTCCTCCTTTCTTATTCCTTCCTCCATCTTTCTTATTCCTTCCTCCATCTTTCTTATTCCTCCTTTCTTATTCCTTCCTCCATCTTTCTTATTCCTTCCTCCATCTTTCTTATTCCTCCTTTCTTATTCCTTCCTCCATCTTTCTTATTCCTTCCTCCATCTTTCTTATTCCTCCTTTCTTATTCCTTCCTCCATCTTTCTTATTCCTTCCTCCATCTTTCTTATTCCTCCTTTCTTATTCCTTCCTCCATCTTTCTTATTCCTCCTTTCTTATTCCTTCCTCCATCTTTCTTATTCCTTCCTCCTTTCTTATTCCTTCCTCCATCTTTCTTATTCCTTCCTCCATCTTTCTTATTCCTCCTTTCTTATTCCTTCCTCCATCTTTCTTATTCCTCCCTTCTTATTCCTTCCTCCATCTTTATTCCTTCCTCCATCTTCCTTCCTCCATCTTTATTCCTTCCTCCATCTTTCTTATTCCTCCTTTCTCTTCCTTCCTCCATCTTTTATTCCTCCCTTCTTATTCCTTTCTCTTCCTTCCTCCATCTTTCTTATTCCTTCCTCCATCTTTCTTAATCCTCCTTTCGCTTCCTTCCTCCATCTTTTATTCCTCCCTTATTCCTTTCTCTTCCTTCCTCCATCTTTCTTATTCCTCCTTTCTCTTCCTTCCTCCATCTTTCTTATTCCTTCCTCCATCATTCTTATTCCTCCTTTCTCTTCCTTCCTCCATCTTTTATTCCTCCCTTCTTATTCCTTTCTCTTCCTTCCTCCATCTTTCTTATTCCTCCTTTTTCTTCCTTCCTCCATCTCTTATTCCTCCTTTCTCTTCCTTCCTCCATCTTTTATTCCTCCCTTCTTATTCCTTTCTCTTCCTTCCTCCATCTTTCTTATTCCTCCTTTCTCTTCCTTCCTCCATCTTTCTTATTCCTTCCTCCATCTTTCTTAATCCTCCTTTCTCTTCCTTCCTCCATCTTTTATTCCTCCCTTCTTATTCCTTTCTCTTCCTTCCTCCATCTTTCTTATTCCTTCCTCCATCTTTCTTAATCCTCCTTTCGCTTCCTTCCTCCATCTTTTATTCCTCCCTTATTCCTCTCTTCCTTCCTCAATCTTTCTTATTCCTCCTCCTCCTCCATTTTGCTTTTTCTCCTGCAGCTTTCTCCTTTCATATGTTCTCTCCTCCTTTTTCTTTAAATATCCTTCTTTTTTTTTCTCCAGTCTTACTCCTTTTTCTCTTCCTTCATCTTTCTTTTCCTCTCTTTCTTATTCTTCCTCCTTGTCCTTCCTTCCTTCTTTCTCCATGTGTTCTTCCTCTTCTACATCCCCCTCTTCCTTCTGCCTCCCCATTTTTCCTTCTCCTTGTTGAACTGCTCCGTGTGTCGGGGCTGGAAGTTGTGGTGAGGTTTTACTCATCAGTCGTGATGGATGGTTAATCGGAAAGCGTATTATACCGACCTCAAATAATCCGAGTGGGAACGGAGAAAGTCTTAAACACGGTCACTCATCTCCTCGTCACTACTTCCCTAACTGACCTGTAGACGCGAGATCCTCGTCATCGCTGTCAGAGCGCTGTTTACGCCGGCGTCCATGAGGATTTCCACGCTTTATCACGGTGTATCGTATAACCGGTTACGTGTGTGTTTAGTTTACAAGATTAGAACCAGATTTGCATGGTGTTCAGGACTGACAGCGAAAAGGAGGCGTACGAGCTTGTCGTGATGCATTATTGAGGCCGAGTGTTTAAGATCTTCAAACCTCTCAAGCAGGGGAAACGGAGAGAAAGAGCGAGAGACGAACACAGAGGAGCTGTCCTTTGTCTCGGTGTTGCAGTTGAACAGAGCTGTCATGGAAGTAGGTTAACTTACTGTTCGAGGCCCTGAAAAATATATATATATATTTCTTTTTCTCCCCTCTGGTGTGTGTGAGAGCATGCACATTTTGAGCAATAGAGAATGTGAGCCTGTGGTTCTTCACCATGGGGGGGGGGGGGGGTTGCTGTTAAATACGTCCTCTACGGAAATGTATATGTATGTGTATATATTTTTTTTTAATTTAAATATTTGTTTGTAGTTAACACTAACGAGAGAGAGAATTATGATGCTTTCAGTCAGACATAATTGGACACGTGGACTGCTAGCTTGGCTAACGTGTTCAGTTGAGTTTATTTCCCCGAACCCGTGGACTCTTAGCAGCCTCTATCCTACTGAACGGGTGCATCTGCCACGTGGTTACGGTTTTATTTGTTTATTTGTTTCATGCCATGAGCCGCTCGATCGAAAGCTACGGTGGCGCGCGTGTCCGTGATGGAGTCCTGTGCTCGTAATAAATATATTGCGGTCGTAAAAGTGAGATTACGCTGGGATGGAAGAATGTTGTATTTAACGTGTTGACGCTGTGCACTTGTTCGGTTCGGACCGGGAGAACGGATGCTCTCGGGCTGCGAGCTCGGTCGTGCCGCGTGACGGATGCGTGTAAGAATCTGAGACGTAAACGAGAGTTTCGCAAAAACCGTAACGGTTTCTGCACGAGGACTTGGTGGAGAGTCGTCTCAATATACCGTGAAGACGTGTCCAGCTTACATCCCATAAAGGTGAAAGAAACCTGTTTGAACACTTCAGGGACGATAAAAGCTTGTCGCCATGGTAATGCAAGAGCCGAGTGACGGAGGGGGTGTGGTGGGCCGAGTTTAAAAATAAATAAATAAAAATTCAGTTGTGGCTGCCATCTCCAGCTTTAGGTTTTATTCAGTGGTGTTTTTCATTTATTTATTACCCAGTAAAAAGTTAGGACGGTAAATGAGTGTAACTAGTTATTAGATGTAACTGAACGGATCTCGTGCTCTGTTTTGAGCAGCAGTGGAGATGCTGGAGTTACTGTACGGTGAAGTCGCCCTGATGAACGCCGCACTGTAGAATTATACCACGGTAAGTGCTGAACCAAACGGAGATTACGTACGTGTTCACAACAGGCAAGGAAAAATAAGCTTTTCACGTGTCCCGTCATCCAAGGATGTTTAACCAGCTCTTACTAAACATTTTTCCTTCCTCCTCCTCATTCCTCCATGTTCTTCCTTTTTCTCCTTTTCGTTCTTCCTCCTTCCTAGTCTTCAATCTTCCATTTTCCCCTTCCTCGGCTTCCTCCTCTTCGTTCCTCTTCCTCGTTCCTCTTCCTTTTCTCCTTCATTCTTCCTCCTTTCCCGTCTTCGTTTTTCCTTTTCCCCCCTTCCTTGGTCTTCCTTCCTCCTCCTTGGTCTTCCGCCATCGTCATTCAGCGTATAATTGTGTTCATTCTTTTTTTTTTTTTTAAAAGTGAGTTTTAGTAAAATTCTTATTCAAACCGCTGAAACCACGGAGGCTTAATGATGTAAAAAGATGCACAGGCTAGCTAGGCAGTGTATTTTGGTTCGTGGCTAAATATTTAGCCTCATGGATAAATATCCTTAATTGTTCCAAAACTCATCTTGGCACGTGTGGTTTGTTTTTTTTTTTTTTTTTTTTGTTTTTGTTTTTTTAACGATGTTATATCCTAAATAGTTTCTGTTCTCAGCGTGACTGAGCACTTCCCTAATCATGTAGGCCTGCGTTTTGAACATGATTGAGTTAAAGCAGCTCTCTGTACGTAGCTGCGTCCTGACAGCCGGAGCCGTGTGCAGAACGGCAGCGTCGAGAAGCCGTTAACCCGCGTGTTGCGTACGTGGGCGCGAGATCATTTGGCGCTCCTTTCTGGATTATTTTTGCCTCGCAGCTTGCTATAACACCCGCAGCGATGGCAAGAAGTGTGACCGTTTTCAAGCTTTTGGTTTGGACCGTGCAGGTTTTAACCCTGAATTCACCAAATCAGCGTTTCATGTAGAAGCTCAAACACCAGATTGGGTAAATGCACTGGTTGTGGTTGGAGTATTGGATAGAGGGTATAAACACTTCTGCCCTTTCATGCTTCTGAAATCATGCCAAAAATCGGAATTGGATTCTGGATGAAATTGCTCTCGGTAGCTGTGTGTTCTCAGGCAGCTCTGTTTGTGTCGTTGTATTTTGGGACGATTTTAAAGCAAACCTGAGACAGGTCGAAACGGTCTGAAATAACAGTTGGTACTGTAGCACAGTTGAGTTTTGGTTTGTATGGAGGTGAGAGCATTTTGTTTCTGGCCCCTTACTACAGCGATTATGGGAGACCCTTTTTTGCTTTTTTTAGATAAATGGTTAATTCGACTGTCCTCCGACGTGGGAAGTCGTAGACTCTGACTCGTGCCGTTCTACCTGGTGTGGGGAGAAATGTTGCAGAAAAGGTTAATAAGCGAATACGCTACGTCTCTATGGCGATGGATCCAACACAAATATGTACATCTACATACATGTAGAACTCGTTTAAACTTGAGACGCTCTAACGTTTACTGTCTTTCTGAGCAGTCCATGCTGATTTGACGTCAGATGTCGAACTCGTAGTTGCGGAGACGGTCCCGAGTCGCTAAGTAGCGATCCCGAGGCTCGTTTCCTCCTAATAGGAGGTTTGAAATTACAAGCAGAAGTAGCACTCGGCTCAAACATGAAGAGAAAGTTCTTTTGGCAGGGAAACATTCACAGAAGGGGCAGCGATGAAGGCGCGTTTAGTTTTGCTTCACGACGACTTTGCCTGGATGAACTTTGTCATGTGAGCCGAAAGACTGTCGCGCTTGTTCTACGTGGTTTCTCGACGGTCGTCTCGACGATTCCGAACGAGCGTCACAACTGAAATCAGAATGATTTTCAGACGTTCGATGTGAAATCTCGTTTGTCTGTAAGGTCGGCTTCGCCTGTTGGTCCGGGCTCACTAATGCTAGCCTCCGCCATCTTAGCTAACTTGCGCTTGCTTCCTTCGTGTGACTGGAGCAGCTCGTCGTCTCGGACGTCAGCTAGGCTACACGTCCCGTCTTATCAGGTGAATCGCACCTGAAGCGGCGTACTGCCCACACTTTCCGATTCAAAATCTTCTGATCCTTGATCCATAAGTTGCTTTATTTACTTGTAACAGTTAGGTGGGTCCATGAAGCTCCGCCCTCACGATCTCCGGTGGCCTGTGGTGCAGTGTCTCTGGAATGATGGACAGGAAGTGCATCCAAACACAAAAGCGTTCGGTTTCCACTGCGTCCTAGCTTTCTATAAACGTAACTAGAGAAGGTTTTTTTTTAGCTTGTAATACGTTCCCGGAAAAATCTCTCGCCGCGTGTTCGGCTTCGTTATATAGTCGTGTAACGTTACGCGTCATCGTTATGTTAATTCGTGACGCCACTCAAACGTTTTATCTGAAATTGGTCAGAGAAAGCGCTGGAAGTCTTGCATCCAAGTGTCAAATGTAAGATTTTACTCCGTAATGTTGGTCATAATGATTAGAAAGTGCTGCAATGTGTGCTGTATAGCTTGTTCTGTGCCGTGGGTCAGCACTCGGACGCTTCAAGCAGCGGAAGATGAGCCGGGGAAATGTCGGCCATCTTGAAGTGTTTACTGTCAAATCACCCATAAATCCATCATCCAGGCCGGCAGCAGCACTTCCTCACTGCATGGCTCATAACGTTATTACACCTTCTTTAAACCTGAGATGGTGGAAACACTCGTCGTCCTGTATTTCTCTCTTAGTTCTGGATGATTAAACCGTTTATCGTGGGAGAAATGGATCTCGCCCAAGCGTACTGCGGTATGAGAAGTGAGCATCGGCCCGTGTCGACTGTAATCCTCTGCGCCCCTGTTAGGGATGAAACGGTTACCGGTTGCGCGATACAATTCCCAGACTGTTAGTATTACCGTGTCACGTTTAAATCATCATTAAAACAGTGTACGATTTAACCCGATTTCTAAAACTCGCGGTAAACGCCGTCCACACTCCCAGCGCGAGTCTGACGCAGGCGCAGCACGCAACGATGCTTTTTGAGCGTGAAAACGGACGCTACAATTAAAAACTGAAACGAGTCCGTTTGATTCGGCACGTCTTTAACATTTTTAGCACATTTTAACAACACCGTGATCATACTGATAACCGTGATGGTTTTGGACACGATCATGGCGATGTGAAATGCTCATACCGTTACGTCTGTGGACTCCGTGCACGCAGAGTGAAGGCGATTTTACGGACTGATCTAAAACAGTGAGGTGACTCTGACCCTCTCTCTCCTCCTGTAATCTCCTACACTCGAACCTCAGCATGTCGTCACTCAGACCTACTGCTGTTTATACCTCTGTTTTGATCGCTGTGGTCTGAGCACCTACCCCGTTCTGCTCTAAAACACACGCGCGCGCGCGCACACACCAACTGCTGCACCATTTGTTGCAGGACTGAATAAAGGCTTGTTGCGTCATGAATAAATTGAAAGAAATTGAAAGGCGCATGAATAGAAACAGTCGGGTCATTCAGTGTGCAGTTCATCTGAAATCTATCTATCTATTTATCTATCTATTTATTTATTTATTTATTTAAATGGTGAAGTAAAACCACCACAGACTGAACCACTTGAAGGACAGTCATGGGGGTGGGGTACAGCCATGTGTGGGGTTTTTTTTTATTATTATTTTTTTTTTTTTTAAAAAATGCTTTCAATTATAAAAACCCTAAAGAAGTTTGTTTTTGTTTTTAAATGTTGCTTGCAATCAAAAACCCAAATAAACAATTTTATGCAGTGTTGGGGTGTGTGGGGGGGGGTTTTTTTTTTTTTGGGCCCTTTTCCTATTTTGTGCCAATGATAACATCCCAAATTAAATTACCTATAGAGCATAATGTTTTACCTTTTTGTCTTCTTTTTTCCTGTTTTTTTTGCTTTGATTTATTTTTTTGCTTGTAATCATAAAACCCCAAATAAGTCATTGTAAATGATTGTAAAGCAATGTGCTTTATTTATTTATATTGGCAGATTCTGTTCCAAAGCTGCTGCAGACATAGTGTATATACAATATTTATACAATTTTATTTTAAATATTTTTTAAATGCTTTAACGCATTGTTACATCTTTGACAAAATGGCCGCCTTCAGCCTAAGTTCTGGCTGTGAACTGCATTAATTCCCACTGTCTCTCCCCCCCCCCCCCCAACCCTCCTGTTTCTATGTTCTTGCATGTTGCTGGTTCCTGATCAGTCCGTACAGGACTCCGGTGAGTTTTCTGTGATCGTCGCGGCCAAAACGCTTGATTTTGCTGCGGGTTTGTGCTTTTTTTTTGCGGAAAACGACTTAAATCGGCGAAATCGCAGTCGCGAGGAATAGACGCACGTGAATAGAAGAGGGCTTGTGATAATGTCACATGATGTGTCTTGGCCGGAATCTGCAGAAAATCGTTGGTAACTTTTTTTGGGAAAAATCGCAAGCTCCTCTGAATATTGTGGCGTTGACTTGATTTTGTGTTCCCGTGATCACCAAATCCTGCAGGTACTGTCCAAAAAAAAGTTCAGTACAATCCACTTTGTAGTCTTTAATCTAGTAAAAAACATTTAATGTTTAATTTTGCTCCCGTTGACCGAGAACGGGACTACACACTGGTAAATTGTGTAGTTTATCGCGATGTCTCCTTGTGATTTACCCCCCCCCCCTTAATAAACACTTGCTGTTTTATAAGTGACCTCGTTATTGCCGAGTGGCGTGTCATGATGGTGCGACGATCAGCTCTCGAGCAGAGCGGGATTGTTGCACACAGAGCTGTACTCAAGCTCCTATTCAGGGTTGAGGGGAAACTAACCATACTCGTGTCCTTCCCCTGAGGCCGAGACGGAGCGTTATCCAACGGTTCGGCATTCATCCTTACGAATAAAGCCTCTCCCAAGTAGGGCAGAACACTTCAGAGTATTGCTTTAAAGAATTATTTATTTTGACCTGCTCCATCATGTTAAGTTACTCTGACCCAGGGGCAGTTTTTACACCCTGCTGAAATGCACTGCATGAACATGAGTTAAGCCTCAGAGGTCCAATTCTGAACTTTTAAATCAGATTTAAAGGTACACCGTGTTCGCAGACCCAGATCCGAGATAAATAGTGAAGCTGCTTTTTGTTCTAGTTGTTAAGGTCCTGCTGGGGTTTTATTTAGTCATTTTATTATTTCCCCCTGATTAACTCTTGTTGGTGCCTCTGAGAAATGACGGTGAAAGATTTGGACGCTGTACAAAGTGTTATCGGATACGTTGGGAGGTTTTAAGTTTGCAAATGTAGTAAATTTATCAGCTGCTCACCGGGTGACTAAACGCTACAATCTGGCTGCCTGGAAACAAGCTATTTTTTTTGTTGTTTGAAAACCAGTCATTTTTTTTGGCAGATATTGGCATTAATTAAAGTATATAAAAAGAAAGGAAGAAATAAATCAAACCAACACAAACCTGTAAATGAAGACTAAACTGTAGCTGGAAGCTGTAGACATGCCTCAGCTTTTGTGCTCACTTATTACATATTCTGAAATGTTTTTCTTGGCAGATAATTGAGTCAAAATACCTTCCACTTCAAACTTTACCCTGATTGTTCATTTTGTGCTCCCAGTAGTCTGTGCGTTTGCCCTTTTATGGCGTTTCATGGGCGTTGCTGCATTCAAACGAGGCGTGTCGGGAACGCCCTTCGCGCTTTACCGAGCCGACCTTCTGATTTGACGTACGGCGTGAAAGCAGAGATCGAAAATGAATTGCTGCAGTAATCATAAATCTATTATTAAGTGTTGAAAGGTCACTATTCGAATTGTGTTCACCAGATAAAATGTGGTCTGTGTATGAAGTTAAAATGCTACAGTTAGAATCGAAGAAACGTCGTAGAGCTGTCGGAATATAGAAATGGAATCTCCTGAACAGTGGACACGCGTCCGTCCTGAAATCCACTTCTCTCCTCTTTTATTGGGCTGCTTTGTGAAGCCAGGAAGTGGGCCAATGTTTTAGTCCCTGTTGAATTAAAAGGTGAAATTACAGAGGGAGAGAAGAGTGTAGAAGCTAGATAAATAGCACGGCCGTCTTCCTCGTCTCTTTTCCTTTGCTTTTTTTTTTGCCGCGCGCAGCGTTTTTGTCTGGCTCACAGTCAGCCTTTCTTTTCCTCAGGCTGTATTGAGCTTTTCACAGGCTAAAGATGCGGTCTCTGTAGAGCGAATTCTGACGCTGCCGGATTGGATCGATTCGCCCTTTTGTATCTGTCGGACGTGGTTAAATTAGAAAAGCTGGTGTGGGGGGACTTAAAAAAAACAAAAACAAAAAAAAACCATATACAAATCTGCAGCAATGCCAATCAATCTGTTTGATTTGGTTAGGATTTAGAGTCGACTTCCTGTTGAATCTGTGGTTGGTTGGTTTGTTTGCAGAGGGTTTCATTATTAAAACTGAATCCTTTCTGTCTTCCCTCTGAACTCGTATTAATTTATTGAAAAAAGAAAAAAAAAAAAAAAAAACCCCCCCCCCCAAACAACTCCATTTTATATTCACGTTATTTGCAGAGTGTCCTCCTTATCATAACAAGCACAAGTCCTGTCAGAGGAGCTGAGGATGGTTCCCGAGTGTTTGATCATCTCGTATCTGCTTTGTCTTCATTTATTTATTTTTAAGTTTATTTTAAAGAACGTTGTTCATTGTCGAGTCCGTTTTGCATGGGACCGTACTTCTCGTTGTTCGCCTCAGTGTGGATCTCTAATCGGGCGAGGACTCTGAAATGGCACCCGAGACCAAAACGACCGGTCTGAGCGGTGGAGCTGTCGATCCTCTTCCTAGCGGACTCTAGAGAGAAAGTGGTTCCACTCGGATATCCTTCAGGAAGTGAATCAGACGTTGTATTTTGGGATGCAGCATTTAAAGATGATGACTTTGTGTGCTAAACTGAGCAAAAGGACAGAGCTGTAGCGCTGTAGAAATCCTGTGTGCTGGAGATGTAGACCAACTAACAAATGAAGCGCTGCGTGTGATGCACAAAACGTTTCAAACGCACCAGTTGCATGTTCTTTAATCTCGCTCACACCCACACACACACACACGTGCGGCGCTGTAAAGATTAGTTCATTTCCCATCGTAGTATTTCTGACCAGTGACTTTTACAGGGATGTTCTCAGCCCAACACATTCCTCAGCCCAAATTTAGTTTTAGTTAGTTTATTTTCTGGTGTGACCATGAGCCATGTGAAGCCAAACCAAATTTTGCTTTGATTTGTGCTCAAAAGTCTAACAGGTGTGAAAGTGCTCTTAAATGCTGTCCGTTTCAGTAGAACGTCCCCTGAATGTCCTTGTTGCGTTAGAAGAGCTGAGGGCTGACCTTTTCATCCTTTATCATTCTGTTTTGGGAATATGGTTTGGTATGGAATGAGATGTGCGCCAAAAGTATTCAAGAAACGAGCAAAAATGTACGACGAGACAAGAAAGAACACACCGAAACTGGAAAAGGTGAACTCGTCAGATAAACGCCGTTCTCGGTTCACGATTTTCTAAGCTTGGTTTTCTGTGATCATGGTTTATGAATGCGCTGCCGGAGTTCTCGTTTACGCTCCACAATGGCCGCTCTGGCACAAATCTCGTGTGGGCGGGGCTTGAGAGCGATTTACTCTCATTGGCTAGTGAGATTTGAATGGGCAGCTCGAGTGTCCAACTGTGGAGGGTGAGGCTCCGTGTCGTTCCTGAGAGCTCTTCAGAAATTAGTCGTATGAGACTACACACACCTCAAATACTAATCATAAACTAGTTTCCACTACAAAGTACAAACACTAACGATACTGAGAACTGCAAAACTCACTCCACAGAAATCTCTACTTGCTGGTCAAAGACCTGTCGATCCAGATCTCACTAGCCAATAAGAGTAAATCGCTGTTAAGCCCCACCCACAAGAGAATGGTGACTGTAAACTTGTTCACTGTTTTTCTTCTTTCTGGTTTCATATTTTCGTTCGTTTCTTAGTTGCGTTCAATACTTTTTGGCACAAATTTCACTCCGTAGTTTGGATGCTGCCCCAGTGGAGCTGCAGTCCGACTGGAGTTATTCTTAACGTCTTAAGCATTTTTTTTTTTTAATCGCTTGAGATGATGGTTTCCGCAGAACTGTTCCGCTCGGTTATCGGATTAAAACGTTTTATTCAGGATTATTTAAGTCGGTGTGTTTTTAAAATTTTTTTTTTATTTGCGTTGGACTACCGGTTGGTTGTTCTGAGGCTTGTTCTTCGACGTGATGCTGGCTGTTGGTTTGAAATGCTGGATTTGGGTTTTTCTTATTCCGTTCCGAGTCGTAGATGTGTTTATTCTACTCCCAACAAGTTTGTAGTGATGGAGGACACGATGAGGATCTCGCACTGATTGTAGGACACACGTCGCCTTACAGCTATTTACATCAGCAATGCACCTCTGATGTTTTGTATAAATTAGTGAGGGGGGAAAACTCCGAGGTAATCAGCTTGGTTGCTACAAGATGGCAGCGTTGGATACGTTTCAGGTGTGTGGAAATTTTATATATAAAATAAATAAATAAAAACTGGTCGTGGGCAGTGTGTGCAGTCAGTGAGCGAGGATGGAAACGTGGCCAGATGGGTGGAGATGCTAGTCAAAGACCTACTGCTGTTTTGTCAAGAGCGCAAAGGCACCACGCTACATCACTGAGAGAGGACAAGGACTGAGCTTACATAGTCGCCTCTTTCTGGGTATTCAAGTGCTCGTTCATTATCTCTGTCCGAATGCAGCTCCATGCACGTTCCTCGTTTGTATTAATTAGCGTGTTAACTGGCCATGCTCTAGATGATTAGGTTTCCAGGCAACCAAAGCACAGGCCTGGGTGAGCACGTTGGACCCGGTGAGAGTTAACAGGCCTAAGACGCAATTTCGCCGTCTCGGTTACATAACGATATAAAAATACTGCCGAGGTTACCGTAGCTTTTCTGAGGTGTGGCGAAATTCCTGTTTATTATTCGTGTTCTACCTCTTGTTTGCGAATCGGAACTGAAATGCCTCAAATCATGCTGATTTAAATAATAATAAAAAAAAAATTCATCTGATCAGAAGTGATGGTGAACACGAGGCTCACAGGTTTCAGGTTCGTATGTAAAATTGGACCTCAGTACGGGAGGAGGAGGAGGAGCGGTGATCTGATGACATGAATACAAATACGTTTGATGAAAGATTAACATTTAAAAATATTGGAAAATGACATTTTACGTTGGTCCTGATCTACTTTTCTCCCACTACTATGTACTGATATCACAGTGGTTTGCTTTGTAATTATTACAAGATGAATGGATTAAAGTAATTTTATTTGTCGTTATGGTTTCGGGATGCGTATCGTCTCGTGGCTTTAGCGTATTGTCTCATAGATGATGGATTTTTTTTTGTTTGTTTGTTTTTGTTCGCAGTTGTTCTATACGGCAGTCGAGTATAAACCGAGACGTGGTGGCGATTTAAAGGCTTTAAATAAACTTGAGTGCATCTTGACGTTCCTCTCTTAGACTTTCACCACGGTACTAAATTACAAACGACTGAACGAGGCACGGAAAGCTTGCAGGTGCACAGGGAAGAGAAATAATATACACTTACTCAAGTGATTATGCAAAAAGCTAAGGCTTTAGAATTGTTGCTCGTTACATCTGCGTTTATGATGATTACGATTTTTAGCACTGGACAGTGTGGATGTGCAAAAACACCATGGCCTGCTATGGCTACAAAAATAAATGACTAAACCAAAAAAAAGGAAAAGATAATTCTAATTTTTTACAATTCTAATGAATAAAAATAAATTGGTTTTATAAATGTAATGTTTCAGTACAAAGTCTCTAATAGGTATTTTTTGTTGTGAAAAGATCAATGAACTTGACCATTTTTATCCCAAATTAATTAGAAACATCAAAGATTTTTAACTTGTTCAGTATGGGGGAAATAATTTTTACAATTTTCTCGATATAAATCTTGATTTTATTTGTATTCCACTTTAGTCTCTTGTGTGGGTTTTTTTTTTCCCCTCCTTTAATTTAATTTATTCATAACCTTGCTCCTGCTATTAATGTAGCCCTCGATGATGCGTTGTTAAAACCTTTTTTAAAATAATTTAAAAAAAAAAAACAAATCCTTGACATTCGTATCCTGAAGTAACTTATGATCTCCATATTCTGTCACCGTATTTGTCCGGTTCGAACGCTAACCAAGTGAGATTAGGAATAAAGCTAATAAAACCTTTAGCTAATATGTTTTCCATGTTCCTTGGTGAAAGTACAAGTAACTGCAATCGGTAAAAAAAAAAAAAACTTAGCTTTTCTACCTGAGTGAATTGCAGATGAGTGATGTTTACTTTAGAAAAGAATTTGTGTGCCCTGGCCTAAAATGAGCATTAGTGTACTCTATTCACTTTTTTATATATACACACACACTCGCACAGCTTCATATATATATGGAACTGTGGCACTTTTGAGCTGTGGATTAAGAACGAAAGAAACGATGAGTTTGGTTTGCATTCTGCAGGGTTTTTTTTTTTTTTGGCGTATAGTGTGTATTTTGGAAATTAAAGTTTCATTTGTGTGTAAATTGTGACATTGGATTGTAAAGAATTCTTGAGCATGAACTGTGAGTGGATTTTTATTTATTTTCATTTTTCTACATATGAATTTGCAAATGTTGTGTATCTGTTCTGTCTGATGTATGGAGTGATGTTCGGTTGTAAACGACTTGAAAATGTCTGCATGGCTTCCCTAGCCCCCCCCCCCCCCACTTCCCAAAAAACTGAATCCCTCCCCCTCTTTTTGTACTGATGTGATCTGTTCTAACCGTTGTGTGTTTCTAACACGGTGTGCTCTGTGTCCACATTTTTGCAGACGGCATCTCCGAACTAACATGGCAGTCAGGCTGTGTGATGTGGCTTCTCTGCTTAGAAGTGGCTCGTGGGCGGCCGAGCCTTGGACCGGGGTCTGTGGGACTTCTTCTTCTTATTTACTGATTTTATTTATCTTCATTTCCACGCATGTCATTCCAGTCATGGCCAACTTCCTGTGCTGCTCCGCGTTACAATTCGAGTAGTTATGAATCATGGAATGGAGAGTAAACAGGTCTGGGTCAGTGTGTCAGTAGCTAAATTGAAACTCTTAGGAAAGTTTTAGAGCGGCTTGAGCTGTTCGCCATCACATCTCTCCAATCTGTCCCTTTTCTGCTTCACGTTTAATCAGTGTTATCGAGTAATACTATCATTTTTGTTAGTGGTTTGGTTAGTTGTGCTACTCCAGCAGTTACATAACGGAAAATAGTGTTGTAAAGGCAATGATTAAACAAAAACCCTGCTTATAACGAAAAATGGCGCTGAGCTACAGTAGCAACAACGGGCCAAACACTAAACTGTGGTTTAAACTTTGTGCCTTTTCAGTGGTTTAAACCTTGTGCCTTTTCAGACACCATACACAAATGGGGAAAAATATAAATACCTGAAGTGATGTAAACCATACCGGTCAAAAATGTGGACTTGACTGATTAAATACAATATTTAGGCCTATATGCCTAAACTATAATGCAAAAATAAAGTTCAGGAAGCCAAGAAGTAATTACAAAATGTAATCAAGTCCTCATTAAGTGCTAGGAAAGAGCTCCTAGTTTCTCACTCTTACTGTATAAAATATGGAATGGTTAAAGAAGTCCACACTTTTAGCTGGTACTGTATAGAATTCAGGTGTATCCTCTAACTCCAGACAAAATCTGTCCTGAAAATTTTGAAACCCCCAAAAGAAAGCCAAGTATCTGAAGAAGGATGTTTGGTGTGAATTTGAAGGCGCATGTTTGACAGTGTACATGTTGAAGTTCGTACATGTACACAGTGTACATGTTTTGTTTGAAAGGAGGGTGGGTTGGTTGATGGAAGGAAGGAGGGTAGGTTGGTGGAAGGAAGGAGGGTAGGTTGGTGGAAGGAAGGAGGGTAGGTTGGTGGAAGGAAGGAGGGTTGGTGGGTTGGTTGGTGGAAGGAAGGAGGGTTGGTGGGTTGGTTGGTGGAAGGAAGGAGGGTTGGTGGGTTGGTTGGTGGAAGGAAGGAGGGTTGGTGGGTTGGTTGGTGGAAGGAAGGAGGGTTGGTGGGTTGGTTGGTGGAAGGAAGGAGGGTGGCAGGAAGGTAGGTTGAAGGAAGGTTGGTAGGTTGAAGGAAGGAAGGAGGGTTGGTGGGTTGGAAGGAGGGTTGGTTGGTGGAAGGAAGGAGGGTAGGTGGAAGGAAGGAGGGTAGGTTGAAGGAAGGAAGGAGGGTTGGTGGGTTGGTTGGTGGAAGGAAGGAGGGTTGGTGGGTTGGTTGGTGGAAGGAAGGAGGGTTGGTGGGTTGGTTGGTGGAAGGAAGGAGGGTTGGTGGGTTGGTTGGTGGAAGGAAGGAGGGTTGGTGGGTTGGTTGGTGGAAGGAAGGAGGGTTGGTGGGTTGGTTGGTGGAAGGAAGGAGGGTTGGTGGGTTGGTTGGTGGAAGGAAGGAGGGTTGGTGGGTTGGTTGGTGGAAGGAAGGAGGGTTGGTGGGTTGGTTGGTGGAAGGAAGGAGGGTTGGTGGGTTGGTTGGTGGAAGGAAGGAGGGTTGGTGGGTTGGTTGGTGGAAGGAAGGAGGGTTGGTGGGTTGGAAGGAGGGTTGGTTGGTGGAAGGAAGGAGGGTAGGTTGGTGGAAGGAAGGAGGGTAGGTTGGTGGAAGGAAGGAGGGTTGGTGGGTTGGTTGGTGGAAGGAAGGAGGGTTGGTTGGTGGAAGGAAGGAGGGTTGGTGGGTTGGTTGGTGGAAGGAAGGAGGGTTGGTGGGTTGGTTGGTGGAAGGAAGGAGGATGGCAGGAAGGTAGGTTGAAGGAAGGTTGGTAGGTTGAAGGAAGGAAGGAGGGTTGGTGGGTTGGAAGGAGGGTTGGTGGGTTGGAAGGAGGGTTGGTTGGTGGGTTGGAAGGAGGGTTGATTGGTGGAAGGAAGGAGGGTAGGTGGAAGGAAGGAGGGTAGGTGGAAGGAAGGAAGGAGGGTTGGTTGGTGGAAGGAAGGAGGGTTGGTTGGTGGAAGGAAGGAGGGTTGGTGGGTTGGTTGGTGGAAGGAAGGAGGGTTGGTGGGTTGGTTGGTGGAAGGAAGGAGGGTTGGTTGGTGGGTTGGAAGGAGGGTTGGTGGGTGGAAGGAAGGAGGGTTGGTTGGTGGAAGGAAGGAGGGTTGGTTGGTGGAAGGAAGGAGGGTAGGTTGAAGGAAGGAAGGAGGGTAGGTTGGTGGAAGGAAGGAGGGTTGGTGGGTTGGTTGGTGGAAGGAAGGAGGATGGCAGGAAGGTAGGTTGAAGGAAGGTTGGTAGGTTGAAGGAAGGAAGGAGGGTTGGTGGGTTGGAAGGAGGGTTGGTGGGTTGGAAGGAGGGTTGGTGGGGTGGAAGGAAGGAGGGTAGGTGGAAGGAAGGAGGGTAGGTTGAAGGAAGGAAGGAGGGTTGGTGGGTTGGTTGGTGGAAGGAAGGAGGGTTGGTTGGTGGGTTGGAAGGAGGGTTGGTGGGTGGAAGGAAGGAGGGTTGGTTGGTGGAAGGAAGGAGGGTTGGTTGGTGGAAGGAAGGAGGGTAGGTTGAAGGAAGGAAGGAGGGTAGGTTGGTGGAAGGAAGGAGGGTTGGTGGGTTGGTTGGTGGAAGGAAGGAGGGTTGGTGGGTTGGTTGGTGGAAGGAAGGAGGATGGCAGGAAGGTAGGTTGAAGGAAGGTTGGTAGGTTGAAGGAAGGAAGGAGGGTTGGTGGGTTGGAAGGAGGGTTGGTGGGTTGGAAGGAGGGTTGGTGGGGTGGAAGGAAGGAGGGTAGGTGGAAGGAAGGAGGGTAGGTTGAAGGAAGGAAGGAGGGTTGGTTGGTGGAAGGAAGGAGGGTTGGTTGGTGGAAGGAAGGAGGGTTGGTTGGTGGAAGGAAGGAGGGTTGGTTGGTGGAAGGAAGGAGGGTTGGTGGGTTGGTTGGTGGAAGGAAGGAGGGTTGGTGGGTTGGTTGGTGGAAGGAAGGAGGGTTGGTGGGTTGGTTGGTGGAAGGAAGGAGGGTTGGTTGAAGGAAGGAAGGAGGGTTGGTGGGTTGGAAGGAGGGTTGGTTGGTGGAAGGAAGGAGGGTAGGTTGGTGGAAGGAAGGAGGGTAGGTTGAAGGAAGGAAGGAGGGTAGGTTGGTGGAAGGAAGGAGGGTTGGTGGGTTGGTTGGTGGAAGGAAGGAGGGTTGGTGGGTTGGTTGGTGGAAGGAAGGAGGGTTGGTGGGTTGGAAGGAGGGTTGGTTGGTGGAAGGAAGGAGGGTAGGTTGGTGGAAGGAAGGAGGGTAGGTTGGTGGAAGGAAGGAGGGTAGGTTGGTGGAAGGAAGGAGGGTAGGTGGAAGGAAGGAGGGTAGGTTGAAGGAAGGAAGGAGGGTTGGTTGGTGGGTTGGTTGGTGGAAGGAAGGAGGGTTGGTGGGTTGGTTGGTGGAAGGAAGGTTGGTAGGTTGAAGGAAGGAAGGAGGGTTGGTGGGTTGGAAGGAGGGTTGGTGGGTTGGAAGGAGGGTTGGTGGGTGGAAGGAAGGAGGGTAGGTTGAAGGAAGGAAGGAGGGTTGGTTGGTGGAAGGAAGGAGGGTGGCAGGTAGGTTGGTAGGTTGAAGGAAGGAAGGAGGGTTGGTGGGTTGGAAGGAAGGAGGGTTGGTAGTTTGAAGGAAGGAGGGTTGGCAGGTGGAAGGAAGGAAGGTTGGAGGGTTGGCAGGTTGAAGGAAGGTTGGTAGGTTGAAGGAAGGAGGGTTGGTGGGTTGGTTGGTGGAAGGAAGGAGGGTGGCAGGAAGGTAGGTTGAAGGAAGGTTGGTAGGTGGAAGGAAGGATGGCGGGTTGGTGGGTTGGAAGGAAGGAGGGTTGGCAGGTGGAAGGAAGGTTGGAGGGTTGGCAGGTTGAAGGAAGGTTGGTTGAAGGAAGGAAGGAGGGTTGGTGGGTTGGTTGGTGGAAGGAAGGAGGGTTGGTGGGTTGGCTGGTTGAAGGAGGGTGGCAGGAAGGTAGGTTGAAGGAAGGTTGGTAGGTGGAAGGAAGGAAGGAGGGTTGGTGGGTTGGAAGGAAGGAGGGTTGGCAGGTTGGAGGGTTGGCAGGTTGAAGGAAGGAAGGTAGGTTGAAGGAAGGTTGGCAGGTTGAAGGAAGGAAGGTTGGAGGGTTGGTAGGTGGAAGGTTGGTGGGTTGGTAGGTGGAAGGAAGGAGGGTTGGTTGAAGGAAGGAGGGTTGGAAGGAAGGAGGGTTGGTGGGTTGAAGGAAGGAAGGAGGGATGGTAGGTGGAAGGAAGGAGGGTTGGTAGGTTGGTGGAAGGAAGGAGGGTTGGTAGGTTGGTGGAAGGAAGGAGGGTTGGTAGGTTGGTGGAAGGAAGGAGGGTTGAAGGAAGGTAGGTGGGTTGAAGGAAGGTTGGTGGGTTGGTAGGTGGAAGGAAGGAGGGTTGGTGGGTTGAAGGAAGGAAGGAGGGATGGTAGGTGGAAGGAAGGAGGGTTGGTAGGTTGGTGGAAGGAGGGTTGGTAGGTTGAAGGAAGGAAGGAGGGTTGGTGGGTGGGTAGGTGGAAGGAAGGAGGGTTGGTGGGTGGGTAGGTTGAAGGAAGGAAGGAGGGAGGGTGGGTGGGTAGGTTGAAGGAGGGAGGGTTGGAAGGAAGGAGGGTTGAAGGAAGGTAGGTAGGTTGAAGGAAGGTTGGTGGGTTGGTAGGTGGAAGGAAGGAGGGTTGGTTGAAGGAAGGAGGGTTGGAAGGAAGGAGGGTTGGTGGGTTGGTAGGTGGAAGGAAGGAGGGTTGAAGGAAGGAAGCATGGTTGGTAGGTTGAAGGAAGGAGGGTTGGTAGGTGGAAGGAAGGAGGGTTGGTAGGTTGAAGGAAGGAGGGTTGGTAGGTAGGTTGAAGGAAGGAAGGAGGGTTGGTAGGTAGGTTGAAGGAAGGAAGGAGGGTTGGTAGGTTGAAGGAAGGAAGGAGGGTTGGTAGGTTGAAGGAAGGAGGGTTGAAGGAAGGAGGGTTGAAGGAAGGAAGGAGGGTTGAAGGAAGGAAGGAGGGTTGGTAGGTGGAAGGAAGGAGGGTTGGTAGGTGGAAGGAAGGAGGGTTGGTAGGTTGAAGGAAGGAGGGTTGGTAGGTAGGAGGAAGGAGGGTTGGTAGGTAGGAGGAAGGAAGGAGGGTTGGTAGGTTGAAGGAAGGAAGGAGGGTTGGTAGCTTGAAGGAAGTAAGGAGGGTGGAAGGAAGGAAGGTAGGTAGGTTGAAGGAAGGAGGGTTGGTTGGTTGAAGGAAGGAGGGTTGGAGGGTTGGTTGGTTGAAGGAGGGTTGGTTGGTTGAAGGAAGGAGGGTTGGTTGGTTGAAGGAAGGAGGGTTGGTGGGTTGGAAGGAAGGAGGGTTGGTAGGTTGAAGGAGGGTTGGTGGGTTGGAAGGAAGGAGGGTTGGTAGGTTGAAGGAAGGAAGGAGGGTTGGAAGGAAGGTAGGTAGGTTGAAGGAGGGTTGGTGGGTTGGTAGGTGGAAGGAAGGAAGGAGGGTTGGTAGGTTGAAGGAAGGAGGGTTGGTAGGTAGGAGGAAGGAAGGAGGGTTGGTAGGTTGAAGGAAGGAAGGAGGGTTGGTAGGTTGAAGGAAGTAAGGAGGGTGGAAGGAAGGAAGGTAGGTAGGTTGAAGGAAGGAGGGTTGGTTGGTTGGTTGAAGGAAGGAGGGTTGGAGGGTTGGTTGGTTGAAGGAAGGAGGGTTGGTGGGTTGGAAGGAAGGAGGGTTGGTAGGTTGAAGGAGGGTTGGTGGGTTGGAAGGAAGGAGGGTTGGTAGGTTGAAGGAAGGAAGGAGGGTTGGAAGGTAGGTAGGTTGAAGGAGGGTTGGTGGGTTGGTAGGTGGAAGGAAGGAGGGTTGAAGGAAGGAAGGAGGGTTGGTAGGTTGAAGGAAGGAAGGAGGGTTGGTAGGTGGAAGGAAGGAGGGTTGGTAGGTGGAAGGAAGGAGGGTTGGTAGGTAGGTTGAAGGAAGGAAGGAGGGTTGGTAGGTAGGTTGAAGGAAGGAGGGTTGGTGGGTTGGAAGGAAGGAGGGTTGGTAGGTTGAAGGAAGGAAGGAGGGTTGGTGGGTTGGTAGGTGGAAGGAAGGAGGGTTGAAGGAAGGAAGGAGGGTTGGTAGGTTGAAGGAAGGAAGGAGGGTTGGTAGGTGGAAGGAAGGAGGGTTGGTAGGTTGAAGGAAGGAGGGTGGGTTGGTAGGTTGAAGGAAGGAAGGAGGGTTGGTAGGTAGGTTGAAGGAAGGATGGTTGGTGGGTTGGAAGGAAGGAGGGTTGGTAGGTTGAAGGAAGGAGGGTTGGTAGGTAGGTTGAAGGAAGGAAGGAGGGTTGGTAGGTTGAAGGAAGGAGGGTTGGTAGGTAGGTTGAAGGAAGGAAGGAGGGTTGGTAGGTAGGTTGAAGGAAGGATGGTTGGTGGGTTGGAAGGAAGGAGGGTTGGTAGGTTGAAGGAAGGAAGGAGGGTTGGAAGGTAGGTAGGTTGAAGGAGGGTTGGTGGGTTGGTAGGTGGAAGGAAGGAGGGTTGAAGGAAGGAAGGAGGGTTGGTAGGTTGAAGGAAGGAAGGTGGGTTGGTAGGTTGAAGGAAGGAAGGAGGGTTGGTAGGTTGAAGGAAGGAAGGAGGGTGGAAGGAAGGTAGGTAGGTTGAAGGAAGGAGGGTTGGGTTGGTTGGTTGAAGGAAGGAGGGTTGGAAGGAAGGTGGGTTGGTAGGTTGAAGGAAGGAAGGAGGGTTGGTAGGTGGAAGGAAGGTAGGTTGAAGGAAGGTTGGTAGGTTGAAGGAAGGAAGGAGGGTTGAAGGAAGGTAGGTAGGTTGAAGGAAGGTTGGTGGGTTGGTAGGTGGAAGGAAGGAGGGTTGGTTGAAGGAAGGAGGGTTGGAAGGAAGGAGGGTTGGTGGGTTGGTAGGTGGAAGGAAGGAGGGTTGAAGGAAGGAAGCATGGTTGGTAGGTTGAAGGAAGGAGGGTTGGTAGGTGGAAGGAAGGAGGGTTGGTAGGTTGAAGGAAGGAGGGTTGGTAGGTAGGTTGAAGGAAGGAAGGAGGGTTGGTAGGTAGGTTGAAGGAAGGAAGGAGGGTTGGTAGGTTGAAGGAAGGAAGGAGGGTTGGTAGGTTGAAGGAAGGAGGGTTGAAGGAAGGAGGGTTGAAGGAAGGAAGGAGGGTTGGTTGGTTGAAGGAAGGAGGGTTGGTGGGTTGGAAGGAAGGTGGGTTGGTAGGTTGAAGGAAGGAAGGAGGGTTGGTAGGTGGAAGGAAGGTAGGTTGAAGGAAGGTTGGTAGGTTGAAGGAAGGTTGGTGGGTTGGTAGGTGGAAGGAAGGAGGGTTGGTGGGTTGAAGGAAGGAAGGAGGGATGGTAGGTGGAAGGAAGGAGGGTTGGTAGGTTGGTGGAAGGAAGGAGGGTTGGTAGGTTGGTGGAAGGAAGGAGGGTTGGTAGGTTGGTGGAAGGAAGGAGGGTTGAAGGAAGGTAGGTGGGTTGAAGGAAGGTTGGTGGGTTGGTAGGTGGAAGGAAGGAGGGTTGGTGGGTTGAAGGAAGGAAGGAGGGATGGTAGGTGGAAGGAAGGAGGGTTGGTAGGTTGGTGGAAGGAAGGAGGGTTGGTAGGTTGAAGGAAGGAAGGAGGGTTGGTGGGTGGGTAGGTGGAAGGAAGGAGGGTTGGTGGGTGGGTAGGTTGAAGGAAGGAAGGAGGGAGGGTGGGTGGGTAGGTTGAAGGAGGGAGGGTGGGTGGGTAGGTTGAAGGAGGGAGGGTGGGTGGGTAGGTTGAAGGAGGGTGGGTGGGTAGGTGGAAAGAAGGAGGGTTGGTTGGTGGAAGGAAGGAGGGTTGGTGGGTGGGTAGGTTGAAGGAAGGAAGAAAGGAGGGTTGGGTGGGTGGGTGGGAGGGTGGGTAGGTGGAAGGAGGGAGGTAGGGTGGGTGGGTAGGTTGAAGGATGGTGGGTGGGTAGGTTGGTTGAAGGAGGGAGGGTAGGTTGGTTGAAGGAGGGAGGGAGGGTGGGTAGGTGGAAGGAAGGAGGGTTGGTGGGTGGGTGGGTAGGTGGAAGGAGGGTGGGTGGGTAGGTGGAAGGAGGGAGGGTGGGTGGGTAGGTTGAAGGAGGAAGGGAGGGTGGGTAGGTGGAAGGAGGGTGGGTGGAAGGAGGGTCGGTGGGTGGGTGGGTGGAAGGAAGGAAGGAGGGTTGGTTGGTGGAAGGAGGGTTGGTTGAATGAAGGAGGGTTGGTGGGTGGGTAGGTGGAAGGAGGGAGGGTGGGTGGGTAGGTTGAAGGATGGTGGGTGGGTAGGTTGAAGGAAGGAAGGAGGGTGGGTGGGTGCACTTTACTTAGTATGGGGTGGGAATCTCCTCAATCACCATTAGTGTGTAGCATCTTAGAACGCATCAGAACGTCCACCACAAACCAGCTATTAGTGGAGAGAAGAATGATGTAGCCAATTCAGAGATGGGGGTTATTAGGGGGCCATGAGAAGGGCTGTGGGGGGCAGTTTCATCAGGACACTGGGGTCATACTGCTACTTTAAAAATATTTATTTAAAAACATTAAGTGTTCTTGGATTTTTAATGACCTCAGTGTCAGGACCTCGGTTTAACATCTCTGCTGAAAGACGTTGCTGTTTTTACAGTATAATGTCCGTCACTATACTGGGGCATTAGGCCCCACACAGACCACAGGGTGAGCGCCCCCCGCTCACCTCACTAATACCACTTGGAGCAGCAACCTTAGTTTTCCCCAGGAGGTCTCCCATCCTGGTACTGGCCAGGCTCAACCCTGCTTAGCTTCTGTGGGAACACCACATGAGAAATACAGGGAGATATGGCTCTGGTTGAGGAAGGAGTCTGGTTGGTTGCTGAAGGAGGTTGGTCGTCTAAAGAAGAAAGAGGAGGTTGGTTGGTTTGTAGAAGGAGGTGGTTGGTTGGTTTGCTGAAGGAGGAGGGTTGGTTAACGGTTGTTTGTAGGGTGTGTTGAAAATGGGTATCGGTTGCAATGTTGATTCTAGCTTGTAGAAAACTAGAAGGGTGTTGGAAGACTGGTCTTGATTTGAATAAGGGTGTTTTGCTGAAGATTTGTGTTGAAGCATACCTGTTGGAGATATTTGAAGAGCATTTTGTTGAGTGTGTGAGGATGTTGCTAATGTACCATATATGCGTGTTGCTGATTTTAGCATGTTGGTGTGCTGGTAAGATATAAATAAGCTGTAATTGTATTTACTTGTGTTTTTCAGCCTGGTATAATTAGCTGTTACTTGGTGCTAATGTGATTAGGAATTGCATTACTGCTGATCAGGTGCCTTGTGCTGGAGCGGCATTTGTTATGGTGTTAATTCTCCTGATGAGCAGTTCTGGCTTCTATTATACTGAAAAGTAAGATTTAATAAGGTTTGCTGTTATTTTTAGTGCTACCACTCTGCAGAGGATCTGAACACTTTCGCATCCTTAACACGACCTCGTCTGTGTTCGTAGCTAATTAGAGTCACTGATGCTATGTCCACATAGTTTAGGCTTGTTATGGCAGGAAGAAATTAGATTTGTGTGGGACACTGAGCAGAAGAAATGCATTTTCTCTACGGATTCTTTTGTGCATGTGTGTGTATATAAAATAAGAAATATACAATATGACTAGACATTAGGGATGTCACGAGAACCGATACTTCGGTACCAACATGCTTAAAACGTGACGTACTTGTTTTTCTGCACTAGCGTTGGAGCGTTTCTAATGGAGGTATCGAGGTTGCAATTCTTCCGGACCTGATTGGGGCAGCAAATACACGCAAGTGTTTGTCAGTCCACAAGTGGTGAAGAAGAAGACCTACAAGCGCACAGGGGGAAAAACTACCGAAGATTAGCTTAGCTTAACAAGTTTAGCTCCGACCCGACTCGTTGAGAGGAAAAGAGAGAAAGCTACCATCGGTTTCCGGTGGGCAACCGATGCTATCGTTCATTTCAACCCGAGCGAGGAAACGCCTGGAATTTGGCGATGCACCTGAAAGACGGTCCTATATCATGTATGTTTGAGGCAGCTGGCATTGCGTCCGTGAAACCAGCTAACGTTATGCTCCATGTAACGTTTGCCATAGCCTGTTATTTGTTAACGACGCTAACGCATTGCAGTGTTATAAACTACCTCCTAATGGGCCACCGTGCATCGCCATTCAGCCCGTGTCCTGTCAGCTACATGTAGCCTAATGTCACTAATTATTATTCACATGTTCATGCTTTTAATAAACTTTTCTGTCCTGCCACCATATCAGTGAATTTAAACTAATGCTTGCATTCAGAGTATAAGGTGTGTGCGTGCGCGTTTAGGAGTGCACCTCCACTCATTGTCAGACAGTGTTTGATAAATAAAATAACCCCCTTCTCTCTCTCTCGCTCTCTCACTCTTTGCCAGTATCAGCCAGAGGAGGATGTCCTCCAGGAGAGTTTTTAATAAAAAATTTTTATGCCGCACCATGGTATCGACTTTGGTATCGAGTATCGTGTACTTTTGGTGGTATCAGTACCGACTACTAGATTTTTGGTATTGTGACATCCCTAATAGACAAACATTCCTGGTGTCTTTTTGTAAGAGCTCTGAGCTAAAAAAAAAAAAAAAAAGTGGTTGTTTTTCCCAGTTTCAGAGTAGGCAGTCCTTGATGTTTTTCCTTTTATACCAGTTTAAAAACTGCTTTAACAAAAAAGGGTTTAAGCATTTTTTTTCTTCCCTTTTTTTTTTTTATATCTACATTATTGGCTCAAATTGCGTGTGAACTCAACTTTTTAAACGGATAATTTTTTTTCTTTAAACACCTTTTTTAGATTATGCAAATTGAATCGGTGTCATTTAAAATCTCTGCTCGCACACAGGCAGCACCTACAGGCAAAATGGCTCATGATGGCATGTTGGCAAGATAGAAGGTAAAAATGTGTTTTCTGACTCGAGGTCCCCCCACCCCCCTTTGTTTTTGTTTTGTTTCTTTTTTTTTTTTTCTATTTTCTGGGCTCTTTAGCAGGTAATTGCTGCCATGGAAACACAGCTCTCGAACGGGCCGTCGTGTAACACGAGCAACGGTCCGAACCAGATGAATAGCTGCTCCTCACCAGTGGAGTCGAGCGGCATGGAGGACAGCAAGACGAACCTGATCGTGAACTACCTGCCTCAGAACATGACCCAGGAGGAGCTCAAGAGCCTCTTTGGAAGCATCGGGGAGATCGAGTCGTGCAAGCTAGTACGAGACAAGATCACAGGTGAGGTTTGACCACGGTTTGTTTATTTAGCTTTCCACACTCTAGAGCTCACACTGTTAGTTTAGGAGTCTCTTTCTGCTGGAAATCGGCGCACAGTGAGGTGTGACGAGCCAATCTAATTACAGCATGGACGATTCTGAGGTTGTGGCCAGAAAAGTATACAAAATGCACATTGTATGATCTGGTATGTTATGAGTGGAACATCTGTGGAGGGGGGCGAAAAGCAAAAATAAATAGTCACAGTATATTTTCTAGATGTTTTTAGTGTGGTGGTTTTGTTTTTTGTTTTTTTTTTGGTGATGTATATTTAACAGCATCTGAAAATCGATTTTCAGAAAGCTTGCAGGAGACCTTTTGGTGTGTTTTGTGTACTGAATTAGCCGGTCTTTTCTGAACAGCTTTCCATGACTTTTTACTAATTTACTGGATTATAAAGTACTTGTTTTCTACTTGGTTCATGATTTTTTTTTTTTAATTTATTTATTTTATTTTTATTTATTTTTTTTTAATAATTTTTTTATTTTTTAAGTCGGTCTCTGGGGGTCCGTTTTCCGATCAGCTAGTCTCGGTCACGGACACGCGTAAGGGGATGAAGTCATTGCTAAAATCGGGGCTGTTGCTCATCCGGACTGCTGGTTATTGTTGGGTGTTGGGGACGTGGGCATGCAGCCGCGCTTTCTTTCTGATGCGACCGTTATGAAATGGACATCCTACATGAAAGCTGTCATCACTGAAGCCTCACCTCGGTAACCACTGACTACTGCAACTTTACAATCTACACCACACCCTGGCCATATTCACACACGCACATGTTAACTGTGTGTAAATATGTAGCTGTTTTCACTGTACTAATGCGTGGGTGTTTTTTTATTATTATTATTTAAATAAATAAATCACTAGTATTTACTATAGATGAAATGTAGCCTGTGATCTACAATTAGTTTGAGGCTAGAAAAATAACGCGCGCACACACACAGAATATTAATAAAGATAATTGACTTCATGTACAAGTATTTTAATATCGAATTTGTGTTCGAATGTTTTATAAATGAAGCCCCAAACTCGTTTTCGTGACTTCAGAAAAACTGCTTAATCAATTTAGATTAAATTCCAGATATCATTATATAGTTGCTACTGCATTTAGAAACTAGATCTAAGAGAAGGGTTTCTCTCTGCCTTCAGTAGTTCATCACAAAACAAATACAGAAATACTTTCCTCTTAGATTATTAGTTTATTAATCTCCTTAACGATTTTAAAAAATTTATTTATTAATAAAAATAATAATAATTTGTAATTTATTATTATAAAATTTATTATTAATGAGGGCTGATCTTTTCTTTTTCTTTTTTTAATTAATCAATTTTTTTTTTTTTTAAACACGCAAGATTCGAGGTTGCCGATTCTGTTGACCGAAAAAAGTCAATAGCAGACTAAGCATTTCATCTCAAGTCAAAGCTCTCAGCACAAGTTCTCTCATTGCCTCGCTTTATATTCTCCGCGTCCTACATTTATGAAATGGCGGGGGCTTTTGTTCCCCTTTTTTAAAAAAAAAAAAAAAAAAAAAAAAAAACCACGTCGGCAAGACTAGATTGGCCGCCTTAACCGAGCAATATGTTCTCATTATACGTTTTTTCCTAAGCGAGCGCAGTTATGAAACTTCCCCGCTAGCCAAGCAGATTGGCTCACTCGCTTTAAAGAGCCATTTAATTGTTAAACATTTCTGGTTTTATTCTAGGCACTTGTTTCGAGTCCTACCCCCACACGCACGCATCTACTCAGCACGCCGCTGGCTCTGCGGCTCCTCGGCTCAGTAAGATGCGTTAAAATAAGCTCGATCGGATTCTACAGTCTCCTGCAACAGTGAATACGTCGAGCGTAGCTTTCTCTACGATCTTAGATCTCGCACGTTTGTCTGAATCCGTTATGAAGAATTGATGCACCGCATGCTTCGACGTACGGCTTCAGTTCAAGACTGTAACGAATGGCCATGTTGAAACCAGGCTCGCAAAAATGATAGACATGGCACATTCAAGAAAAAAAAAAGAAACTATTTTGCTTTTTCCCCAGGCTCTCTCTAAACCTCCTAATTATAGTTAATGCTGTAATGTTCTTCGTGCCCAAACCTTCACGCACAAGTAGATTATTGTGGTCTAATGTTTGTGTACATTTAGTAATGAATTAATTTGTTTTGTTTTTTTGCCTAAACCGGATTCATATATAATTTATTTGAATCTCCTCAGCCCAAAAGATTTTTATCCTGTACGCTAAATGATTGTGTTCTCCTGGGTTTTGAGTTCCTGCTGCTGCTCGAGATGGTGTGATGATGCTTTTTCTGCAATTAAGAGAAAGTTATTTAAAAAAACAAAACTAGATTGGATTCAGGTCCCCCCCCACCTTCTTAATGCATTGCAGAGCCATTCAGTTGTCGAGCGTACGCATTGGACTGAGTTTATATCTATAATGTATTTGAAGCGTGTATCTGGCACTGGAGAAATCGGATCAGGACTCCGTATTAGCTGATGGTCGATGCTAAATGACTCTGATCATAATAAATATGATGACGTATCAACACTTAGAGTTCTGGTTATAGATTTCTCTTCCAAATCCTATTCCAGTGATGGATTTTGTTCCAGGACCCGATATCTGACGGTTTCTCCGCCGATATCCGATCCACAGTCCACCATGTATCAGTCATCAACCTCATACCGTTACAGTGTATAGGTCGCTGTCTATAGCTGTTATGTTAATAGTTGCTCATATTACCTGAAAATAAGGTTAGACATTTTGATAATGGACCGTTTGATTTCTTCCATACAACTGTTTCCAGATCAGTGGCTCCTCCAGTAAAGCAGGTTCGTCTGTGAGCGAGATCATGCATCATGGCTTAGGGATGTTGAATCAAATCTCACTGTTCAATGTTTACACGCAGAAAGTGCTTTTTTTTTTTTTTTTTTTTTTTTTTTTTTTTTTTAATTAATCTGTGGGTCTGTAACGTATTTAGCTATTAAACATCGAATAGGCTTCAAACTTATTAAAGCTGCTGCAAGACCTATGAACAAAGTAAAAACAAATAAATGAAGGAAATGTCTAAACGTTTTACATTGAGTGAGATGATTATCAGAAAATAAAGAACAGATTACTGAAGAGAAATCGAATTCTGTAGTGCTAAACTGGAGTGTGCTGCTTTCTCGGTGATGTACGTTGTGTAAGCCGAGGGTCTCGGTGCACGGGGTGGCCCGTTGATCTTCAGCGCTTACATAATTGCTGCTCTTTTGCTCTATTTTTGTTTTCATAGTGGTTCGCATTCATGTATGCGAATGGGCAAAACCTTGGCCGTATATATCCATCCAGAATATCAAGCAACAGGGGAGATCACACGCTTGTTTTTAAGCAGTAAAGTGTCTAACGTTTCGTTTCCTCCAACTACATCTAGTTAGCTGATGACACCATGGTGACGGATGATGAGTGGGAGGAGTAGAGTGAAAAACTACCGTCGTTATCCTTCTCTACTGCACATCGGCGATGCTACCGTGAAAACGATCAAAAGGTTTCTCGTGTCAATCACGCCACTCTCCGTAGACCAAAAGCCCAGCAGTGCATGTGTTTCTGAGGAGCGGAGCCTGCCTCTCTGCCATCCTCTCTGCGTTCTAAATGATCATCTGATCTCTGTCTTGGGAAGTGCAAATTTTGCAATTTTTGAAACGCAAGACCGTACAGCAATTGGTGAAACCAGCTGATGATGAAAACTTTCATTACATCTGGGTGGATGTGGACACTGTGGTGGATGACCCCACTCTGCTGGTCATGGACTCCTCATCTGGGGAACCATCAGCAGACTTTATGAATGTTTCTTCTCTTCTGCTTCCTGAGTAGCTCGTATCTAAAAGCCCAGTCTCCTCACTATCTATACTTTAGAACACACTGTTACCTTTCGGACTCCACTCTTGTAAGTGTTACAGTTGAATTTCTAGATCCCTTTAGTGCGGTTCAGGTCCTGCACGCTTCTTTGTCGTGATTTATGACTCCACAGTTTTGGAGCACAGTTACAGTTGCACTTTTGGACTTTGCAGTCCTTTGTGCCTTGCTCCTGTGTTGTATTACACCATTGTCCTGGAGAATCGTTTTTTTTTTTTTTTTTTTTCTTTGTTTTTTTCCCCCTTCTCTTCTTCTTCCACTGCAGGCGTCTTTCTGGCTAGAATGACAGAGATCTACTCGTGTACCTTTATTTAGCCCTGACCTCTGTCACTGCAGAGACTGAATCTTTTTTGTTTCTCTTGTTCTCTCCTTTCCTCCTAGCTCAGCTTTTCAGGTTCCTCGTTACAGCACACCGTCGTTAGATCTCCCACGGTAGCACACTAAACAGGGAGCCAATTATAGTGAAAGCAGATGCTTAGAGCCACTCTCTTGGGGACGAATGCATATTCCACCAGTCTAATTGGCACTTTGCTGGTTGGTTCTAGTGAGTGAAAGATGGCATGTGTGGCTGATTTTTTTTTAACTCTAAAAATAAAAAAAAAAATTTTCTTTTAATAATTTTTTCTTTTTGGGGGTGGGGGCATCATGACTCTCATCATGTTCATGACTTTTTCTTTGCATTGGAAAGATGCTAGTTATGATATGGTAACCAATTCACCAAGTCACGTGTTAAATATGACGTTCGATTGCCATTTGAAAGGGTATGTCACTTAATAGGCATCGACTAAGAACTGTGTAGATCTCCTATATGTGCAATTTAATTAGAAGTAAACGGTGCGGCAAAACATGGTAGTAAAAGTATAATGACCGGCAGTGACGTCTTCCTGTTAATGTAACCAATCTGGTGTCTGTGCTCGTGCCAGAAAAGCAGGTGGAAATGAACGTTTCCACCACACTTCACTTTTATACACTATATGGCCAAAAGTTTGTGGTCACCTGACCATCACACCCATACGTGAGCCTTCTCTAAACTGTTGGAGGTATTTCCCTTCACTGGAACTTAGAGGCCCAGACCTTGTTCCAGCATGACGACGGCCCTGTGCGCAAAGCGAGCTCCAGGAAGACATGGTGTGTTAAGGTTGCAGTGGAAGAACTCGTGTCCTGCGCAGAGTCCTGACCTCAACCCCACCCAGCACCTTTTGGGATGAACTGGAACGCCGACTGCACCCCAGACACCCTCGCCCGACATCACTAATGCTGAATGAGCACAAATGGACGCACTGAACGAAGAGCGGAGGTTATTATAACAGCAGAGGGGGACTCCATCTGGAATGGGGTGTTCACAAGGCACATGGGTGTGATGATGACAGACTTTTGGCCGTATAGAGTCAAACATTGCATGGCATGTTGGAGCAATTTGTACGCATTTCTGTAGCCGGAAGCAGTGACGTAGTAGAGATGTGCACGGGTAGTCGAATGCCCAGTTTGGTATGCTAGTATAGGAATACTGACATAACTGGTCCAGAGGAAGCTGCTTGTGTATAATCAGGTTGTTGGGTGTGTTTGATGATTTGAGAAGCTCCAAAAGATTTCTTCCAATCTAATCTTTTTCTTCTTCTTCTTTCTTTTCTTTCCCCTGTGCAGTGTGAAGCAGTTGTCTTGCGATGATGCATGTTTGGGATGGTTGAGCTTTGGGGATCCCAAAAAAAACAGAAACTAAACACTCTCTACCCAGAGTAGGATTTCCTGTGTTGCTCTTTTTGCTGTAATTTTTTTTTGGATTCGACGGTGCGATTTGGCACAGCATCCTCTCTGCAATCTCACCGTCTGTGCTGATCATTAGAAGGTTTCACTTTAGCGGAGGAGGCTGAGCTGAACCTGACCAGCAGCTACATCTTGGCTGTGGAAATTGCATCGCTACCATGTGGTAGAAGGGAGTGGGTGTCGAGCTTTATTTTTGTTTTTATTTATTTATTATTTCTCAGGCAGATTTGAGATTGAAATTATTCAAGAGAACAGAGATCTTCATTGCTCAGCCTGATGAGTCATAGCAGCAGTCTGATTTTTTTTTATTTATTTATTTATTTATTTATTTATTTCCCCTCCAGTGTCTATTAAAATAAAAACGTCCATCATATCAGGCCAGAGTAGAAACTTTCCCTTTTTGCAGCGTTGCTTCAATCCAGTGAGAAGGGTGAACAGAGGGAATGCTTCTATGAGGTAAATTCTAATAACCCGATGGCCTTTTATCATGTTTACAGTATTATCTTTAACCGCGTTGAGGACGTTTCAGTCCATCATGATTGTCAAAATGCGGTCAAATTTGAGCATAAAGGCTGCTTTACACACTTTATTTATTTTTCATCCATGGTTGGGTCACACTCCATCTCGGATGGCGGTTCACCTTTTGTTCGATACAGGAGGTGCTGTAATCGGCAGTCACTAGGACGGCGCTGTCTCGGTACGCGCTCTCCTTGTGAAAGAGTTCCTTGATTTGTGAGGTAAAATTGGTTAATTTGCTCACGGGTAATCGGTTTCGAGTTAAGACAGCTGATGAACAATTGTGGGTCGTGTTCGAGGTTTGAGCCGGTGGGATCTCGGCGGTTAAGGCACTGGATTGAGTTCAAATCCCAGCACTACCACTGCTGGGCCCTCGAGCAAGGCCCTAAATCCTCCTCTGCAAAACGTAAAATGTCCTGTTGCTTTGGTTAATGCCGTAAATGTGAACGGACCAAACTATGTGCGTATGAACGCTATTACGACGGGTCTTATGCGTCACCAAATAAGCACATTGTAATCGTAGTACTTGCGTGAAAGAATATTGGCCTCTTACACACTGCCACTGTCCTTTTTGAACAATCCAAATCAAGTATCTTGTATAGCGGCAGCGCTGACGGTTCTTCCGACTACAAGGCAAATCACAGGTTTATATTAATGCACTCCGTCTGATGGTACTGTTTCTCTAGGAAGAACTTGCATGAGCGCCACAAACGGGTTTAACAAAGTGTGTGTGTGTCGATGTGTAAGGAAGTCCCGCAAGGAAACGCTTCGTGAGCATTTTTTGGAAGGAGTCTTGTTTCTTGGTGTCATGATGGGCTGCATTTTTTATTCATTTATTTATTTATTTTTCTTCTCCTTGACTTCAAGAGGAAAATAAAGAGACTGGTGAAGGAGCAAGTGTTTACAGTAGCTGTAACTAGAAACGGATAAAATGTACAACTTGTTCTTTGATCGACGTCTCTAACCTGTTTTCCTGTACCAGCACATACCCAAGTGTTTTGTTCCACACATCTTAAAGCGGTCTTTAGACGGATACTGCAGCTCTCTAACCTGCCCGATTACCTAAACTACTGAGGCACGGCATTCCCAAAAGAAACGTGAGGCGATAATTTGATACGCGAGCTGAATTTCACGATTTACCGCATGACCTGTGACGTGCACCTGACTCGCCAGAGCTCGTGAATGAATTAAGTGCAGTGATTGGTTGATTTATGAATGCTATTTGATGTGACGTATAAAAATGCGGTATCGGAACCTACTTGTGTTTTATTCCAGGTCAGAGTCTGGGTTACGGATTTGTGAACTATGTGGATCCTAAAGACGCCGAAAAAGCCATCAACACTCTGAACGGACTGCGACTGCAAACCAAAACCATCAAGGTAAGAGGACTTGGGAAGAGATTCTGCGTGTGACTGTGGGATTGGAGAATACAGAAACGCCTACTATGCTAGATCGGACCTGCCAACGTACACACCTGTTGCGTAGGCGCTCCGCGTTTTAACACTGGAGTACAGTGTGTTTCTTTTTTTTTTTTTTTTTTTCCTCTCCCCCCACTCTGCTTCCAATAAAAACACAAGATGAGCTAATTGACGTGAATCTGGAATGATTGACAGTTGCTAGATAGAGAGAGAGATGGATACTAAGTGCTTTAGGTAACATTTTCCCTGGAATTGGAAGAAAGCCTGCATGTAAACATTAACTAAAACAGACGAGGGGACACTGTATTCTCTGCACTTAGATAAGTGACGTGTAAAAGGACTGTACTCTAAATGTCCTGTGTTTTTACCCCTCACTCCTCCATTTTTTTTTTTTTCCTAATCTGGGTTGGCAGGTCTGCAAAACAACAATTTTCTTACAAAGCACAACTTTTTAGATCTTCAATGAGGATAAAATGAAGCGCGTTAGCAGCAACGTGTTCCCGTTTCCAGTTTTCTTATCGTGCTCCAACACTCCAGAGAGAGGGAGAGAGAAACATCTCCTGCTGTTCTTTTAGAAATGCTGATGCCTTCCGTGCGATTACAGTCTGCGAGTATTAGCCGAGAAAAAGTCGTAAAGTTGAATAGGAAAGATGTTGGATGAGTTGGAACAAACGTGGTTCGAGGTCGGGAGGAGGAGGAGGGAAGGCGTTCGTCAGAGGGACGGATGAGCGAATGCTGAACGTGGAGTTATGGCGGCGCGTTCCCGTCTTCTGCTCTCCAAAACATAAAGTAGAGAAAAACAAGGGCGAGTTTGGTGGCGTTTATCGATCGGAGCTCCTGTGCGCACGAGCTCCGTTCAGAGCTTTAATTAAAAGCGGACAGTTTTTATCGACGTGGCTGAGATTGCGGCGCCGAGCCAGCGTCTCGCGTCTGCCAGCGTTCTAATTAAATTTAGGCAGATAAGCGCTGTGCACCGTGTCATGCAGGGAGAGAGAGAGGGAAGCAGGAACCGGTGCCGTTTTACATTTCTATATACAGTACGTCCTTCTAAAATGATCTGCCAAGCTTCCTGACGCATGAAGGTTTGTGTTCCTGCTTGTGGATTAAATGAGTAGGATGATGCTTCACGTCCATGTCTCGCTCTTTATTATCGGTGAGGAACCAACTCGCATAGCTGTGTATTGATAAACCAAATTAAAACCCACAATGCATCTAGAGGTACCTCTTTTCCATGATTGCTATTATTATTAAGCACCTCAGTGTCATTGACGCTGCTCTCTCATCCTTCTAACAAACAATTGAAAGATGCCAGAAACCTTGACCTCATCTGAGTGAAAATAAAAAGTTTTGAAGAGAAGTTTCAGCTGAGATTTGAAAGTACAGTAACTCCCACAATGCACTGCAATGCAGAATTCCCATGCTGCACTGTATTTGAGGAAGTGTGTGTGTGTGGCCCGTGTTAAATTGGGACAGTGGAGTTTGTACCCTACATATAAATAGTGAATAGTGAGGATTAGGATGTATCCAGAGTGAGCTCGTGATTGGGGTTACGTGGCCTATATAGCGAGAAGGTTACGCGGTGCGACGCGTTTAGCGCGGGCGCGAAGATAAATTAGATTATTCTGAAAAACAATTCATCAGAGAAAAAAAAAAAATGCACATGATGCACAAAAAATATAATCTTGTCGGCTGTAACCTTTGCTTCAGCTTATTATACACACAGTAGAGGTGTAACGATACACTCCGGTCACCATCCGGTTCACCGTACTGGCTTGATTCTCAGAGTATTTTAAACAAAACTTAGAATGAAGAAAAACTGACTTAAAACTAAAACTTTAAAAATTTCCCCCCCGTGCCATACACTATATAAAATAAGATCAAATTTGCCGGGAAAACATTTTCGGATCAGTGCCGCGTCACTCACAGTTCACTGAAACGTTTCAAAATTTTTATTTATTTATTTATTTATTTATTTATTTAAAAACCCATCCCGGATTGGCATTACATTTTGGAACAAATGCTAATGATTCCTTAATAAAGTACAAATACGAAAATGTACATTAATGCCGTGATGCTGGACTTGTGTGGCGTCCTGTACGGTAGAGAGACGATACACCCCTGTCTCGGCATTTCTGTAGCTGCTACAGTGTGTGAGATCGTTGATGGATCAGTAAGATAACAGAAAGAAAACTGTCGCGTCATTAATCTATAAAGCTCGACAAGAATCGGTCGTCTTGTTCCTGGATCCGTCTTGCGTTGGCACTATCTAGCTGTCTAGATAACGTTTCAAATGTAACGCGTGAGGAAAGTGTGTGTGTGTGTGTATGATCCTCCGTTTAGGATTTAGTCCTTATTGCTTGCGAGGGGAAAAAAGTCCGCTTATGGTGAGTGGAACCTAAAGCAACTTTTATTAGCTATTAATAAAGATGATCACTTTATTAAAGAATATACTGACACCAAGTATGGTTTGTTCTTGGTAATTGTTCAGTATCATGGTGATGAGAAGTTTGGGGTCGTCTGGAATGATGTTTTAAAACGTGCTTTACTCGACAGAGCGAGCCGTCGGGCGTCACTTCAACTCCTCGTTTCGTCATGGTTTAAGGAGAAGATACGCACCGCACCGTGCAGTCATCGTTTCGCGTTTTGCCAAAAGCTTCTTAGCATATGCTCGTCGCCGGGGCTGCGCGTGAGCCGAGCGATCTGGTCGGCGTTTTGAGCGGTAACAGCTCACAGTTTGGAGAGGTGTTGCAGTCTCCTGCGTTATAAATATCTCCATCTGTTCCAAAGCTTTCTCGCTCTATAGACAGCGGTTGGGCGTGATTGCGTCCTTAGCTTAGAGGCTCGAGTGAGAATGCGCTATTGTGGGCCTGTCAAAGCTTTTGTGCGCGTGAATTTAACGTTTATTATGAAGAATAAAATCCGTTTCACAGCGCCAGCGCTTCAAAGGCTGACGACTTTCTCCTATTTGGGAAGGGGGCGGGGAGTGGGGAAACCGAGGCTGGAAATAAACGACAGTAAAGTGCCATCCGCATGTTTTAATACGCTTACAGCGATTATTTAACCTCCAAGGTGTGTGTTTTATTTCACACGTCACTCTAGAAACCTCTGCGTCGTGGTTATAGCTGAATGGCTGCCATTGAGGAGTTATAATGAATGGAATTTGGGGACTAAATCGTGTCCGCTCTCGGAGATAAACGCCGCCGTCGTTTCAGCCGTCCTCCTTTCTGTTCTGTATAGTGAGGAATTTGTGATGAAATCTCGGTTTTCCAGCGAGGGGAGGGGTGATGTCTTTAATAGTGGTTTGGATAACGTGTGAAGGCATTCATGCGGTAAAGACTTTCTCGCTTCATTTAAACAGTTTGAGTAAAAAAAATAAGGTCTTGGAGTCACCTTGAAATGAGATCAGCTCGGGCGTGTTGCTTTCCGCCGTGCGGTCTTTGCACCCAGCGGCAGCAGTACGGTGTTCGCGAAAAACTACCCAATCGCAAGTCGAGTGGAAGCACAGTGTTTGTATTAACATGGGGTCAGAATCGGTCTGCGGCGGTACCGACCCGGACGGTACGTTCGATCTACACGGTGTTGGCAAAAGTTTGTGGATCATCGCGTGCTTGCCCAAACGGTCACTAACTCGCTAATAGTAACACAACCAGGTGTTGGCGAATAAGCGAATAAGCGTTGTCGTGTTGTAGCTGGTTAATATTTCCTGAAACGCGCACAAACCTTGACTAGCTAGACTAGCTTGTTCACTAGCGTTAACGCAAACGAACCTGAAGCGAGTGAACTAGCTCGAGACCCGAGTTCTGGAGCTCGTGGTTATCGTACACGTTTTAACGAAACGGAGATTTTAATTTCCGCGTTCTCTAAGGGGGTGTGAAACTTCTCTGCGGCTGCTGTAAAACTTTATTTGGGGGAAAACTAGTGCCTCATGTAGTGAATAGGGAGTGTGGTTTAGGATACATCCGCAGTGAACGGCTGATGGTGAGGTATGTGGTTGTGTAGTGAACGGGCTGTGTGGATTGAGACGCACCCACCAGAGAGTGACTTGGGCTTTTCAAACACGGTGATTTGTGTCACGTTGCATCGCACTAACGAGAAATGACGCTCAAGTGGCTGTTTGTCGTTTAGCCTGTAAAGCCGTTGAGCCGTGTGTAACGCGCGTCTTGTGCCGTCAGGTGTCCTACGCCCGTCCGAGTTCGGCCTCCATCAGAGACGCTAACCTGTACGTGAGCGGTTTGCCCAAGACCATGCCGCAGAAGGAGCTGGAGCAGCTTTTCTCTCAGTACGGACGCATCATCACCTCCCGGATCCTCGTCGACCAGGTTACAGGTGAGCGAGTTGCATCATTCCACAGGACTTGTAGCTGCAAGAAATACCCAGTATGAAAGTCCTGATATATTTTATTTGTGTCTTTTTGTTAATGTCTCTCCACACTCGAGCAACTGCTGGATGTTACAGGTGTTGCTTCTTAGTCCCTAGAAATGTCTGTCCCCCTCAACCCCCCCCCCCCCTCACCCCACCACAGATCCCTCCGTCATGGACGGATGAAATGGATTTTGGAGCAGAGAATGGCTGTGTGTAATGAGTCAGTCTCTCTTTCTCTCTCTCCATCCTCTTCCCTGAGGTGCTGCTTTAATGCAGAGCTTTAAAATGAATTTAGTCAGACTGATCTCCATTTCCAAAATGCCAAGTCGCTCCGTCATATGCAGGCTCTTTTGTCTTGCTTTCTCACACTTCCTATGTGTGAGATGGAGTGTGTTTGTCTTCGCTTTTGTTGCTATGTAAAGATTGACCTCGGTCCATTTCAACAACTTTTGAGAGAAAAAGAAATAAAAGGCGAATAAAAGAAAATTGTTATGACGAGACTGAGCTTCTGATTACTGCATTGTAGTATTGGCAGCTGAGCAGAACTAACAAAAAAAAAAACATGGATGAGAGAACGAATAGAAGAAAAGATAACAAAATTGTACAGGTCAGAGGTGGTGATGGTGGAAGGAGATGAAGGAGGAGAAATAAATGTACAATATATCGAGGATATGCTAACATAACCATCCGTCAACCAATCAGAAGCAGAGCTTGGCTAGAGCATCCGGTTTCTTAACAAACCTACGAGGCCGTGATGTACGTCAGTGATTTTTCTTCCTGATCCCGAACCTGTGATGCGTTCTCTCCTGTGCGCAGGCGTGTCTCGAGGTGTGGGTTTTATCCGCTTCGATCGACGCGTCGAGGCCGAGGAGGCCATCAAGGGGCTGAACGGGCAGAAGCCTCCCGGAGCCACCGAGCCCATTACTGTGAAGTTCGCCAACAACCCGAGTCAGAAAACCAGCCAGGCTCTGCTCTCTCAGCTCTACCAGTCTCCGAACAGGAGATACCCAGGACCACTCGCCCAGCAGGCTCAGAGATTCCGGTAACACGCCAGAAACAGTCTTTGGGGGAGGGGGCGGGCTGTTCGATCCGTTTAGTCTCGGCTTTGCTTACAATTTCGATATAATTATGAAGAGGATACAAACGTTCTCCCCGCTTTAGAGCGGAAGCCGTGTCGAGCTCCTTTTCCCCTTCGTTCTCTTAGTACTTTTAAAGTGCCGATCAGAACGATGGAGCAGGTCACGTATAATTAATGTACCGCGTATAATAATGTGCCAGACTGCACGTCGCCGCATATAATTACGTTTAATTATCAAGTCACGATGCATGCGGGTAACACGGGATGTGTCGCTCTTCGATTGGAAACGGTGCACGTTTTAGTTTTGGGCACGTCGGAGAATTTCAGTACGTGTCTAGGGTCGGCGCTAGAGCAGATGCTTCCGGTTTAATTGGATGCTTTGCTGGTTCTATGATTGGCTGATGGGAAGATCGAACATGTGAAGTGCACATGCAGAGGCTTGACTTTTTAGACCTAGAATGAATTAAATGTTGGTGGTGTTGAAAACGTTCAGACATACTTTGTCTATGTATATTGGTATTGTGGTGATGGTTTGTTACTCACAAAAGTATTCTGTGCTAATGGTCTTTGTTTCTTTTCAGGCTGGACAACCTGCTGAACATGGCTTACGGAGTGAAGAGGTAAATGTGCACATGAGCTGTGTGTGTGTGTGTGTGTGTGGAGAGTTCCTTGCTCAAAGACAGTAATTGAATCCCCCACTGGGATATAAGGGTTGCCACAAAGACTACAGTTATTAATATTGTTTCATTGGATGGTACAGTACGGTAACAAATCTAAATCCGGTAACATGGACAGCTTGTCAAGTTCTACTCGGAGCAAAAAGCAATATGGGTTTGCCCCCTGCCCCCGTACATAAATATTAATCCGTGTGCTGCCAAGTGTCTCCCACAAGATGCATCAAGTTGACCTGCTTTAGCATTGAATCCACGTAAAGGAAGGCAGCGTTGCCAATACTTTAAACTTTACAAAGCAGAGCTTGTGTAGCGTGGAAGCACGAAAGTAATGCACGAGTACAAACTTGTATCCCAAATGCTCAACTGTGCAAGGGGTCGGGGAAACTGGTGCGAGTTGCTTAAGAGGTTCCGTTTAAATCAGGTTTGTGACTATATGCCGTTTCTTCACCATGCGGTGTAACTTCTGTCGTTTATCATAACCGGATGGGTCTGTTGGTAACGAGGCCGTGTTGCTCCTCACTCGCGGTGTAGATGAGGTGATGAACAGCGTAGCGCGAGTAAGATCTGTAATGTTAAATAAAAACAATGCGATCAAAGTAAACGAGTAAAATATGTCAAGGCAGAGATTAACAAACCGTAATGTACAGTGGAAGTGAGATTTTATTAAATTATTGTGGATATTAATCGGGGGAAAAACAAATAATCTGCCGGGTGGGTGAGTGTGTGTCTGAATGGTGCTCCGTCCCATCTGGTGCGAGTTCTCCCAACGTGTGCCCAGTGTTCCCAGTATAGGCTCCAGATCCAGACACCCTGACTGGGATGACTCGCTTCCTGGAGCTGAGTGAGTGAATGAACTTGGGTCTTTTCCGTGGCTGAATCACAGATCCCATACGGTTGGCTCTGTAGTGTACAGTGTCTGCTGTAGTGACCGAACAGGAAGCCATTTTGGGATGCAGGCTAACTGGAAGATTTAATTTGGGTCACGGGTTAGAAATGTAAAAATGGCACGAAAAAATATCAGCGATACGAAAACATTACTGTGGGCAAATAAATAACGTTTTATGATGAATTTGTGATGCCCCATAAAGCTTACAATGAGATGGGGGGGAGGGAGGGACTCCTTATTCGGCAGAATGTTGCACTACTGAAGGTGTGTTCTTCTGTACACCAGGAAAGCCCTTCTTTTTTATTATTTATTTACTTATTTATTTATTGTTCCGACCTTTCCCCGGTCGGTACTATTTTCAGCTCTACCCATATGTTTGTTTGGCATGCTCTGGGTACAAGGGTTATTGGTTACAGTACTAGTCACTTGGCAATGGAAATGCATAAGTGTGGGATCATGGGTGTGTTACTGTACCTCACTGTCCAGTGGAAAGGGTCTTCTGTGAAATGGATTTTGTAGTGACTTGCATTTTGATATTTGGGTGAAAAAGATGAAGGGGGGGGAAAAAAAATTACATTTCTGCACCGTGAATTAAAATTAAATACAGAAGCATCTCGTTCCTTTAAAAGACGTCCAGCGTCGGAATTCACGGTGCGGTTTTACTGGAGCAAAATGTAGCTCATACTGTTCCTAAAGTGAGTGTGTGTGTGTGGTGTGTTAGGGACACACCTGTCAGGATGTGGCTGCTGAAAGAAGCTCAGCCGAGTGTGTGATCTAATCTGAAACCTGCTGAAATAATTCATGCCCTGCTGTTCTAGACTGCAACTACACACACGCACAGTGCTACACACTCCTTCGCTAGTTATTTATAGACTTTTTTTTTTTTTTCTCTCCCCTTTGGCAAAAACTCCACAGAGCAAATGGGGAGAGAAAAAAAAAAGCATTTTTGTAGATTTCTGTCAGACTAAATATAAGTATATTCTCCTCACTTTCTTTTCTCCTCACCAAATCCTCAATTTTTCATTTCTTTGCTATTCATAAAAAAATCCTGGCGTCGCTCTTCTCTTAAATACGCTCCCGGCTGAAAAGCTGTAGAAGCAGCTTCATGGCATGAATCGAGCTGAAAGTTACGATGTACGTCAGCAACCTCACTCGGTACACCAGTGATGAGGAGAAATGAGGATGGGGGGAGGAATGTGTCGTTTTCATAATGAAGTTAGACAGGCTCCTCCCCTAACCTGCGCACACACTGGGTTTTCACCCCCGGTGCACTACATACCAAGTAGAGCGTCACAATAACAGCGCTGTCTTATGGTATGTGCTTTTGAGATGCGAGAACCAAGCACAACCCCCATGTGTCCCCAACCACTCGTTGCCCCTCCCATGAAATGAGTCATGTTTTGTTTGTTTTTTTTTTGGTAAATACTTGCATAATTTGCTTACTTTATTTGCATTTGTTTGCATACTGGGCAACATGTGTGCACTTGTGTATGTATGCTTGTTAGTGTGCATATTTAATAATGTTCTTGGGTATATACGTGCGTACGTAGTAACGTGCTTACATGTGTAATTATTTGTGTGTGTACAATGGAAATCAAGTCTACACACCCCTGTTAAAATGGAAGGTTTGTGAAGGAAAAAAAAATTCAACCAAGATAAATCGTAGCAGAGCTTTTTCCACTCGGCGTGAAATGACCGTACAAAATTGTGTGAAAAACATTATTTATTATTTTTTGGCGGGGCGGGGGATAAAGCACTTGGAATAACCTGGTTGTATAAGTGTGCACACCCCTCAACTGATACGTTGTTGAAGCACCTTTTGATTGTTGCACCACTCAGTCTTTTTGGTTAGGAGTCTATCAGTGTGTCATGTAGTGACCTGGCGATATTTTCCCCAGTTTTTCTTCCCAAAACATTCCAGATTCATCAGATTGTGCAGGCATTTCCTGTGCACAGGTCACCCCACAGATTTTTAGTTGGATTCAGGTCTGGGATCTGGCTGGACTTTTTAAAAGCACTGATCTTTTGGTTAAGCCGTTCTTTTGATTGGGATGCATGTTTTTGGATCATTGTCATGCTGAAAAGGGAAATTCCTTTTCATCTTCAGCTTTCTAGCAGACACCTGAAGGTTTTGGAGTAAAATTGATTATATGTAGCTATTCATGATTCTCTCCACCTTGACAAAAGCTCGAGTTGTGGCTGAAGAAAATCAGCCCTGAGGCATGATACTGCCAGTACCATGCTTCACTATGGGACGGCTTTTTAAAATAATTTTTTAATTACCTTGTACATTTTGGAATGAGTTTCTTCAGACTAGAACACATTTTGCCATTTGGGATGAGTTAGGTGAGATTATTTTATTTATTTATTTATGGTGAAAAAGTGCTTGTCTAGCCACCCTACCCCATAGCCCAGTCATGTGAAGAATGAGAGATTGTCGCAGGCAGAGAGTAATCGGTGCTTGTCAGGTATTCCTGCAGCTACTTTAATGATACTGTAGGTCTCTTGGAAGCCTCCCTGGTAAGTTTTTGTAAAATTTTGGAGGGACATCTTGCTCTAGGAGATGACTCTGGTGCTCCATTTTCTCCACGTCTTGACGTGTGATGGTGTTCCATGGTGCATGTAATGTTGAGAATTCTTTGAGACCCCTCTGCTGATTTGATTTCTTTTGACTGAGATACTATGCATGCTTTGTAAGCTCTTTGTAGACCGTGGCTTCGGCAGTCAGAAGAAACGGAGATGTGAATCTTTTTGTTTATCAGCTGTTTATTGTGAACGCGTGTGTACATAGTCACGCTGTAATTTCTTCCGCAGTAGGTTTTCTCCCATGGCCATCGACGGTGTCACCAGTCTGGGCATTAACATCCCCGGTCACGCCGGTACGGGCTGGTGCATCTTCGTCTACAACCTGGCTCCCGACGCAGACGAGAGCATCCTCTGGCAGATGTTCGGGCCGTTCGGCGCCGTGACGAACGTCAAGGTGATCCGCGACTTCAACACGAACAAGTGCAAAGGCTTCGGCTTCGTCACCATGACCAACTACGACGAGGCGGCCATGGCCATCGCCAGCCTGAACGGCTATCGCCTTGGAGACCGCGTGCTGCAGGTCTCGTTCAAAACTAACAAAACGCACAAGGCTTAATGGCCAGCGTTTCTCACTGATTCTACAATGAGTTTGGGAGCGGGGTGTGAGACCTGTTTAAACTTTCTCAGACACGTTTGCAAATCAGTGTTATAAAGGAAAACTGTTTGTGGGGTTTTTTGTTTTTTTTTTTTTTCCTTCTCTTTTTTTTTCCTTTCTTTTCGTACAATTCTCTGCTGGTCTTTAAAAAAAAAAAAAAAGTGATTAATAGCATGCGTTGGGTGGTGACTGTGCCCATCTTTTTATTTACATTTTTCCTCTCTTTAGTTTTCTTATTTTGAGCCATTTTCAATGTTTAATATTGGAGAGAGAGAAAAAAAAAAAAAAGCTTTGGTAACCTTTCCATGTTTAGTTTCTCATACTGAGTTCATTGGCTGCATAAATGTTACTGTTAAATTGAGGAAACAAGCAAACAACAAAAAAAAAAAGACAAAGACAAAAAAAATTCTTAAAGCGGTACCTTGCCAAAGAGCTACAAACCTCTTTGATGTGGGTTTAAAAAAAAGTGTCTATTTTTATAAAAAGAGAAAATTTGGAGAAACTTTTTACTGGACATGGAGCAAAATATTTTGACTTTGAGAAAAACTATCTTCATACGACACCCTGTGAGATTTTCACACTTTACCAGACTTTACCAGTTTGCAGAGTTAGAAATTTCTGGAACGATTTATTGAAGACAAAGATCGTCTTTTGAGGTCTTTGTGTTCCACAGCTTGCGTTTGGATTCGATATTTTTGAGACGCAGGTCGCCAAAACGTGAAGGTTTTATTACACGCAGATACAGACACACACACACACACACACACACACACACACACACACTCTCACACACACACACACACGTGTGCATGCAGGATGATGGAGGGAATCTGTAGGTTGTGAGCGATTTGGGTGAATCGGTTCTTCCTTAACAGTTTCCTTCTTAAAAAGGGTGGGAGGGGTCTCAGTGCTGTATTTAGTATCTTGTTAAACACTTTTGTCTTTCTAAACGCAGACAGAGGTTTTAGCTGCTCTGAACGAAGGAGAGCGGGCCGACGACGCCTGCGAACAGAACAAAATCGACTGAGAATGAAGTGTTTGAAGGGAGAAGAGCTCCTGAGTTAATACCTTACTGTAAATAAGTACTTTACGTTGAGTAATGTGTATCGTTTATTATTTTTTCCCCAAGCAAGTGTTTTTGTTTTTTTTTTTGTTTTTTTTTGTTAAAGTACGTAGGGTAATTTTTGTTAGCTAATAATTTGGTTTGCCTCTGAGAGTTGTTTAGTTGAGAGACTTTGTTTGATGCATTATTACTGTATCAGATTTGTTGGTGGTTTTGTCCGTAGATAGTCCTGCTTCTGCGAAATGCTAGGCATTTGAGGTTTTTTTTTTTTTTTGATTATTTGTTTGGTTTTTTTTCTTCCTTCCTTCAGGTTTTTTTTTTCTTTCTTTAATCTATATATTATAAGCATTAAATATATTTGTGGTTAAAAATTGAAGAGCCACAGTTTTGAACAAATACTTATTTGATTTAGTTTTTGTATTCATGTTACACTCAATACATAATATAACCCATTTTAAAATAAAAAAAAATAAAATAAAAAGTGTATATTGCTTAATCTTCATGAGGGGAGCCTGACTAGGCTTTTCCATGACCGTAGCAACACAATGGCGTGTTTTATTCTCCACTAACTGAAGGAAAGAGCCTTTATCAGTGCAGTTCAGGCTCCCCGGATGTGTGGCAGTGTGCTATGCATTATTTATTTTCCTTCTTTCTCTTTTTGGCTGTTTATTATTGTTTTGTTTTTTGTTTGGTTATATTTTCATTGATGAACTGTGGCTTTGTGCTGCTTGGGGACAGGGAGAGCTTTTCATGTCATGTAGGGTTTAGTTTTCTGTTTTTTAACTTTTTTTTTCTTCTTCCCGTAAACCACTGCAAGGCAGAGACTCTTCAGCTGCTAGTGTTTTAAACACGGCTAAATTTGAGCTCGGATCCGTCTGTGGCGTGAAAAGCCTCCGTGTCCTGTCTGTAGTCTCAGTTCTGTAGTGTGCGTTATTTATTTAAAGTTGTACAGTATAACCTTATTCACAGCTGAGTTTTGAATTTTGGGGTATATAATCTTTTTGTTCAGTATTTAAAAGAAACAGTATTACTAGATGATGTACATGTTCTTTTGCTTTCTTTCTTTTTTTTTTTTTTCCTCTTGTGTTTGGAATACTTTGTATTTTTTCATGTTCGGTACATCAATAAATAAATTGAAGGGAGCTGTGATAGAATTGCTCTTCACTGTGTTTTATTGCACTTCCTTTCCCTTAGTTTATTTCCTTTCTTCTTTACTGTCTGCCTTTCTTTGCCTTTTTTCCTTTTTTTCCCCCACACTCTTTCTCTGTTCTTTTTGGCTTACTACTTTTCCTTTCTTTGCTTCCCTTTCAGTCCTATTCATCTGATTGCCTTTTCTTTCAGTCCCTGTCCTTTCCCATCTTCCTTTCGGTCCCTTTCCTTTTCAGTCCCCTTCTTTCCATTCTTCTTCCTTTCCTTTCAGTCCCTTTCCTGTCTTCATCCTTTCCTTTTGGTCCCCTTCCTTTCCTGTCGTCTTCCTTTTGGGTCCTGTCTTCTTCCCTTCCTGTCCTCTAAAATGCATAAAAGTTGATGGGTCTGATCGAATCTTGTTTAAAAAGATTATTTTAAATCTCAGCACTGACCTGCACCACCTACAATTCCACTTGTCATCCTATTGTCTTTGTTAGTCTTCTTTCTTTTTCCATCCATCTTCTATACCGCTTACTCCTTCTTCAGGGTCACGGGGAACCTGGAGCCTATCCCAGGGAGCATCGGGCACAAGGTGGGGTACACCCTGGACAGGGTACCAATCCATCGCAGGGCACAATCACACACGCGCTCTTGCACCCATTCATACACTACCATGCATGTCTTTGGACTCGGGGAGGAAACCGGAGTACCCTGAGGAAACCCCTGCAGCACGGGGAGTACATGCAAACTCCACACCCACAGGGCCACGGTGGGAATCGAACCCCCGACCCTGGAGGTGTGAGGCGAACGTACTAACCACTAAGCCACCGCGTGCCCTTCTTTCTTTTTCTTCTTCTCCCCCATGGAACTTTTTGCGGGAATGTTAAGAAATTTGGCACAAAGATGCAGGACACCCTGCTCTGTTAATAGAGTGAATTGATTTTTTTTTTTTTTTTTTTTTTGGATTGGGCAGCGGTGGCTTAGCGTTTAAGGCTGTGGGTTATTGATCGGAAGGTTGGGGGTTCAAGCCCTGGTGCTGCCACTGAGCCCTGGAACTGTTGGGCCCTTGAGCAAGATCCTTAACCCTCTTCTCCAGGGATGTTGTATCATGGCTGACCCTGTGCCCTGACCCCAACTTACTGGCATGCTGGGCTATGCAAAGAAAATAATTTTACATATAATAATGTATATGGCCCAATGATCATTAAATTTGCAGTCTCTAACTGAACCGCTCTATGTTCATGTTAATAACTTTTTGAACCATAAGGGCTAGAAATTAAAATTTTTTTCCTCCGTTTCCTTGGCATAAGACGATTGGATTACACTCTGACATCATTTCCCACCATTTAGAATTTTCTGAAAAACCTACAAGCACATTTTTGCTTATAAGTACTGAACAGTTTCAAATTGGCCTCACTGGATTCAGCGGGGTATTCAGAGTCCAACGGTGGGAAAAATTCTGATGTTGGCCATTTTGAATTTAATCATAAAATGGCCGCTGTATTTGACAAACGTCTAGGTGTATTGTTAGGAAACTCGGTCTGTGTCTTTGGCACCGTGATCTGAAGAGACTCGGCTGCAGGCCAGTGCCGCCTTGTGGTCAAAAATGATTGCGATTTCTAAAAATGCTAATAGCTATTGACTCGTTTTGCCTACTGTCATGAGACTAGTCGTCTTCGATTCCGTCGTTCACTTCAAGAACAACGATACCAATTATGTAATGATGACGCGAACTTCCTGTCCGCCATTTTTAAATGTTTTGAGAACCTACTTTTTCCGAAATCCTCCTAGACCGTTTGTCCGACTTGGATGAAAATTGACCTGCGTCATCTAGAGGCACTTCCCGACAAAAATTTATTCACGGAATTCTGATAAACCAAATCATTTTCGAATGGCGCTTTAACGAATTCAACGGGGAACGCTCAAAATAGAACTTGCGGCTGTGTCTCCGCAAGGCTTTGAGGGATTGTGACGAAACTTGGCAGGCGTTGTCATCAGGCCCTGAGGTTGCCTACAGTGTATTGGCATGCTGCCCCCTACAGGTCAGGAGATGGCAAAAAAAACAACCTCTTGAATGCTTTCCTGCATGATAACCAGAACAGCGCCACATACTGGACAAAAATTCTAAGTAGTTATTTTGTTATTTTTAAATGGCTTCTTTATGATATAAAATATACTTTTTCTAACTCGTCGTACACTGTTCATCGGATTCTGACCAAAAACATGTCACAAAGCTTCTTTTGCTGCTCGTGGTGCTGATTAATTGGCTTGACCCTGGTATTGCTGCTTGCAGCTGTATTTTTTTTTCTTTCTCTCGTGCTCTCTCTCAAAAAGAAGTTTTTAAGCAAGCTATTTTGTGTTCCTAATTGTGGAGACATTTTGATTTCCTTTCATGTCGATTAATGTTATTATGTGCGGCGTCTGACATGCACTTATTTTAGTTTTGTAACGATCATATGAAGTAAGCTTTTGCTCTGGTTGTTTTTAAATCCAGACACTGAGGAATTTCTGTGGTTATATTTCGCTTTACTACAGCCTGCTTTTTAAACAGAATCCCTCGAAGCGTTCCTGACGGAAGTGTGTACAAGTGTGCATCTGGAAGCCTGTTCCTTGTTTAGTTTGCAGTTCTAAACGAATTACTCCATTAAAACTGCTGAACAGATTGTCTAGAACAAACATGTAAAATGTAGCAATCTATTAATCTTTAAAGTGGTTTTTTTTGTCCCCCCCTCTTACTTGTGTCCCAGTTTCGGTTGTTAATTGCGGTGTGACGAGGTGGCGCCTGTAGCTCCTGCTGTGTGAAGGAGAAAGGAGCGGTAATGGTGTATTGATTTTCCTCATCGTGCTCCACTCGAAGCTAGCGTCCGTGCTTTCGAGTGTGTTCGGGAAAGCGCGTTAGTCAGCTGATATGAGCGCGAGTCACTGCGTATGTGTGATGGGGAAGGAAAAAGAAGCTTCTCACGCTCTGATGGTGAATAAATGAACAGTCGTGGTGGTGGTCTTAACGTATTTAAAGAGTGCTGGCTTTAAGTGAGCCGAGTGCGTGCTTATCTCCCGAGCGCACGTTTTCTGCCATCATGCTAATGAGTTGCCTTTTTTTAAGTTTCCGTGACTATGTGAAAACCTGCTTTTTATTTATTTTAGGCTCAGCACTTGGATGGGTTTTCAAAATGTATATATTTTATATATTATTTATGGTTAACCAGCTGCATTTTTTTTGTGTGATTAACTACAAGAGAAAGTGGAGGATGAAGATAAGACGGTGGATGAATTTACTCAGAAATGAGTTTATTCTTAGCGCTATAAATAAGACGCTGTGTGTTCGGTATTTAAACCGCCTCCGTGGCTGATTTCTCTCTCGCTGTTTATATCTATTTGTTGTACAGCAGCAGGTCATAAAGTGACGCTGCAGCAGGGAGACGTTTCTCTTCTTTCTGCTCTGCTTTTATAGCCAATTTCATAAAAACTGCAGGCAAGATCACTCATGGTCTCGCAATAAAACACACACACACACACGGCACATGAAGCTGAGACTTCATGGCTTTGCTGTTCTCTCTTCTCCGAGTTGAAGTTACACAGTGTGTCTGCGTCTGATTGGTGGTTAATAAATTTAAAGCGTGTTATTCTCTAAATGCTTGCTTTGCCGATTGACACGACAGGGATCTTGAACTGCTAACCCGAGTGGCTTTCGAGTCCGTCGGCGTTGTGCCTCTGGTGTGAGTCGGCTTACTAAAAATATCTCAAAAGCGTTATCGAGTGGAGAACACACCGCGAGAGAGAGTTTATCGTGATGATCTCTACCGTTTAACCATCTTAGTGTTGTCGAGACTTTTATTAATATCGACTGTTCTTGATTATCGGACACGACACCGCTCTGATCAGTGGAAGTGTGGTATTGCTACAGCGCTGTTTATTCTAATAAGACTTATATAAATAAGTCACTTTGCCAAGTATTGGATACTAACTGTACATAACCATGGTTTTATACTAAAAGGTAATGGAGAGAGAAGAGGCGAATGTTTTCCAGAAGAGACTTTTGGGTATCTGTTGAGCTCGTCAGTGGACCAGGCCGGTGTCCTGAGGGAAAAAGAACCCGTGTAGTTGAGTTTAGAGATTGCACGATACCCGTGCTGAAACCTTGAGTGTCAGCTGATACCGATACCGGTCCCTTTTTTTTTTATTTTTTTTTTTTTTTTATAAATATAAAAGCTATTAAACTTTCCTGTATTTAAACTGAAGCATTTCACTGATACTTCCATGCAAAATACACTTTTTTAAAAAATATTATAAAATATCAAGTATAAAAATAATCCTAACTAAAGATAAACAGTCGTCTCTTTGTATGTCAGTATTTCCAGTTTCAGAAATAAATTTCTTTTCCAAGTCTGATATCCGATAAGTTTTCTCTGAGTCAACCCCCCCCCCCCATTTTCCTCCCCACTTTGGTCTCGTCAATCCCCACCCACTAGCTAACGTGACTACACCCCTCCCACCCAAAGAGCAAGGCCAGATCGGTTCTCTTGACTCTCAGCCACGGGATTCAAACTCGCAGTCTCGTGGCAATAAGGAGAACGCGTTTCTCAGCCAGTGTCCAGTCTAGTCACATAGAGAGCGATACCAGCTCTACCAGCAAGTCCCTCAGGTGTTTTATTCCTCTCACACCACAGCTGTTTCTACCTTTTTTGTTGGTTTGTTTATTAAAGAACAATTCATAATTTTGCCCTGATTTATCATTGTATTATATTTAAGGTTGTGGAACGCCCATGCAAAAAAAAGTCACGGCACTTTTTTCTCCGAGTCTGTACCAGATGTGAGGATTTCTCTAATAGTGGCCAGCTGTTTTGCGAAAGAAATTTAAGACTCATTATAGATGGCCTGCAAACAACTGGTGCATGAAATGAAAAAAAAATAAATAAAACATCCTAGACTGCATAATTTCCCCCCCAGTTTACCTAAAAATGAACTGAAGTATAAACATGTACATTTCAGTAAACCCCATTCCCAGCCACAACCCACACTAGTGCCCCCCCCCCCCCCCCCCGCTCTTACTCGCGCACCATTGTCACTGAAAGCCACCTGATGAGACGTGCGCGTCGAGCTGTTGCACGCCGAGTGACTCATCGTGCTCTGAATTTCCCCTGACAGATGTTTACAGCGGTGTACGTCAATAGCACCTGCTCCTCATCCACATACAGCATTTTACTCGCGTACAGATGGGGTGCGAAAGCGATAATGTGGTAGCATCGCACTCCTTGTCCTACGTTACGTTATGTAAGGGATTAAATGCTTGTGCGTGTGGTGTTCTGGGAAAATCGACAGCGGTGTGGTGGGATGCGGCACGAAGGTAAGCGGAGTTACTGTTACCACCTAGAAGTTGATTATTTTCCTGTAACAGTACAGCCCGAAGTGTTCTCTTTATACTGCGATTTTACAGTTACTTATTTATTAAAGAACGTTCTCATAGCTTTTATCCGTTTAACGGTGCGAAATTTCTCCGTGAAACAAGTTGGTCCCTGTTATCATTTACGTTATAGTAGCTATAAACAGTCATTACCTCTCCAGCCTCTCACATGCGCACTCTCACTTTCTATCTCTCTCAATCTCTCTCTTCTCTCTCTCACTCACTCTCTTCTCTTTCTCTCTTCTCTCACTCACTCTCTTCTCTTTCTCTCTTCTCTCGCTCTCTACTCTCTCACACTCCGTCTTCTCTCTCTCTCTCTCTTCTCTCGCTCTCACTTCTCTCTCTCTCACACACACTCTTCTCTCTCGCTCTCTTCTCTCGCTCTCTCTCCTCTCACTTCTCTCTCGCTCTCATTCTCTCTCATTCTCACTCTCGTTAGACAAACACAGCAAGTTTGAAGTCTTAGTTACAGCTTTACCTCTGACTGACACTGGAGACTCCTTCCATGAATGATTAAAAAAAATCATCTCCTTGCAGCTTCATCACGATCAATTATACGTGTCTTTATTAACTAGCATCTTTTTTAAAATCGGTTTACTATTCAGGCCCTCCAGGATTATGCGGTTGCAGAGATTAACGCAAAATCGAGACGACTCCGCACTATTCGTAGGAGCTTGCAGTTCATCAAATTGACTGCGGGTTTTCTGCAGATTTGGGCGCAAGACGCGTCACGTGACGTCATCAGAACGCGTATTCGGCCAAAGCCCTCTTCAATTGACGTGCGTTGGACACGAGTACAGCTAAAACGTCTCGTTTACCAACAAACATCGCTGGGGAAGACAACTTTGCAATTGAAATTCTGACCAATTGAAGTGGTTTTCTGCAAAAACAAACAAAAAAAAAAGCACAAAACAAACTTGCGTGACAAATTTTGGAGAAAAAAGGCGCGCCAAAATCGAGCATTTTTAGCCGCTACGATCACAAAAAAAAACCCTGTTCACGCTGCTTATTACTCTTAGATTATGTGGAGCGCCCAACATCCCGTTACATACGTGGCCGTTACTATAGAAATGATAACGTGTTGCATCGAGCACATTAATATAAACCTGCGATTTGTCTTGCAGCTGGAACAGCTGTCAGGGCTGCTGTTGCAGGAAATGAATCGACGCCTTCTGACCGATCAGATCCGAGAATTCGACAGCGCTGTTTTATACCGGTTTCCTAACACGCTTAACGTCTAGCTGAACCTTGAGTATCGAGTATGAAGGAACTGAAAGAACAAGGCAGGGTTATTTCATTTTGGTGAAATGTCTCCTGTGTTGTCGTGAGCACGAGTTCTGGAGCGTCGACCTAAATAACACATCACGCTGAGGTGACGTGAATTATTTCATAAAAGACACACTTGTACACCAGTTAAAACCATATCCACGATTGGATATCTAAAATCAAAACTCATCTTTAGCGGTCTTGAATGCTCGATTGTTCACCTGCAGGGTCTGATTTCCGTGTAATTTACCTCTAATTATGAACGCTGCCCGCATTTGTGGTGATTTTTGCCTTATTAGCACAAAATCCTTAATGGCTAAAGTATGGCTCGGTTTGAAATCGTTTAACTCTGGTGCTGATTAAGAGGGTGGGCTGATTTGCATATCGACGACCGCATTAGTGAGGGAAAAGGGCAGGAATGCCGTTTACAGACTTGACCTGGAATTATGCATCTACTAAACTTGATAATTGTTCTTGTCCTTCCTAAAAAAAAATAATTGTTTCCCAGGTAGACTATACAGTGCTGTTGTGTTAAGTCTCAGAAATAAAGCTCTGAAATAAAGCCAGACTTGTGCAAAAGGAAAGAAGGAGGAAATAGATATTCTTGGTTCATGATTTTAGTGAAGTGAAGTCACTATATACTTCATCTTTGGGATTCATTCTGCTTGTTCTACTCCCAAAAAAAAACAAAAACAAAAGCATTGAGATGTGCATCCTAATCCAGTTGATGCCTCGTTGTCTTCTAGGTCATACACCTTTCCATCCGTGGCCCAGAAATCAATCGGAACATCTTTAAAGCACAGCTGTACTGCATTTAGGAGAGTCGTGGACAAGGAGAAAGGAGGCTTGTAGATTGCGGATGCTTCCTTTTGTTCATTGTAGTGCGTGCGTGTGTAATGGATACGTTTCCTCAGCCACGGAACCATTCAAATCATTTTTAATCGTAAATTAGCCGTCCCGAAGAATCGTCAACAACATGCAGTGGAACTAAAAAAAGATTATTATTTTTTTAATGTCCCAAATTTCAAGCTCCACTACACTATTTGTTGAGACTTATTTTTCGAGCTTAACAATGAGTAAACAAATGTGATTTAGTTTTGTCCTTTGGCATTGTAATTTACTCTCCTCAACATGTCCAACGTTACAGGTTTTAATGATAATTATCTACTAGAGTGGAAATTACCCACAATTCTTCTCCACTGAGTTCCAGTGTCGATTTAACCTCTAGATGGTTCCTCACTTCCTCCATCGTTTCTGACTGTAACCAGGAATAATATCATTCCAAATCAAAATCCTGTCACGTTAATGATTTCATGAAATGAAATGAAATTGCACTAAGTAGATGTGTAATAAGTGTGCTCTGTGTTTGGGTCCTGATCACCCTGTCAGGGTTTACACCGTGATAATGAGTGGCTGGACATTATCGCCTGAATTGGTGAGACTGAGAAACACCAGGCTTCTTGCGCGCAGCAGGGTTTCTGTTGATAATTATGTAACTGAGTATGGTGATGTGTGAAATTAAGCTACCACTGTTATCAGGTTGATAACCAATTATTACTTAACTCTCATTCTTCTGGAGCCGCCCCCTCCTCCTCGTGGGTAGACTGGTCTGAATCTCTCTCTCTCACGCGCACACACACACACACACACACACAGGTTTCCTGTTTTTGAGGAGTATTTCCACTGACTTGTATATTACAGGAACTAAAAAATAAAAATGCTTTTCCTGCACCTAAACCCAACCTAAATAACCTTGACCTTTAAGCATGGTAACCCTGAGCCTACTTTCAATAAACCTAATCTTGGTAACCCTCTGTAGTGCTATCTCAGTAATCCCAGGACCGCAACCACTAATCACTAAACCATATTCCAGTGACCTTAATGTCAGAAACCTTAACCGCAGTAATCCCAACCTCGGTAACCTTAACCGCAGTAATCCCGACCTCGGTAACCTTATCTGCAGTAATCCCAACCTCGGTAACCTTATCCGCAGTAATCCCAACCTCGGTAACCATAACCTCTTCCTTATCTCAGTAATTGCAACCTCATGAACACTCCCCCCAAACACACACACACACTGCATATTGCACTTTCTCTCATTCTAGTTATATTTTATACTCATACACTCACGATTACTTCAGGCTATTAATGTTGGGTTAAAAAAAAAAAGCATGCAAAGGAAAACGTATAGGTTTTGTGTGTGTGTAGAGTTTGGCATTGACCGTATTTACACACATGGACAGATTTTAAAATCCTGAAGCCGGCACTGGCAAGGCTTACACTCAAGGACAAAAACTGAATTGTTTGCCAACTGAATCCTGTTAAATCCTCTTTGAACAGTATTCTAGCAGTATCCTCACGCTGCAGGCGAGCTGATGGACGGAATTAAAGACCGTAATGTATTGAAAACCCTGAGGCTGGATTCAAAAACTCAACGTGAATGACCAGCATCTCCTTCATTTACTCTTTTTCTGTTGACGTTTGGCTTTAATGCCCTGTAATGCCTCGTTCAAAAATAAACAAAATATTTAGCCATGTTATGTCAAAAATATTGATATTAATTTCTTAAAACTTGTATAAAAGCAATCTCAAACTCACAGTTGTGCGGGTTATACTGAGTATTGGCTCGGTTGTGATTAGCTACGGCACGATTCGCGATTCAGACATTGCGCTGAAGTTGAAAAGTTGAGGTTGTGATAAAACTAATGAGGGGAAGAAAGGGGTCAAAGTACATCATGGTTAGAAAGGGTTAAATACGCTTGTGAAAAAATAAGTACACCCCATGGAATTTGGACAAGCAATCATTTGATCCTCTTTGAAACAGTGCCTATTAATAAAGGTAATACACTGTCAAATGGCACATAAAATCGACATTTTGTAGTCATTTTCAGAAGGTAAATGAACACCCCTACATTTATCACACCTTCAGATCCATAAAATTACAATCAGCTGTTGAAGATTGGGTGCCGGTGATTAGAACCTGCTGAGGGGAGTGCAGGTGGAACCGGTCTCTTATCAGGTGTCCCTTTGTTATCGAGGTGTGTGGTGTCATTATGCAAAGATCTAAAGAGTTCTGTAAGGCCTTCAGGAAAAAAAATAAGGTTGCGAATGCTTATGAGTCTGGCGAGGGATTTTAAAAATATCTCCAAGTTATTTGAAATACATAATTCCCCTGTAAGGAAAACAATCTACAAATGGCGCAGATTTCAGACGTCCAGGACTGGCCGTCCAAGCAAATTAAGGCCAAGAGCAGACCGGCTGACGCAAAAAGAAGTCTCTAAGAATTCCAAAATTTCAACACAGGATGTGCTAGTAAGTCTTGCAACTGTTGGTGTCGAAGTGCATGCTTCTACAATCAGAAAGAGCTCGCACAAATTTAACCTGCCCGGGAGGTGTGCCAGAAAAAAGCCTTTGCAGGACTACAGTTTGCCAATGAGCATATACACAAAGACCAGGCCTCTTGGAATAATGTGCTCCGGACAGACGAATCGAAGATAGAGTCGTTTGGCCAGAGTAACAGCAGACATGTTTGGCGAAGACCAAAGACAGTTTTTCAAGAGAAGCACCTCATACCAACTGTGAAGCACGGTGGTGGAAATGTTTTGGTTTGGGGTTGTTTCTCTGCCTCAGGGACTGGACAGCTTACATTCATTGATTCAGCTATGAATTCTGCATCGTATCAAAGAGTGCTTGAAGATGACATGAGGCCGTGTGTCCGAAGGTTGAACCGAAAATGGACCTTTCAACAGGATGATGATGATCCTAAGCACACTCGCAAATCCACCAAGGAACGGCCCAAAAAGAAGAGATGGAGGGTTATGGAACGGCCTAGTCAAAGCCCGGATTTGGATCCCATTGAAATGTTGGGGGGGGATGTGAAACGTGCAGAACATTCAAGAAAACCCTCAAAACATCTTGCAACTGAAAGAATATCGCATGGAAGAGCGGTCAAAAATTCCAGCAAGCCGATGTCAGAGACTGGTGGACGATTATGCAGAACGCCTACATGAAGGTATTTCTGCTAAAGTGGGCAATACTAACTCCTGAGGCCAAGGGTGTACTTACTTTTTCCACAGCAGAATATGACGTTATTGATCTTTCTATCGAGTAAATGATTGAAAAAGCTCATTTTCTTTGTGGTTTGGTTCAAGTACGTCGGCTTTATTAACATTCACCGTTTCAAAGACGATCAAATGTTTGCTCGTCCAAATGTGTCAAAAAAGCCAACAGTTTCCATGGGGTGTACTTATTTTTTCACGACTCATATGTTTTTCATGTTTTTGCGTGTGTGTGTATGGACAACCAACAAAAGTATAAGATCGGGCGGGACAAATGTGCATCACTCAGACCTGATGTCATCCTGCCTTCATGTGCAATCTGAATGATCATGAATATGAGTTTCACATCGACGTCCCTTTAAGTTGGAAGTACGATGTCCAGGGAACATCTACATCTATAAAATGGATTAAGATAGCATAAATAGCTAAATTTAGCGAGGTACTTGAAGGCGGTATTACATACATAAAGATGATGTCGGACTTTTCCCTTTATTCTTTATTTAACGGCTCACGGGTGAAATATATTACTATTGAAGTCTAATGCTAACCTTAAACTCTGTGCCAGGGAAGACGTTTTTTTTGTAGTGCAAATACACAGTGCAGCTGGCCTCTCCATAGCATCTAGAATCATGACCATGTGGTGTGTGTGTGTGATTGTGTGTGTGTGAGAGACTGTTTAGCCCTCCAACTGTGTTCGTTGAGTGCTTCAGCATCTCGGCAGGAGAGATAATGAGATTCTGGCCATAGAGTGGGGAAAAACACACATGGTTTTTGTTGTGTGTGTGTGTGTGTGTGTGGGAGAGAGAGAGAGAGAACCTGATGCAATGACAAGTCATTATCCAATGAGAGTCACTGGATAACAGGCAGCATTCAAGACACTTCAGAACAAACATACACACACACACAGTAATGGCCAAAAACAGCTGGGAGGCTTTGTGAAGAAAAATCAAATCTGCACTCGCTCGCCATGTCTTCTTCATTTAGCTCTGTTTGTCCACTTTATTTTCCTGTGCTAAACTGGCCAGCCTGGTGGCTCACTCGTACTTTCAGGAAGTGCTGAGAAATTCTTAGGTTCGATGCTCTCAGGGTGTGTGTGTGTGTGTGAGAGAGAAATAATACACATCGGATGACCTTTTGATCTGTGGACTAAAAGGAGACACGAATAGAATAGTAGCAGTAGTTGTGGTTTAGGTTTATATTCACGTGCTCGTTCTAGTGCGTTATCATTTCCAGCAGACGCGACACATGAAGGTTTCTGTAAGGTGATGTTTAACGTTTGGAGAAGGAGTCTCCAGTGTCGGCGCTTTGTAATAGTCTGTAAGTTTTCCACAGAGTTTGAGCGTTCCGTTTGTTTGTTGTTTTTCTTTTTTTATTTATTTAATTTTTTTCGCTGTATTAAGTCACGACACAAAAGAAAAATCATGGCAACAGAATGATTGTTTATACAGTAGCTGTACTGAACAAGAACTTTTTTTTTTTACTTGTGGACGCTCCACAACATTAACAGTAACTATAAATGGATTTATTTTAAAAGTATGATACGTCTTTCGTTACTAAATTATAAATTGTAATTGCTGCTGTGGTATAAGAGAAATAAAACACTTTGGGACATGCTGCTATTGAAAAACGGTCAACTTCGAGGGGGTGAGTAACTCCACATTTCATCAGGCCACACCGTCATTATTATTATTATTATTATTATTATTTTCCTATTACTGCACGTAATTCCTTATATAATGAACAAAGCCGTATATAACCTGTGCTGAATTCACTACTAAGAGTGAGTGTGTGCGAGTGTGTTTGTGTGCGTGTCCAGCTTCTGGCCCTTTTCAGCAAATTGCAGTCAACACAAACCCGCCCACACACTACTGAGGGAGAACTTCCTCTCCTCTGGCTCGCTTCATGTGCAAATCTGTGTGTGTGTTTGGTTGAGTGGCTCACCACTTAACCCATGTTAATCTCCACACCCTCTCCAAATTCGTCTGTGAAAAAGATCAATGGTTTCCCTTTTTAAGAGTTTAAGTGAGAGTGTGAATTATTAACCCAGGTAAGGATTTGTTGTGTTACTGAATCAAAAGAGGCAAAATACATTTTTAGTGAGGTATTTTTCCCTCTAGTAAGCCAAATGCTTCATATGTAAGGAATAAACCACTTGGGGGTTTATAATCTCATTATATCAGTGATTCCACACACTACTTAATCTGTTTGTGGCTGTGTGAACTGATCAGCCATAACATTAAAACCACTGAGAGGTGATGCGAATAACATTGATTGTCTCGTTACAGTGGGACCTGTCATGGGGTGGGATAGATCAAGCGGCAAGCGAGCAGTCAGTTCTCGAAGTTGGTGTGTTCGAAGCATGAAAAATGGACAAGTGTGAGCGACTGTGACGAGGGCCAAACTGTCATGGTTAGATGACCGGGTCAGAACATCTCCAAAACGGCAGGTCTTGTGGGGTGTTCCCGCTATGCAGTGGTTAGTACCTACCAAAAGCGGTCCAAGGAAGGACGACCAGTGAACCGGCGATAGGGTCATGGGCGCCCAAGGCTCACTGATGCGTATGGGGAGCGAACTCTGGACCGATCCCACAGAAGAGCTACTGTATCACAAATTGCTGAAAAAGCTTAACACTGGCTCTGATAGAAAGGTGTCAGAACACACAGTGCATCACAGCTTGCAGTCAGAGTGCCCATGCTGACTCCTGTCCACCACCGAAAGCACCTACAATGGGCACGTGAGCATCAGAACTGGACAATGGGGCAATGGAAGAAGGTGGCCTGGTCTGTGGATGGCTGCGTACGTGCGCGTCACTCATCTGGAGAAGTGATGGCACCAGGATGCCCTATGGGAAGAAGGCAAGACTGCAGAGGCAGTGTATTGCTCTGGGCAATGTTCTGCTGGGAAACCTTGGGTCCAGGCATTCACGTTGATGTTACTTTGACAGGTACCACCTACCTAAACACTGTTGTAGACCACGTACACCCACCCCTTCATGGTAACAGTATTCCCTAACGGCAGTGGCCTCTTTCAGCAGGATAATGCTCCCTGCCACACTGCAAAAATGGTTCAGGAACGGTTTAAAGAACATGACAAAGAGTTCAAGGTGTTGACTTGGCCTTGAAATTCCCCAGATCTCAATCCGATCGAGCGTCTGTGGGATGTTCTGGACAAACAAGTCCGATCCACGGAGGCCCCACCTCGCAACTTACAGGACTTAAATGATCTGCTGCTAACGTCTTGGTGCCAGATACGACAGCACACCTGCAGGGATCTTGTGAAGTCCATGCCTCGACGGGTCAGAGCTGTTTTGGAGGCACAATGGGGACCGACACAGTATCAGGTGCTTTTAATGTTATAGCTGATCAGTGTATGTCACTAATGTTTGAGCTGCTGTTCTTGAAAATGAACCAATCAGAATCGAGAATTCAACAGCGACGTGGTACGTGTGAGTTAACAATATTTTTTTTTTTCTTCAAGTCTGAAGTGTAATTCTGTGGCATCTGTCTTTCAAAATATATTTAAATATATTTAAATAAATTTTCACCGCCTTGCCATATGTATTGACCCTTGAAATAATTTCATTTTTCCCAATTTCAGTGATATTGCATTATCCCGACTAATGACATCTACAATCAAAACCATGCCCGTGCCTCATCATGAGTGAGGTGGTGAGAATCAAACCATCCTGGAAAGAAAAAAAAATAAAAAATCCAAATTCCTACAGTTTCCATGTTATCTGGGATGTATATACCAGGTTAAATCGATTCCAACAGCGCTCTCGTCGACACAAAAGACCATCTGTCAATGATAATTGACCATCTGCATCCTCTCCAAACAAATCCAACATCCAGCCAAGCTCTGCTCCAGCTGGTCAACACCATCCATACCTCCTCTATCCATCCATCCAACCATTCACGAAACTGTTTGTCTTTCTTCTAGCTCATTAAACAGCAGTAGCTTCGAGCTGAAATCTTTTCTTTTTTTTTTTTTTTTTTACATTTCTATTGAGTACACAAGAAAATTCTTGTTTCCACTTCATCATCCATCCATCACAAAATAGACAGTTATCAGTGAGTTGGAGCTAATTCTGGGTACTGCAGGAAGGGTTTGTTTCTAATTAAGCATATCGATTGTGTAATCAAGATTATTCTTATTGGTCCGTTTTCACCGGGAAGCAACGTGGAACCATCTGTCCAACATTACAGACAGACGTTAGCCTGAATGGAATTGTTAGAGCCTTTTTCATCCATCCATCCATCCACAGATAGTGATTCATTCCGATTGAGTGGACAAGCACTTCCACCCTTCCTCAAATAAACACTAATTGCTATTCTGTAATGGTTTGGATTGTTGCAGGCTGATTCCTTTTTTGGTGTTTCTTCTTCGTCTTCTTCTTCTGGTGTATTTGTCCACCATTAGCCTCCGTTTGTTTGAAACTGGCTGTGGCGAGTAAACTAGGTTGGTCGTGTCAATCAAACAGCTGCTTCCTGTGAAACTAGGAAGTTCCTCATAATGATGAAATGATGCTTAATGATGAAAGGACCCAAACGCCCTTGTGCAAGTCTGGCTCGCAAGATGAAATAAGCAGCGGTTTAGCATTGAATACTTGTGGTGGTTACAGTTAGTTTGTGTTTTCAATCCATCCATCCATCTACCAGTTCCTCATTAAACAGGCAATGATCAATTAGTTGAACCTAATTTGACCGTGTGCTTGAGAAGCTTCTTATCGGTTCGTTTTCCTCACCCATCCATCATCTATTCATCTTAAGCATTCTCAAAATGCACCCAGTCACTTTTTGTTTGTTTGTTTGTTTGTTGAAGTTTGCCCATCCATACATCCATCCATCCATCACCAAACATGCGTCGATCCATCTATCAACCCATCCTTAAATCAACTGTGAATAGATAGTATTGATTTGGGTTGCTGCATTCCGTTCAAGTCTTGTAGAGGATTTGGGATGGTCCACTGTCACCATCCATCCTTAGATATCGATTCCCAAGGATTCTTGTGGGTCTACTTTGCATCCATCCATCATCCGTCACTAAAGATGATCACATAGCCTTTTGAAATTGTTAGTTTGCTTTCTCCATCCGTCATCCAGCCGTACATCCATGACTAAAGATGATCATTTTAGTACACTACGAGTGTGCTTTCTCCATCCATCACTAAAGATGAACATATTATATAAAACGTGCCATAATTACTAATAATTTGGTTTCTCAATCCATTCATCCATCCTTGAAGTCATCACTATATATTGTTTTGGCCTCAAATTTGTAATCTGACTGAGAAGTAGATCCACGTTCATCATCTGTCTGTCTGTCCGTCCGTCCATCTCACTACATTTGCTTCGGATTTGATTGGAGCTTTCTTACATTCCTGGATGTAAGAATGGATTCTTACTGCTCCACTTTCCTCATCCATCCATATCTAATATATATTTATATGATTATATAAATCGTATCAAATGTAGTACAATGTGAAGTATGTAGTACAATCCTGGTGGCTGTCTGTGTGCTGATATCAGCGTGGCGGTTTCTGTTTCTCACGAGGTTTTTTCATTTTCCTCTATGACTAATTCCGACCTTGAGCGTGAAGTCTGAAGGACGACTATAAATATGACTCTGCTGTTAACACTGCCATGCTGTTGCAGTTTGCTGTCCTTCAACACCGTGTGATTCATCTCTCAATTTCTCCTTCCCTACTCTCCGTCTTTGTCTGTCACACCAGGCTCAATTGATTTCATCAATAAAACTAACAACTGGCTACGTGGACCGTAATTAATTATTTGGGTCGAAAAAGGTTTTCACTCTGGAATTGCTAAATAGTAAATACACACCTTGTAAATACACATCAATTAAAACGCACAATCGGCACAGATACACTCACTGGCCATTTTAATAGGAACACCTGTACTGTACCCCTGCTCTTTTATGCCGTTATCCAATCAGCCAATCGTGTGGCCGGAGCACAATGCATGAGATCATGTAAGTACAGCCCAAGAGCTTCACATCAAACATGAGAATGGGGAGAAATGTGATCTGTGACTCTGTGACTTTGTGGCGTTATTGTGTGGTGCCAGAAGGGCTGGTTATTTCAGAAACTGCTGATCTCCTGGGATTGTCACACATAACCGTTTCTCGAGTTTACGGTGTGTGAAACAAACATCCATCCAGTGAGCGGCAGTTCTGCGGGCGGAACGCTGACGGGAAGTCTGCGGTAATTCAAATAAATACTCTTTCCATCTGTGGTGAGCAGGAAAACATCTGGGAACGACGTGTCGAACCTTGAGGCGGGTAAGCTACAACAGAAGACCACTTCGGGTTCCACTCCGCTCAGCCAAGAACAGGTGACCAGGTAACGTTTTTACCATCTTCAACTTTTAGGTAGACTTCTGTCTTTTCTTTTCCGCTTTACTTGTTTTGTTCGTCATCGAGTTGCTCAGGACTGTTGAAAATGTAACGCAGATATTCGTTCCTTGTAGAGATTGTATAAATACTAGCTATAATAGGGTAGCTACCACGTAGCCGAGATTTGTGTTCGCCATAACAGTGTTTTTATTTACAAGCACGGCAATTATATACATGAGATTTTTCTTCACAGAACTGCGTGAACTAACATACGTATACAAAATCAACAAGATTATTGAGGGGTTTTTTTTGCATGACTAGAATGTCGCCTATGTAATTGTATCGTAAGTAATTGATGCATTTTTGACCATCCGACACTGGAAGGAGAGAATAAGAAGGAAGAAAACGGCACATCTAATGCAGTTCCATAATGAAATGCCGATGCATAATGTGATCTATTAAACCACCGCTGCTGACGTACAGACGTATGTGGTTCTAGATAAGACCCGAAATGATTGATGGTTTTTTGACGGTTTGTAGATTGAGAGATCACAGCATAGTTTTTAACTGTCAGTTTAACCGTTTTTTTTTTTCCCACCATCCTGCCATCCATCTTCTGACTACTTTGATATTCCATTACGTTACGACGAGGAACGAAAAGCTTTATAAATCCACATATCTGTGCTCATACAAACTGCTTTTCCAAATGCATCTGGATTCACATCTTGGCTCAGGATACTTCCACAGAGCATTATGATTCTGAACACATCCTGCCAAAGTGCTTTGTGTCCCTTTTTATTTCATCCTTCACCTTGAAATCGCGTTGCATCTCTTTCCGTATCAGTGACTGCGCGCTCACCGTACACTGGCTGCAAAATGGCTCATCACTGGAAAAGCAGTCGCATCCCATAATGCAACACGTGCCCCTTTTGTGATGGAAGAGTCCATCAGTGAGCACTAGAGTCAGAAACTCGACGCACAGATCTGAGATCACAGAACACCGACTCCTCAGAACCCTCGTTTACACGAGGAGGTAAAGTTATTGTGCTCCCCGACTGGTTTCTATAGCAACCCATTCATCCGCCACCCCCACCCCAACTCTCATTCTCTCTCCACAATATATTCTGTGGACAAAAGGTACCTAAATAGTGTGATAATGATTAGGATGAGAGAGAACAGCATTAATAGAAACCAAGACCTATAGTCCAGAATTATTAGCACCCTTCGTGTATGTACGACTTTATCTCAGAAATGACATTAATTTATTTAAATTTATTTTTTTTTACATCATTGCATAAGATCTTATATCGGCTTGATGGTACATATTAGCGTGTTCTTAAATATCTGTAAATAATAACTGCTGATATGTGCTATGTAGAGTGATCAGGATTGTGTGCATGGAAATTCTCAGTCTAGTCCAATATCTGTGAGCATGAATGTACGTGTAAATGTTATAAATTCTCTTCAGTGGAAAATGTTTTTAGAGAAACTGCACAAGATGTGCCCCTCTAATGGACTCGCCATACGGCAGCCATGTTACCAACTTCTGCTAACGTTAGCCTTATGCTAAGGTTTAATATTTCACCAGGCTAGACGCGAGCAGGCATACACCCTGGTTTATTTACCCACAACCCACTTAAGCGGCGCATTAGCGAGGGCCGGGTACAGGGTGCTAAAGGGTTAACGACTGTGGAAATAATTTGATCTGGCTGAGTGGAGCAACAACAAGCGGCAGTTCATCCTGTGATTGCTTGTTAGCGCTCCTCTGCCGCTGCAGGGTGAAAATATTAATTATCGTTTGTCTGAGTTAATTTTGTCAGAGCGGCCACAGAACCGCTGAACTCGATCCCAAACCAGGCATTTTCTCCTGCTGGAGCAGCTAATTAAATCTCAAAGAGGAAAGATTTCAAATGTAAGTAAAAAAAAAAAAAACAAAAATTTTAAATGTGTTTGAGTGAGTGAGTGAGGCGTGTACAAGGTGAGGGGAAAAAAGGAAAAAAGCAGCAACTCCTGGGGGACTTTTATCTATTTAATTGTATACAATTTGTCAAATAATGATCCTATGATCTTATAACACTGAATTAGTTGACCAGATGTTTTATATTTGTGAGAAATCTCGAGGTCGGAGGGTGAGGGACCCGGACCCTCACTACATGCTGTACTTGGGTAAAAATAAGCCAATGTTTAAATTGCACTAAATGATATTTATATGTTACAAGAATGCCTTTCCTTGCTCGTTTCGTTTCGCACTCAATTTACGCAAAAAAAAAAAGCAAGACACACTAACCTGTGTGCGTCAATTAAAAGAAGTTACACATAGGAACTCAGAGGACGAAAATGTCCATGTCGAAAAAGGAAAAAAAAAGTCATAAAATATTAGATATGAAAAAATGTTCCACTTTCACTGACGTCGATTTTTTTTTTTTTTAATTATTATTTTTTTTAACCAGGATCAGTTCTGATCATAATTACCAAACATTCCTTCATTTTCAGAATTTTAACCCTTTAAATGCTGGTTTCTTTACATAATGCAAAAATCCTCGAAGCTCAGTAGCCTTCATTGACTCGTATACATGGGGTGGGATTTGGGATTTCAGTACAATATCATTTCTTTCTTTCAAACTGTTCACACACACATCAAATTTCCAGTACACACACACACACACACACACACACACAAAGCACAACTCTGATATCCATACACACACCCACACAATTATATCCGCATCATTTATTCAGTTGGTCTGCAGCGCTCTATAATACAGCAGAATCAGAAAAAAAAAGGAAAAGCATGGATTTTCCCCCGAGGCTAAACCTGAGAAAATACTACACGTTTCAGAAAATAAACTAAAAATATTAAATCTTTTGAAAACTTGTCAACAAAATAAAAGCGTATTTAACTTATTTAATGCATGATTTTACGCTTAAAATCAAAAGTCATGGGGATTCAATACCGCAGTTTGAATGGGTTTCAATGGGGGAATTTAAAATAGATTCATGAAAGCGAATGAGGGTGAAATATTCAAATTCCAATAAAAATACACACCTTTTGCAAAAATCTATGCTGTTTGCATTAACACAGACAAAATGATTCAAAAAAGACAGAGAGAAAGACAAAAATGTCCGTAAGGACTCTCAAGAGTTAAAATAACTTTAAAATGACTTAAATAATAACCAACAGTGAAATTAAACACTTTCTAACGCCGTCAATAACTCCAAGGATTCTTACAAATCAAATTAAAATTCTTAATCTTAAAATACCCGCGTTGTTTAATTGATGTTAATCCGTATTAGAATTAATTAGGTTACTAAAAAGCTGATTAGTGTGTTATTATAATAATGGGTTTGTTTCATTTCATATCCTCGGATTTGTTTTAGTGGGTTTTTTTTTTTCTTTCTTTCCATTTTATGTGGTCAAAAGTCTGTAGCTGCATTGCTAGGATAATCCCAACTCCTTGGACAATATTATCGGAATAATCCGGCACTAATCTTAAACTGCTCCCTCGGCTCGAACGGCGCAGACGGGGATCCTTGAGGTTGGAAGGATGTGATAAATTGTCGGTGTCTCAGTTTGGAGTTCGATATCATGGCACATGACGGGGTTTTCAAAGCGGTCAACAGTAACGCACACTCATCCCCTTTTTATTTTAAGGTTTGCTAATATACTAGAGCTGATATGTACATTTTCAGCGTTAACCTGTGATTCGATTAGCGGTTCCACTCTGAACACAGTTCGCTAAATCTTGCCGTGTTTGTGTGTGTGTGGACAAAAAGGCCTCCTCTAATGGTACTTGAGCCACAACACCCTTGACAACCTGAAAACGAGCCCATTAAGCAAAAACGCTTAAACATGCAATTATGTACTTAGTCCCTGTGAGCCACCGGAAACGAACACGCTGAGAGAAACAGAACTAATGTTAATGTGTGTGAGTAAATGTTGGTGTTTGTTAGTGAATGTTGGTATATTAATGAATAGTGAATGTTGGTCGACACATCAGTCGTCTGTTCTTCAGAGGGTCACTGGATGGTCCGATGCAGGTGAAAATGCTGTAAATCATATGCTACGGCCTTCGGATAAACCGCATCGCAACCCAGTCGAACACCTATGGCAGACTTTGGAGTGATGTTTTAGATGCAACCATCATCAAAACACCAACGTTCTACTTTAAACACCAATACTCGCCAACAGACACTCACATTTACCATCAAACACTCCTCCATTACACACCAGCCTTCTCTTTAGGCATCAACATTTGCCAACAAACAGCAAGATTCTCCTTTAAACACGAAAATTCGTTATTAAAAATGTCCAACACCTTACTCACACACTTGGTTGGTTTTTCCTTTAATTGGTGGGCGTTTAAACGTTTAAAACATACAGTAAATCCCCAATCAAATTGGAAATCAACTCCATCAAACACTGACATTCACGAGCATTCACCATCAAACACTGACATTCACGAGCATTCACCATCAAACACCAGCATTCACCATCAAACACCATCAAACACCAGCATTCACCATCAAACACCATCAAACACCAGCATTCACCATCAAACACCAGCATTCACCAGCATTCACCATCAAACACCAGCATTCACCATCAAACACCATCAAACACCATCAAACACCAGCATTCACCATCAAACACCAGCATTCACCAGCATTCACCATCAAACACCAGCATTCACCATCAAACACCAGCATTCACCAGCATTCACCATCAAACACCAGCATTCACCAGCATTCACCATCAAACACCAGCATTCACCATCAAACACCATCAAACACCAGCATTCACCATCAAACACCATCAAACACCATCAAACACCAGCATTCACCAGCATTCACCATCAAACACCAGCATTCACCATCAAACACCATCAAACACCATCAAACACCAGCATTCACCATCAAACACCAGCATTCACCAGCATTCACCATCAAACACCAGCATTCACCATCAAACACCAGCATTCACCAGCATTCACCATCAAACACCAGCATTCACCAGCATTCACCATCAAACACCAGCATTCACCAACAAACACCATCAAACACCAGCATTCACCATCAAACACCATCAAACACCATCAAACACCAGCATTCACCAGCATTCACCATCAAACACCAGCATTCACCATCAAACACCAGCATTCACCAACAAACACCAGCATTCACCATCAAACACCAGCATTCACCAACAAACACCAGCATTCACCATCAAACACCAGCATTCACCAACAAACACCAGCATTCACCATCAAACACCAGCATTCACCAACAAACACCATCAAACACCAGCATTCACCATCAAACACCATCAAACACCAGCATTCACCAGCATTCACCATCAAACACCATCAAACACCAGCATTCACCAGCATTCACCATCAAACACCATCAAACACCAGCATTCACCAGCATTCACCATCAAACACCAGCATTCACCATCAAACACCATCAAACACCAGCATTCACCATCAAACACCAGCATTCACCAACAAACACCATCAAACACCAGCATTCACCATCAAACACCAGCATTCACCAACAAACACCATCAAACACCATCAAACACCAGCATTCACCATCAAACACCAGCATTCACCGGCATTCACCATCAAACACCAGCATTCACTGTTGTGATTGGACTCGTTTTCAGGTTGTCAAGGGTGTTGTGGCTCAAGTATAATTAGAGGAGGCCCGTTTATACACACACACAAACACGGTGTGTGGTTTTGTTTTGTTTTTTTAGAAAAAAGATTTGTGATTTAGTGAGATTTAGTGAACTGCGTTCAGAGTGGAGCTGCTAATCGAGTCTCATGTTAACACTGAAAATGTACATATCAGCTTAATATCATTTAAAATCATTTATTCTGGTCCTCGATTACTACAGTCCTTCTAATGTTCCCAGAACCAGCATGCTCTTTCCAACACATCTCTAGCATTAGCTATTAACATGCTTTCTTCTTACTCTAGCTTGTTCCCTCTACCACTAGCACAAGCCATGTCCTTAACAGCAGCCATTAATATTTCAAATGGCAAGCCTCACTGCAGGGCTAGTGGACGCTGTCCAAAGTGCACTCTGAGCTGTGTGTGTTTTTTTTGTTTGTTTTTTGTTTTTTTTTCATGTTTTACCAAAACCACAAAGCTGCAGTCCAATGAATATGAGTAGAAAAATAATCACGTCCCCCAGAAAATTACATTTACCCATATGTTGTTTTCAATTCATTTTATTCTTGGTCTAAAAGCAAAAATATCAGTTGTTCTCCAGTGGTGATCTGTGGGATGGAACGGCATTCAGATCAATCAATCCTAATTGAAATACAGCCCCTAAAGCATGTCCAATGTTCATTTATCGTACAAATGACAGGTGTGTATACATTATGTCATGACCAAACCCCATCTTAATGCGTCACGTCATGACCAAACCTCATCTTGATGAGTCACGTCACGACCGAACCTCATCTTGATGAGTCACGTCGCGACCGAACCTCATCTTGATGAGTCACGTCGCGACCGAACCTGATCTTAATGAGTCACGTCGCGACCGAACCTCATCATAAGGAGTCACACCGCGACCGAACCTCATCTTAAGGAGTCACGTCGCGACCGAACCTCATCTTAAGGAGTCACGCCGCGACCGAACCTCATCTTAAGGAGTTACGTCGCGACCGAACCTCATCTTGATGAGTCACGTCGAGACCGAACCTCATCTTAAGGAGTCACGTCGCGACCGAACCTCATCTTGAGGAGTCACGCCGCGACCGAACCTCATCTTAAGGAGTCACGTCGCGACCGAACCTCATCTTAAGGAGTCACGCCGCGACCGAACCTCATCTTAATGCGTCACGCCGCGACCGAACCTCATCTTAATGCGTCACGTCGCGATCGAACCTCATCTTAAGGAGTCACGCCGCGACCGAACCTCATCGTGACGCGTCACGCCATCATCTTAATACATTATGTGATGTCCAGGCCTCTTCTTTATGCATTGTCATAACCACAATCCATCCCAATACACTTTCTCTTCACTTTAATGCGTCACAGTGGAAAACATTTCTTAATATATAACTACATCTTAATATTCCTCCTACATCCTGTCCGTGAAATCGTAACCAAGCCATATATTATGTCATAACCACAAACTCCCCAATATACTGTCCTACTGATGTCAAAATATCATAACTCCTCCTAATACATCTTAAGGCGTTGTCATAACCATGTCAAAACCCCTTCCTTCCCAATTCATTAAAAAAACCCAAAACAATCAGTGATCCAAAATGGTTGTTAGTATTGCGTTCTTTATTGTGAAATCTTACAATAGGTCATTTTGGCTCGAGGGTTTGAAGAGTGGTGTGTGTGTGCGTGTGTGTATTGATTAAAAGCGTGCATGCACAGTATCACAAAAAGAACATGAGTAAGCGAAAGCTTGATGCTTATTCACAGCTTTCACGCTGCTGTCTTTAGAATCCTGCTTAGCTAGGACTGCTGAGAGGCTCAATCTATCAGCATTGACACACTCATTTTCTGTGTGTGTGTGTGTATGCATTTGCCAGAGCCTCTATCACATAGTATATTCTCCAGCGATATCTGCCAGCAGAAAATAAGAAAATGCACGTCTATTTATTTGTCACACCTTCCATCAGTCTCCTTTGCAGCAGATGCTGTAACGGTTTACGGTTTATGGACGGGTGCGCGCATGTGTGTGCGTTACGATTACAAATAAATGCTGCGTTTCCGTAATGGATGTCTTGTGACATACGGGACCGATGTGTACAAAAATAAATGTTAATTAAAACCCTTAATATTAAAAAAAATATATATATATTCATTTGCTGTTTGACTTGATTGTATGTTTAATTCCATCTTAAGGTCATGTGTAGCAAACCTAGCTGGACGGGGTCAGGGGTCAGCTATTATTGGTTTATACAGTAGAAGTGTAAGGTTATGGTAATCCCTCCATGGTCAATTTAGGTGGTACAAAAGTCGTTCCGTTGTGGACCTTCTTAAACATGTGGCCAGTTGCAGTCTAGCTCCGAACTGGACGGTCTTTGGCCCAAGCGTGAAAATATCCGATCAAGATAACAACATAAGTATATTTCTGGTAATGTCAGCTAGCTAAGAGGAAAAAAAAAAACCCCATAGTGCTTTGTCAAACATAAGATTACATCGTTTTCTCACCGCTAACTGCTTCAAACAAACCTTTTTAAATAAGTTTTAAAGATGGGATACTGTACCATGTGACAACACGTGCCTGTGCCTACATCTTGCTATCAAATGGTGATTGTGTCACGACTGTGTTTCTCTGAGAATATAGCTGCGTTTATTCGATTACGTATTAATGAACCAATTTATTTACATTGTGCGCTGTTGACGTGCACGTGATAAATGTGAGCGTTTAAATCGCATGCCCCCAAAAAAACACCCACACACACACACACACACACATACACACGCTCTGGGGACATGACTGTCTCTTCGGCAGATTAATATTGCCGGCTGGCTACTTCTCTGCCCACGATGATGGATGAGATGTCTAAATAAAAAATGAACTTGATTTCCACTGCAGAGGCTATGATTCATTCTAATGTTCCTTCTTACTGACACACACACACACATATTATATACATATACACCTGCATATTTATATATAAGCTATAGCGATCATAGCTGATTTTTATCATGGTAGAGTTCATTTCTCCATAGACAGTTAGCTTTTGAGCGAATCCATCCTAATGTGGCGTGGGTGTTGACATTTCAAAGCAGTTCACAGAAGTGGCTAATCTAGCTGATATATATGGACTGTTTTATCTGTCAGTGTGTGCTCTCTTCCCAGCTTTATGCTTCTTTGTGAAGCGCCACATCTTTAGCCATGTCGAAGCATAATACGCAAATAGTTTAGCTAATCGAGCCACCTAGCTCTATAGGTAAACGTTTATTTTAGCTAATTTTACGCATCATATGGAGGGGCGGGCAGAATTTGCACCTTCAGAGAAGTTTGAGCGCTTTCTAACAGCTGCGATTTCTCAGACCGGACCTGGAACTGACTCCGTAAACTTTCCGTGCGTCCGAAAGGTTTTAATATAGGACTTTTAGTTTGTATTACAGTTTAAAATTACGTACTTGGGCTAAAATTGGTACGAATCGTACTAACGTCAACGCCATTTTGTTCTGGCGAAAGAAACGGCGACGCCTTGAACGCTTTCGGTCTGGAATAAGTTTTCCCACGTGCTCTGAATGCGATAAGATTTGGATTGAAGCCGTTATTTGTGATCGTATTTGTGCGTTAAGCTCGGCGTGATGTAAAAGTATTTCGTCCGTCTCTGCTTCGTTCCTGCGTCCCCTATATGTTTTTTGGTTTTTTTTTTTAAACTTATTTTCTCGTACCGTTTTTGGCATCGTCAGTAGCTTTGTTAGAGATTAGCGCTGATGTTAAAAAAAAATAATGAAAAAATAAAAATGAGGCCAAATACAAACAGCGTGACATTTGAACTTAATACTGAATTATTAGAGCCGCAGCTCTGGTACACAGAGAGAGATAAAGTGAGGGGGATGAATGAGGTTTGAGAGAGACGGAGGCTTTTAACTTGTGTACTTGTTCGCATGTAACCTACTTAAAAACCCTGTCTCTGTGTCACACAGCACACTCGGAAACTTTCCCTAGGGTGTATGCTTATTGTATGTTTTCTAGCACAGAAATGCGACATTTAAAGTGAGGAGAAAGCGAGGAGCGTCCCACCAGCTCTTCTTCAGACCCATCTATTTTTTTTTTTTAAAAAAAAAAGGAAAAAAAAAACACCTAAAGTGAAACATAGTGAACAGTGTGTTTTCAGACATGCTCGGGTACATCTACAGTATGGTATTCGCCATATTATCAGGTAAACACAGCGTAAAGTCAAGTGTACAACTACTGACTGTCGCCTTGTGCAAAGTATTTGCCCCCCATCCTTCAATGGAAAGAGACCAGCACTGAGCCGAGATTATTTTGAGCGGTGCTTTATCCTCAGTATAACAGTGACACTGAAACGGTAGCTCGTGTCAGTGTACGGCTAGGCGATATATCAGTGTAATATTGATATTGTGATATTGTTGCTATGGTGATGTGGTTTTTTTTTTTACGTTTTTAATCATTACAAGTTAAATAGTACTAATGGATGCCGTTTATTTGATGTAATTAAATTGACTTAATCTTTTTTTGTCGTTGCAGGCATTAAAGAAAAGTATTGTTACACTCTGTTTAATGTTTTTTTTTATTTTGTTTATTTGACTACTGTTTTATAGATACGTATTGGTTAGCTAAATTGTATATCGTGATACACATCGTGTAGCGTAGAAATGTCCTCAAGTTTCGTGATATGATATTTTTGTCATGTCGCCCAGCCCTGGGTACGAGTGCATAAGGCAGAGTTTTCCGGGTTTTTTTTTTTTTTTTTTTTTTTTTTCCCCCAATAAGTCAATGTCACTGCGGTTCACATCATCGTCAATATCTCAGCAGAAATGGAGATGGCGCATGACACTGAGGAAACAAAACTCTCTAATAACTTCCTTTTTTTTTTTTTTTTTTTTTTTTTAAATAGGATGCCAGTGATTAGAGCAGGGGTGTCCAATCGTCCCGGAAAGGGCCGGTGTGGGTACAGGTTTTCATTCCAGCCAAGCAGAAGCCACACCTGAGTCTATTGAAAGCCAAGCTCACCTGATTAAACAGGTGGAATCAGATGTGGCTCCTGCTTGGTTGGAATGAAAACCTGCACCCACACACCGGCCCTTTGTGGATAAGATTCGACACCACTGGATTAGAGCTTGCTCTTAAAAGATTCTCCAGAACAAAACTGAAGAAGCAAAGCTTGATGGCAAACGTCCTGGACGACGGACTAAACGTGGAATCCGAGGAGCATCGTGGATGTTTAATTATTCCCCAAACTGTTATTTTAAACCGATCTAAAGCCTTAACTGTATTTAATCTCGGTGAAGATATTAAACACAAAAATGACTCACTGTTACTGATGCATTCTGCACTCTTCCCAAAGTGATACGAAATGTATGCAGGAGAATACTTAAAAATGCTTGATGGCAGATTCAGTGCTCATAAAGTGTGTGTGTGTGTGTGTGTGTGTGCACATTTGTGTCAGATTGGTCATTAAGAGTGTGGCAGGTGCTTGAAAAATGACACACACTCCTATGAATCCAGAGCAGATGGCATCCCATCAGCAAATACGTTGTGTGTGTGTGTGTGTGTGTGTGTGTGTGTATATGAGAGTGTGCGAGAGAGAGAGAGAAAGAAACTGCAAGCAGCTGAATGAATCACACTCCTCTTCTGAGACCTAAGACCCTCCCTGAGCAAAGCACTCTATTTTTTGCACTTGATACTTTCATCATAACACGTGTGTGTGTGTGTGTGTATGTATATATATATATATATATATATATATATATATGTGTGTGTGCGCGCGTGCATGCACATATCTGCAGCGACAGCACACACATTTGACCTTGACACCACACAAATGAAACCCCAAGCTGTTTAAAAAAAAAAATAATAAAAACAGTAGAAGCAGGTTTTTAGAGGGGGGGGGGGGGGGAGGGGGGTGTTAACAAACAGTGTGTGTCTGTGGTTGTCCTTGTATGTGCATGTGTGGGGAAAATGAAAGTATGTGTGTGTTCTCTACTTCATAGCAAAGGAAGAAGGCTTTCGAAAAGGTCAAAGGAACGAGAAGATCCACTTGCTCTTCTGCCCCTGGGGGGGGGGAGAAAGGGCTGAAGATAAGCGAGAAGAAGAGAAAAAGAACTGAAAGAGGAATGAGTAAGTGAAGACAGATGGTAAAAACAGAACAATACAAAAATAAAGGTGAATCGTGTGTGTAATTGAGATGGCAACATCAAGGTGTGCGCGCACACGCGCACACACACACGTACACACACACACACACACGTACACATCCCAAATCACTTTGTTTGGCCAAATTTTAGATGTACAAAAATGTTCGATGTAAAAAATGTTCCACAGTAATTTGTTTTTCTTGTGACGGGTTAATTAAACAAACAAAAAAAAATGTCGCATTTGTCGGTTGCAAAAGTATGGACATGACATCACGGACATGATACTACCTCCACCGTGCTTCCCAGTGAGAATACAAGAACTGTTGGATTTCCACCACTTTGTAGCAAAGCTGAAAGCTTCGTTGTTGGTCAAATAATAATTTTTACATTTGCTGAGTCTCAAACATGAGATTTCTTTCTTCCCTGTAAATAATGGCTTTCTTGGCATGTTTCCACAAAGCCCAGCTATGGTTACGGTTATCCTCTGAACACCTTCCTCAATCTGAGCATTGAATTTAGTCTTGGCCTCTTGGTTGCATCTCTATCTCGTACTGACCTTGGCCTTAAGAATTCATCTTGTATGAATGTTATGTAAAAAAAAAAAAAAAACAACAACTAAAATCTACTTTATAAAACCAGGCTTTTTTAATTACTCCAGCTTGGACAGAGGCCCATACAGTGGCCTTTTGTGCATAATTAACTGCTCGGCTGACTCCTTAAACTGCGGGCGTTAATTCGGCGCCGGTCCTAGCTGCCACATCCATCATCATTGGGGAAGGCGGGGAGCGTGACCGTGTGTTTATTCTGCGTGAATATGAACGTGAGACGACACCAACACGACTCATCTAGGTGATAAGCTGCCATACTTATAAACTCACCCTGCGCACTTGTCCATCGTACGTTTAGCATGTTACCACGCCAAAGTTTATATGATTATATCAAATATCCTGCTGCATAGATTTTAAAAAGCCGCAGGAGCGTATAGTTCTTGTCAGGACGTATGTAGCCGCTGGAGTGGTTCTTTCAGTAATGTGCTCTATCTAAGGCTTTAACCCGCCCAAACCCCGGCCTCTCCGCCTGCGATTCGGCTTAAATAAATAAATAAATAAATAAATAAATTCGGAGGACTGTTCCAGCAGCAAAATGATTCATTCTGACGTGAAATCCTTCCTGACCCGTTGAGATCATTATTTATTTAGCTAATTGATTATACAATTAATGAATCTATTTCTCCACATTTGTCACGGTGGTCTGAGTAAATAAAGAACAGAAGCTTGGACGTAAATTGGACCGAGACATAACTCGTTCTAGTGCTCTCCTTAATTGAGGTCACAGCTTTCCTGGAATCCCATCTTATACACAACCGGAAACTAAATCGAGTAGAGGATAAAAGAAAGCTTTCAGTAGCATCAAGGGATATACGTATAAACACACACACACACACACACACACGCACACAATAACATTGTTCTGGGAGAAAATTTGATGATGAGCTAGTGATGCTACCACCACCATGTTCCACTCCTGTCATCCAAGGACAGGAATCTGAGGCTATAATTGGTACAGATTAAAGACGTGCTGTTTTTGGAAAACTTCAGGTCGCTAAGAGTAACCGTCCTTTGCATCACACCACCTGGTGGTTGATTATTTTTCTATAACGGCATGCCAATTGTTTTATTCTTTACGTATATAAATGTGCTTCTGATCCACCCAGAATACGGGAATCATCCGAATGCAATTGAAATGAGGATTTTGATTTATATGATTTGATTTTTCATTATAAAAGATATGAAGCAATTAAACCTAAGAAATGAAGCTTTCAATCAAAATGTCCCTATTTTTTATTTATTTATTTTTTTTAAAATCTTGTATTACTGCAAAAATACAATTCAGTAAAAAAAAAGTATACAATCACATTGCATTTACAGATACTATTATTTCAAATAAGCTAAAATTAAATATAAGCTGAACATATCTTAAATTTAAAAAAAAAAAAAAAAAGTTTGAATCAGGGATATCTGTTGGGGGAAGAAATGTGTTTTGTGGTGTTCTGAATCTGAAATGTGTCTCTTATACACACACACACACATACACACTTTCACAACACCCTGTTTCTCCACTGTTTAACAATTAAAAGCAGTGCGGCAGTCGCTCTGGTCGGTGTGCATCAGTGTTGTGTAACCATCATTAGTGAGGTTAATGATGCACGAAGCCTCGGTAGAGCCGTGATGTGTGTTTCCATTAAGGAAGCATCAGGTCTTTGAGCCACACCGACACCAGAACTATCTAGAACCATCAGCTAGATGGATCCTCAGTAAAATATCCAGTTGCACCTTTAGACATTATGCCGCGTTTACGTCATGGGAGAAATCGAACAGGGAAACTTACCGATATTCCGATTTTACAATGTTCACGAAGCTGCTATTTGTACAAGTTTATTGTAAATCTAATGAAGTTTATTAGAAAAACAAACAAACAAAACACACATTTCTGTTTCTCGGTGTATCCATCAAGCCCAGACTGATAGCGATCTTTAGCTGCTACATTTGTTGGGACAAATCTGTTGGTTAAGCCAAGCACTAGCACGCAGCAGGTATGCTAGCTTATTCAAAAGGCTTTTAGGTGTGCGACTCTGCTAACTCATTACTGTACACCCTCTTAACTGTGTGTGTGTGTGTTTGTGTGTGATGGGGAATGGAGCTATTTTAAGTCCTGCTTGTGTATGCAAACTAGCCTGAACAAAAAAGATAAAAAGCACCTGAAAGCAGAAAGAAAAACACGGAGAGATTTTGTGTGGAGTATGAGTAAGCCTGTTAGTGTGTGGATTGTCCTGTGTGTCGCATAAACACCACAGAATTATGTAGATTAGAATGAAACTGGATTTAAAAAAAAATAAATAAATACTACGTCCAAAAATGGACAGCAGTGGAATCTGTTGAATCAGAAGCTAATTCACGTTTAGAATTAGCTTTCCTGTGTTTCAGAGATAAAGCCTGTCCAATTTGCCTCGTTTCAGCCAAATTTAAGAAAGCGCTTCACGTGTGCACGCACTTCTGACATAATTCATCTGCAACTTAGGACGTATATGAGTGACGTATTAGATCTTTGATGGTGTAATGATGTACAAAAATTCAAATGATATGATGGTGACTTTTTTTTCGATCCAGCCAAACGAAGGCCTTAATTTCATCATTTCTCCAGGTCCTCTTAGACGAAGCGTGTCTTTCGTTTAAACCCCAGCAGCCTCGCCAGATTTGAGAGAAACAGGAAGCTATGTTTGTGGGCTTGATTACGTTGAACTGTTTTTCACCTCGCGTGATACATTTGGCGTTATAGGACGAGTATATGCCTACTTTATTATGCAGCCTGTTCAATGTGTTGCTCGATACGCCCGTGAGAGCCTCGTATCGAACGGAACGACGGTATACGCCGTATCGTTACACGTGTAAAGAATATATCCGCACAGTCCGTAACCGTACACGTAGACAGACAACTGAGCAGAAATCTAAAACTGAAGCACACAAACCAATCAGTGGTGTGTTTTTTTTTTTTTCTTTCTTTTTCAGTTTGTTTTTTTAAAACACCAAATTGGACTAGTTTAGGTACGGGGCTGTGGATGGAAAAAGCAAGTTTGTGGGTGGCATTTGAGTTAGTCTGTCCCTTTGCAGCCATACGCTTAAAAAAAAAAAAAAAAAAAAAAAAAAAAAAACTAAAAAAGTCTATGACTGCAAAGGTAGCGAATAATTCAAATTAAATCGAATCATTTATCACAAGCATACGCTATGGCGAACAAACGGAAAGTGTGACTGCAGACTTATTATATAAAAAAAACATTTCTGTTCCAGTGGAAACTATACAGGTGTTACAGATATTAATGATAATTGGTTTGATTTCATTGGCGTTATTCTCTCCATTTGCAGCCATACATTTAAAACTAAAAAGGCTATGACTGTAAAGGTAGTGAATAATCCAAATGAAATCACACCAATTATCATAAGCATAGGCTATGGTGTACAAAGGGAAGCTGGAACTGCAGACTTATATTATATTATATTATATTTTTTATATATATATATTTAACATTTCTGTTGGCGTGGGATCTATACACATATTATAGTGATTCAGGTTGGAATGCTATCTGTGTAGGAAATCTAGCTCTATCGTACCATCGAGGTGAGATCTCTATTCAAAATGAGAAACAAAGACCGTACATAATTCTTTTTCTTCTTATTATTATTATTATTATTATTAAAGAAAGGTAGGTCATCAAAAGGACATAAGGGATGTTCATGCGTTTATAAGACAGGTGAGTGAGTTTTTTTTTTTTTTTTGATTGTTTTTTTTTTTTTTTCCGACCTACGAATGAACAAAACTAACCTACGGTACGTCATCACTGTTCTCACCACCATCATCACCAATGTTTTTGAGCTAGCTTCAGGTCTTTGAGATGCGTTCAGGATGGAAAACGGCAGCCCTGTATACCAGCTACATCTCGCATGCGAGAGCGAAAGTGACTGGGTTTATCTGAAAAGGTCACACGTGTACAGATCAGTGCATGACACTGAGCTAACATTTCCTGTGTCTAATAATTCATCATGTGTTGTTCGTCTCGTATTTCCCATAATGCCAAACTACACCAAAAAAAATAAATAAATACTAAGTGTATTTTATCCGGTTATCCATTTCAGAAAGGTCAGGTAAATTATAACAGGTGCTTTTTTTTTTTTTTCTTTTTTTTTTTTTTTAATATAAACTGTCATTTATTAGTTTAACCAGCCTGGGCTAGGTGTCTCTGTTAAACATGTGAAACGCGTGCACTGGTGTGGAATACTGCAACAGCAAACAGACAAGACGACAGAGGAGGTGTGTGGAAGCAAGGTGGAGGATGGAGAAGAGGAAGACGAAGAGGAAGCAGCGTTCTCGGGGAAATCCCTGGTCACGTGATGCAAGCAGAGCGTCGACGAGCGTGACAAGATTTTCAGAGCGCGGGTGTGAGGGGGAGCGAGAAGGAGCGTCCTAATCACACGTTTAGAGAAAAAATTCCTGACAGAATCAAACCTCCCACCTGTTCCCAAACACAAACAAGAAAACAAACAGCAACACCAGACGCTGCACATGAAACAACGCAGCGTCGACCAGACAAATGTGCTGAACGCTTTATTTCACTTATCTGCTGAAGGAGTGCGTTTCCTTCCTCTGAGCACTTGATACATTATTTACTGGAGTATTAAAGCAGTACTAGTACTGGTTGGTTGTGTTCTGTAAATAAAACAGAGGGGTTCACTGTCAGGTTCTTGTTTACAATGGTCCAGATAAGCAACGACCATGATGTAACTCAGTGTTAAATGATTATCTAACGCCTGGAATTCATTTCGTCACTAGAACTCTGACGAGATGAGGCGATATCTGTTTTGAAATCGATGAAGGGGATAAACACGTTTCACTGTCCGATCATCAATAAACTATTCAAACAAACCATGGTGTCACGTGCATATGACTGAATAAACGCCAATAAACTGATGATCTTCATGAGTGGCTGAACTACAGCCATTTACTTTATCATATTTTATTGAATATAGCGTATAAAATGTCACAAATCATCAAATTCACCTTCAGATATGAGGACATATCACACAGCTCTACTCTGTCTTCACACAACTTTGGTTGACGAATGAAAAAAATGGGTCACAATTAACCACCCCCCCCCCCCGCATAATTACATACTTTTCTTATTAGCTTCGCTGTCGTTACCGAATAAGATAAATAACTGAACAATAAGCCCAGAGATTTTCATTGTTCTGAAAGACGGCACAAAAGATTCTATATGCTTTATTATTCTTCTCTCTCCACTTCTCCACACACCCACAGTACATGTACAAAACTTCAGAAGATCAAATCACTCGAGTGAGACTTTCCTGATTGTTTGTTTTTTTTAAAATCAGTCGAGCTGCTGATTCTGTTTCCACTGAGAGTCTGCGGCGAAACGTAGAAATCAGACTGTGACTAGCTCGTGCACGACTCTTGGATTTGAAAGCGAAGAAGAAAAAGAAAAAGAAGAAAAAGAAGAAGGAGGTCTTTGATGGCGAATAAACAGCCAGATCTTAGTGTATAAAATAGTCTTTTTGTTTGTTTTTTTCTACAAAAACTAGACTGTTTATTGATAAAAGGACGTGGAGTAACTGTGTGCCAAAGCCTGGTTCTGTTCTAGATTGGATTTCAGCATTTTTAGCACATGACTGCATCAACACAGCCTTCACTGCTCTTCATGTTGAAATATATAAAAAAAAATTCAATCCTTTAAGTCAAAACATAAGTATAACTAAACATTTAGCCAAATGAACAATGTTCCTTGATGTGAGAATGTCATTTATAGTAGACTGAGTGTATCAGAGCAGCAGTATTAAAGCTTTTTTAAAAGTTCAGCACTGTTTCGTTAAACATACTTCAGAACAGAAACCAGTTAGAAGCCTCCGCATACATGGTTATGTAGTTACAACAACTTGGTCAACCTACTAAAATTCCCTTGTGTTAAAAAAGTAACATAAAAGTCAGAGTTTGAGGAGGATATAAAGTGCCAGTGTTCAGGGCACGGTGGTTTAGTGGTTAGCAAGTTTGTGTCCCACCTTTGAGGTTGTCCTCCTCGCCGTCCAAAGACATGTGCTGTACTGTAGGCAACAATTCTTAGTCTTTCTTTATTTCACCACCGCCCGTGTCCTTCGGTGGTGTAGTGGTAAGAGTTCTTGGTTTCTGGTTTGTGGCGATGGAGATCGTTGGACCAAATCTGGGTGTTGTCACTTTAAATACTGCTGATTAACCGCACACCTATCAATATGTACCTCCTCCTTCTTGTGTTTGGAATATTTCAACAAAAACAGTTATGATAAGCCAAACGACCACCTCTGTGTAAAGGGAGGAAGCTAGCTTCAGCTTATGATGTTATTTATGATGTTATCAATAAGCCCAATAAGAACTACTAAACCTGGTGGTGTAGTGGTTAGTGTCACAATCGCTGGTCTCTGACATCCTTGTTCAAGTCCCAGGTTCACCTTTTTATTAGTTATTTACCCTATTTATTAAGACAAGCGCTCCATAAGCCCAATAAGAAAGAGTAACTTCCGTCCTGTGGTGGTGCAGTGGTTAGTGTCACAGTCTCTGGGCTCTGAAATCTTGGTTCAAATCCCAGTTTTAGCTCATTATAGGTTATCGACCCCCCCCCCATTTATTAAGACAAGAGATCAATAAGCAACAGCACACCTTGTACTCCAGTGGTATGGTGGATAGCGTCATGGTCTCTGGTGTCTGACGTTCCTGTTTCAAATCCCAATCTCAGCTTTAGCTTTTGTTTGTTTGAGAGTAAGAATAGTGAAGAGAACACAAAAAAGTTCTTTAAAGTAGACTGCTAGTATGAGATCCTGTGGCTCAATTGGAAAAGCATCGCCTCTGGATGGAGAGGTCGCTGGTTCAAACCCCAGCCAGGTTCTCCAGGATATGAGCGTGGAAGGTTCAGGAAATGGTGGTGTCCACCAGTGGCATGGAAGGTTCAGGAAATGGTGGCATCAAACAGTGGAAATGATGGTGTGGAAGGTTCGGGCTGGCAGAAGGTATGGAAGGGCGTGAACGGGGGGAACATCCGGGCATCTGGCCCCCCAGGTTCAGCGGAAATGAAGAAAGGGGGTTATGCGCCAAAAAGAAAGAGGTTCGACTTAGTTTTTGCATATATAGAATTTTTCACCAAAATAACCTATCACCCACACTTTTTTTTGGGTTGCGAAGCACCATTTACTTCATCAACCCTTCCACCACACTGATCCCTTCTCCAACACCCCTCTCCACCAAGCTCAGCACCGCACCACCACCTGTGTTAGGACAAGCCGGATTCGAACCAGCAACCTCCAACCTCAGAGGTCAGGCCTTTATCACAACACCACGAAGTCCCACACCAACACCCTCGTCTCTGGTAAATTTGTCTTTTAGAATGACAACCACAAACCCCAAAAAAAAATAAAAATTGACAAATCAACGATTATTGCTCTATATCACCCCCTAGTGGACTAAAAAGTAGGCCAGCTCTTTTTCCCCTCAAATATTTCAATTCAATCACCTGACTTAAAGATTTCTTCCACAGGCTGTGACAGGTTTTAGTGTCAGAAGTGAAGGCGGTGGACTTTGAGACCTGCTCAAGTTTAGCACCAACAGGAGCGACATAGTTCCACGTTTGCTGATTGTACAAACAGATAAAAGTAAAGTCTACATCATCTCAAAAAACTGGGCCAAATTTACAAGAGATACAAATATTGTCAGAAGTTTGAAAATCCTCTTTAAAAATGTGCAAACATCATTATCATTATCATCCAAACCAGATCTCTGTCTCATCTCACAATGAGATGCCGGAGCTATTAAAATAATTGAGTAATGCGTTTGTACAAAGGGAAGTATTAGCAAAATCTCACCTGTAGTACATCAGTTTGACCAATAGGAACCTCATTGTGAGCCTGCTACAGCCTTTAGAATGTAAAAATGTGTTTTTAAATGACTTAGGCAACTTGCTCTGAGACACAGAGTCAGAAGATTCTGCAAGCATGCCACGAAACGAAATAACTCCAACAATAAGACAGCAGGAAACTATAAATAAGGCATATTTTAAATATTTTGCATTTTTGAGCAAAATGTAGTAATTAGTCATTTCATTGTCAATATTAAAAAAATAATAATAATAAATCAAGGAGCGTGTCTTTATTTGTATTTTGATTTTCAATTTTGAAACCAAAAACGAAAGAACGCGACGTACACCAACGGACCCCTCTGACTGTTTGGAGCAAAACCAGAGCTGCCATATCAACATGAGCCTGGCAAGCATATTTTGCTCATAAAGAAATGTGTGTGTGTGTGTGTGTGTGTGTGTGATGTTGGTAGGAGGTGGTGCTATTTCAGTGCTGTGGAGGAAGAGACACACCGCTAATCAAGAGCCTGTCAAAGAGGAGATGAACACACAAACTTGCACACACATACATTCATTCACCTCCAACATGGAGAAGGAAACAACCTCAATACTGTATGCATATTCACACACACACATACGCACTTATATTCCACCAAACACACAGAGGTCAAAGGTCGAGAGCTTTGAGTATGTAGAACCCACACAGTAACACTGTAGCCCTGTGTAATCACAGTGAGAGAAATAATTCATACATTCCTCTTCGGTAACAGATCCCGAGTCTGTCCCTGAGAAAAGCTTCTGTTTTCGGCTTCTACTACGACAACATGCAGCTAGAAGTAAACTCTGGATGGCCTTTCCGTTTCAGCCAATTCACTGTACTGATTTTTTCAGTACTAGCCTTTATTTTAATATCACACTTCATTTAATTTGGCCACTTTTCTGACTTCTATTCCAGTGTTTTTGTTCTCAGCACTATGCTGACTTTTATTTCATACTGTCCTTTCAGAACCACGGACAGCGCCACTACACGAGACGACGTGCTTCAGTACTCTCGGCCGCTTCGGCAGCAAAAGCGTGCAATAGCGACTGATTCACAAACCTGAGCCGTGGAGTGGCTTCATAGCACCACACTTAGACACTTTTCCCAAAAACTCTGCAGCACAGATCAGCTAGATTGTGAACAGTCGGGAGTTCGAGTTGAATTGGGCGCTACACATTCGGGTTCCTTGACAACTGCTCGAGTTATATGTTACTCCCAACAAAATAGACGCATTCGACCGGAAAATATGTAGCATCACGCTTTTTCCCATTTCTTCGTCTGTTATTCCCTGTTACCTTTTCCTATTTCCTCTTCGTAATTTACCTGCGATATTAACTTTGGCAATAATGTGATCTAACACGTGCATCCATAAAGCACTGAGCTGAACTGAAACACGGAGAGAACGATGAAGAAAGAGAAATGGAAAGAGATAACAAGATGGGGAGAGAGTAAAAGAGAGATGAAGAGAAAGGAAAAGGTAAAGAAGTGAGAATGCATGAGGTCCTACACACACACACACACACACATTAACACCTCTTCTGCCCAATTAAAAAAATGTTGATGAAACGTTTGAACATCTTGATGCCGTGATCCAAACATGACTTCCATATCACACACACACAAACACACACACAAACAATGGATGCAAACACTCAATGATCACGTTTACATGGACAGCAGTAATCTAATTATTGACCTCACTCTGAGTAAGATAATAATGTGATTAAGGTGTTTACATGAGTCTCTTTTAGAATACTCCTGTCATGTACCCGTTTTTACATGTTCTAGAACATAATTAGATTAACAGCACACGTCATTACGTCACCGCGCCACGCCGTCCGACGTCCCTCCAGAATTTCACGTATCGACATACAGTTCGTCTTCGTTATGGGACCGTATACAGTTTTGGGTGTTTTTATTTATTTTTTTACGAACGCTTTAAGTGCAGTTAATTATTTGTCATGCTGTACGTGCTAACAGACGACTGCTTGAAGCCGTGGCCTGCGTCCCAAATCGCGTAGTTACCGTCTATATAGTAGCCGAGATACATGTATTTTTCCCCACTACAGGCCTATAGTAGGAAAGTATGCGGTTTGGGACACAGCCGAACTCTCTTGTTCGCCGTAAAACGGCCGTGCGTGATCGTGTCCTGTCGCAAAATGCGCTGAAAACTCCCACACGACGGTCATAATGTGATTAAGGTGTTTACATGCCACTACTACACGTCCATAATGCGACTAAAACAGGAGTACTCCACCTGTCTTAATTAGATTATTGCTTACTACGATTATGACCTTAATTAGATTAAGGTAAGTAAAAATGGCTGTTTACATGCTAGTTTCTTAATTAGAGTACGGTCTTAATCGGATTAAGAGTGGATTATTGTTGTCCATGTAAACGCAGCTATAGAAACCCATTCAAACAATACAAACCCAATACACCCGAAAACACACAAACACACCTGCTAACAGCTGTGTGCCTTTGAATTCTTGAATCTGATTGGTCAGTAGGTGTCGATTTCCGCCTTATTTCCTTCTTTAGTTCAAAGCACAGGTTTATATTAAAACGCTCGCTCTTATAACGCTATCGTTTCTGTCCACCTTTTCACTTGAGAAACCAACGAGCGCCGCCGTGTACTGTTGTCCAGTTCCGGTCTCCGTAGGAACCCTTTTTAAACACTGCCTAAAGAGAGCGCCGGAATGAATTCAACAGAAAAGTGTGAGTAAGAATAAAAATGAGCTCAGGGTCAAGCTGTGCAACAACAAACAGCGACAGACGTCAGAAATTCCCGGAACGTGCTCGTCACGCATGATGCACCGTCAGCAAACCGGAAACGGACGTCCGTGTCTGGCGTCTTGCGTTCTGTGCCAGAGATTGACGAGAGGAAACGCACACGGACTGCGGCGTTGAAGTTAAAATACTTCCTAAAATACCGCCAGTATACGTGCGGACAGAACTTCAGTCTGATCTGGAGCTGTGTCTAGGATATGAACGCCCACCTGTTGCGGAGCGGCGAAACCCAAGCTGCTAACTTCCTGACTGAGGTCTAACTCTGCTTTCAAAAAAAAAAAAAATATATATATATATATATATATATATATATATATATATATATATATATATAAAGTTGGCATGTTTCCTGAACAAAATCTGGTCTGTTTTATCGCTGTGCAGGTGATTATAAACTTCTGCGCTTGTGTGATTTCCGAGTTCTTCGCCGTCTGCGCTTTCAGAGATAACGACGTTGTTAATGATATCAATGTAGCGGACCTCGTGTCGTAGCGTCGTGTCATCGACCCGGTCGTCGCGACAGTGTAACGTGTACCATGGAGCCATAAGTATCACGGCATTCTTTAATGAATGATAATTGAAAAAACTGTTAGCGTTGCTAAACTGCTGTTGTATACGAGGAAAGAAACACTTCAGGAGGCGCAGTTATTGGAAAATAGTTATCGAAATATCTGGAAAATCCGGGGAACTCCTCTCTATAAACATCTGCTTCCTGTGGCTTCTACTTCAGCGGGAACAAACACGTCTGCTTATTGCCTAGAGTGATTGTTGCTATGACGACAATTCTTCGACAACGGTTTATTCCACCACCATTACTCTCTCTCTCTCTCTCTCTCTCTCTCTCACACACACACACACACACACACACACCCTTTTCTTTCCTGGAAGCTGTAAACTGTAACACAACTGTACAGGAGTGGTTGGTAGGGCAGAGTGTAAGACTGAAGAATGAGTGTGAACTAGCCCTTAAAGAGCAGGATTGAGATGAGGCCATCACACAATCTCACACACACACACACAGAGAGAGCTCAGGACCTTTAAATAGCTGCCTCATCTGACACACACACATAAATAAATCCACCCCTCAGGCAATGAAGTGAGGACACACACACACACACACATACACCATGGGATTATTAGCATGTCTGAGTGTTAATTATAACAGTAGTTGAGAGATTGAACTGTGTAAAGCCCCCCTCTTTCTCATCTCACTCTCTTTCCCTCTCCTTCTCTCTTTACACGCTTCTCTTGTTCATTTTTTTCTTTTTTTTACCGGCCCTATGAAGGACTTACGTAAGGATGACTTATGTAGCCTTATGAATACTGACCTTACATAACATGCTAGCAAACAGGCAAATGAAAGAGACAAATGAGAGAGAGAGAGAGCGAGAGAGAGTCATCATCAACTGAGAGAGGTCTAAGAATACTGTCTTGCTTTTTGGTGGTAGTGTAGAGTTTTTACATTTAATCTAAAACCGCACTGCTTGTACTCCTGTGTTGTCTTGATTGACACACCGAGCACACTTTACTCTAGCTGATATTGGAACACAGCCCTATAGATGCCAACTGAGGGGAAGTGGAGACAACGAGGGCGCAGTAAAGCAGTATTAAAGTGTTCATGCTGCAAATTCGAAATTGCAGCGCCATTTCAGTGCAGTAAGCAGCACCAGACTCCCTACTGATATCAACAGCCTCAATATCAACAGACTCTCGGCCTCACACACACACACACGCACACGCACACGCAAATGCACACACACACGCAAACGCACACACACACGCACACGCATGCACACACACATGCACACACGCACACACACACACACACACACAAGCACATTCTCTCTCTCTCCTGTCAGGGGAAGAGAAAGTCTCTAGCACTTTGCCTAACACAAACATGATTGCAGATGGTTTGACTCTTCACTGGGAGGCAAGAGACCAGGGTGCTGTTTACTGATAGAGAGGTGTGATGGAGACAGACACATGACACACACACACACACACGCACACAATAGTGTATGCTCAAGACACACACACATTCACTAAAATATGCACATACAGTTAAATATGGACACACACACACACACGCACACACACACTGAAAACTCTATTCAATATGGCGATATGTTTTGGTGAGTGTCCAAGTAACAAGCGACTGTGCTGTGAAAAAGTATTTGCCCCCATCCTGATTTCTTCTGTTTTTGTGTATCTCCTACTAAATAGTTGTAGATATTGAAATGAAATGCAACCTAAAACAAAGGCGACCTGAGTAAACACGCAATACAGGTTTTTTTTAAGCAAAAAAAGGTTATCCAACACCTATCACCCATGTGAAAAACTAATTGTGCCCTTAAAATTTAAATCTGGTTGTGCCAGCTTTAGCAGCAATAACTGCAACCAAACGCTTCCGATATCCGGAGCTCAGTCTTCACCGCGCTGTGGTGGAATCAACCGCTTCTAGGAAGGTTCGCTACCGGGCAGAGTTTTTCCATTTGGAGATAACGGCTCTCACGGCGGTTCTTTGGAGTCCCGGAGCCTTTGAAATATCTTCGTAACCCGTCCCAGACTGATGTATTGTAATCACCTTCTTCCTCATCATTTCTGGAATTTCTTTCAACTTTGCCACAGTGTGTTACAGGGTAAGACCTTTTAACCGACTTCATGCTGTTGATAAAGTTCTATGTAAGTGTTGATTTGATTGAACAGGGTTTGCAGTAATCAGGCCTGGTTGCGTCTAGTCCAGCTGAACCCCATTATGAATGCAGTTTCATAGATTTGGGGAATTAGCAACTACGGGGGCAAATACATTTTCACACAGGCCCAGTTGGTATTGGATAACTTTTTTTGTTACAATAAATAACATCATTTAAAAACTGTATTTAGTGTTTACTCAGGTTGCCTGTGTTTTATCTTAGATTTTGTTTTTTAATCTCTGAAACAATTCAGTACGACACACACACACACACACCTTGAAATACTCATTTTGATTGGCTATACAAGAGAAATTTGGCCATACAAGCAAGTGGACCAGAAAATGTTTTCATTTACTCAACCCTCATGATTAAAAAAATCTACAACAAGTCTACTGGTGTTAAAAGTGTAAAACTTGCTGACAGGTGTGTCTCACACCGGGGTAATCAAGGCCTAATTATTGGTATTGTCCTGTCACCATAGGAAATGTTTTGAAAATGATCAAGACCGTAACGATTTGCGTGTGCCTCTCCTTGCCACTAATTAAGCTAAACTGCCAAAGCACGGCACAAACCAAGACGACACACACGACAACAACTCGGGCAACAAGCTTGTGTTTGTTACATTCAGCTCAGACATAACAGAAATCTAGCATGAGGGATAAAAATAAAACAAAATGGTCACTCTGTCTTACTTTCTTTCTAAACTGAATAAAGTAAAGTAGTATCAGTATAGCTCATATATATATATATATATATATATATATATATATATATATATATATATATATATATATATATATATATATATATATATATATATATTATCACACCTGGTCATTAGTTATGGGAAAATAATCAACGACTAGGTGGTGTGATGGAGTTACTGGGTTAATCTCCAACAACAGGCTCTCACTGCTTCTGGATTTGAGATGTCCTGTACGGTTTGGACAGCACCGCACTGCCGCCGAAATGACGAGCAATACGATCTTACGCTTGATCCGATTACTTAACGAAACATAGCTTTATCGGCAGCGTACGTGAGAAGCAGCGGCATGCGGACTGGAAACGCGCTCGATGTGTAAAAGGTGTTTCACAGAGGAGAGACGCTTGATTATCCGTGCTGTCTTCAGGAAAGAAGTGCTGAAGTAAACAGACACATAAGCTACAGAGGTGCTAATAGATTCAATTAGATCAAATGAATGTGCACGTGAAGAGTGTGTGTATGAGAACAGACACAATTTATGATTAATTCGTTCATTTTGCACTGGAGCTACAAGGTTAATAACTAAGAATTCCGACATCACAAACATCCGCGTATTTACGTCTCGACTAGAGGTCGATCGATGGTGGATTATACCGATACTGAGAACTAAGTCAGGCGGTACCTGCCTGCTGATAACCCATTAATCAACCGATAGTTTTTAAAACTGATACTGTAGATATATATCCAAACTGAACCAAACAGTAACAGTCCAAACAACATAAAAATAGAGACATCCGAAACGAATCCAAAAACACTTCGAATAACAACAAAATTGGTCAGTTTTTATTTCGCCCTCTAGAGGCCGCTTTCGTACCGTATAATGACAGCGGACCCTTCTCGCAACGGATACGACTGGGAAAAACTATCGGCGTGGATTTCTGCGATAACTGATAGTTCCAGCAATCGGATATCGGTGATGATTAATCGGCAAAACCGATCGATCGGTCGACCTCTAATCTAATCTAAACAACCTTGTTTGCTAATTGGCAGGATCTCAGCGCAATATATTTTTTTTCAGCAATAATTTTTGAGTATAATGTATTATTTAAACCCATCAGTGATGTCCGAAAGCTCCTCCTCTTGGTCCCGATGCTGCTAATTACTTGAAAAATATATTAGAAATTTACATGGAAAGTATTGAGTAGAGTGAGGCCACAGCAAGTAACCTTAGAAGGAGTAACAAAGGGCTATTGATATTTACAGGTATTAGGAAAGTAGCTAAACAAAATGACAATGAGAACGCAAAATCTACACCACATCATTTTGTTTAAAAGCTGCTGAAGTAGATGCTATAGACTCCTCTCTTTTGTGAATTTAGGTGGTAGAGCATCGACGACACACAGTCATCCGGCGTACAGGCGAACAGCACATCCTGAGCAGTTTTAAATGTACCTTTGTTCAGCGGTGTTCAGCGGTGTTTAATATCATATAGGGAAAACACACACACACACACACACACACACACAAAAGACCTGAAACTATCCCCAAAAAAACACTACTGGAAAAGGAAGACCTTTTATTCTCAGTGTGTGAAGTACTTGTTTCACATGCAATTGTATTACTCCATAATCCCCCTTTCCCTCTGCCAATCTTTACAATATATCATACAAAAGAAATGGTTCTTCCCTTCTTGTGAAAATGTAATAGCTTTAAACAAGCCCAATCTGGCAACCCTGTCATTAACACGAATGTTTGCTGTCTTCCTCCAGTGAAAAGCAAGCTCCCTGCCCAGTGTGCTTCTCTTAGCACTTGTTGCAGTTCCCATTTTTGACCACTGAGTGCAATAACAGCTCTGTAGAGCTACATGGGGCAGGGAGCATGCTGCCCCGCCATCACACAACATCTCGAAAGTTCAAGCAAATCACCAAGTCGAATAGTGTTCTTTAAGATGGTGGGTCACTCAAAAGAGGTACGCACTATTATAACGTAGTGTAATAAAATATATGGAGCTGTCACTGAGGTCTTTATGAAGATTGACATCTGTTAAACGCCCTGTGTGAGAACCGTCACTGCATCACGCGCGACAAACGAGGAAAATAGGAAATGATGTCAAAGTGAAATTGGGAAACAAAGACAGCGAGAAAGACGGAAAGTAAAAGTAGGAAGGAAGGAAACTAACAGTAAGAGTGTGTTTCATCCTTGCCACAAATATTATCTGATGTGAAGACACTTTCTTTGGGTGTAATCCTTTAATTACTGTGTACCTAATTATCAGTCTGTGGGTGTGTGTATGTGTGTGAGAAAGAGAGAGAGAGAGAGAGAGAGCGAGAGAGAGCGAGAGAATCATAATGTTACACCAAACGCATCTTTTTATTTCGGCTTTGTGTCTAACAGCTTTGACATTAACCAGAATTGATTATTGCTTCATTTGTCTCTCTGCTGTTTGTTTGAACACACACTGTGATGTCTGTAACCCTAGTTCAATTAGCGAGGATATCTCTCTCTCTCTCTCCACACACACACACACACACACACTCTTATTCCCTGCACTGGTGCCACGCTGGCGAAAAATCAATCACCAAGGATTCCGTTGCCCCGGCAACGGTGTGTTCCATCGCCGTGGAGTAAGTGGTGAATGATTGCGTGTGTAAGACATCGGGATGAACGAGTGCGAGAAAACGAGGGAGTGGAAAGGGGTTTTTATTCCCTTCGTCCCTTCCCTCCTCGCTCGCCCTGCCTGCGAGTTAATTAAACCAACCGGCACAAAATACATCTGAATACGGAAAGACAGAAAACACACACAGAGACTAATCTAATTCCCATGCTGGGGAGAGAGAGAGAGAGAGAGAGAGAGAGAGAGAGAGGAGGGAAAAAAGATGGAACATGCGATAAGCTAAAGAGTAAGATAAAGAGAGATAAGAAGAAAGAAGAGAAGGAAGAAGTTAGAGATAGAGAGGGCATTGTGATTATAAGGGGAAGATAAATATTATGCGAAAGAAAAAGAAGAGATAAAGAGAAGGGGATACAGTGTGGGTGGGGTAGAAAGAGCATAAGAAGGAAAGAAAGAAAGAAAGAAAGAAAGACATGCAAAGTCAGAACAAATATAAGAGGAATAATCCATAAAGAGAGAACGGATAGAAGGATAAAGAGACAGGAAGGGAAAAAGGAATGTATGAGCGGAAGGGTAGAGAGAACGCGAGATTGATAAAGAGGGGGAAAAAAATTAAATGAAGAAAGAAGGAATAAATCATATGGAAAGAGAGGAAAGATCGGGGAAACAAGGATAAAGGGATACAGAAAGAAATGGATGATGGATGTATAAAAAGAGAGAGAGAGAGGGAGAGAGAGAGAGAAACTGATATCTGTTGGAATAAGCCTTAATAAATGATGAGAAGAGAAAGAAAGAAAGAAAGAAAGAAAGAAAGCAGAGGGAGAAAGACAGAAGAGAGAGAAAGAAAGCAAGACGTAGGCGAGAGAAGGAGAGAAAAGTAAGGTGTGAAACAAAACAGTCAAAAACCTGTGTGTGTGCGTGTGTGTGCGTGTGTGTGTGTGTGTGTGTGTGTGTGTGTACGTGTGCACCCAATTCTACAAAACAATATTTATTACTAACTCGAGCTCTGTATTTACGTCATGCTGGCATCTCTCTCTCTCTCTCTCTCTCGTACATTTACGGAATAATTAAACGTACGTTTATGGAATAACTGAACACCATCTCAGTGTGAAATATTTCATGTTTCAACTTCGAGGCTGATTTGGGATTCAGGGAGTCTCGCTGCGATCCCGTACGTCCGGGCCGTGTTCCAAATCAACATCTCTTTCTCTGTGCCCTGGAGTGCGCACTCACATCTGTCGAGCGCACAGGAGCCAATTTCAGTCAGATTCGTGTCGAACACATCGAGCTAACTGGCCTTGGCGAGGCCGCGGAACGAGACGGGTGGAAGCGGGGGGGGGGGCGGGGGGGGGGGGGACGACGACACAGAAACATGGTGTTGAATAATCTGTCTGCAGGGGACTGGGGCTCCATCAAAAGAACCGTGAATACCCGAATGACGCTGCAGAGGAAGAGGATCACTTCGGGCAAGGAGTATTTTTATTCAAACACGTGCAGGGAAGCGTCTGTGAGAGTCAGACTCCAGTTCTGCAAGATTCATGTGGAGGACACGGGGGTCTAAAATAATCATGTGTGGAACACCGTGGGAGCGGGACGACGTGTGTTTACGCTGCTCACGTAGTCATACAGATCGATATCGCCTCATTACTGGAGTTAGGGAACGAACTGAATAAGGAAACAAGGGAGCAGGAGAACATTGAGAAACAAGGAAAGTAGAAAGACAGTAAGCAAAGGAACTGGGGAACAAAGACAAGCAGACAAACAAAGACAAAACTGAGGAGAAAGAAAGAAATATGTAGAGAGCGAGAGAGAGAGAGAGAGAGAGAGCGAGAGACAGAGAGATGCAAGGAGAACGAGAGCAGAGCCGGAGAGACTGAAAAAGAGGAAAGAAAGGATGAGTAAGAAAGTCAGACAAAGGAGTTAAAAGAGAGAGGGGAAAAAACGAGGAAAATGAGCAAGAAGGAATGAGAAAACTAGTGGTAGAAAGAAAAACAGAGCAGAAGAAAGAAAGAGAATAACATGCAGAGAGAGATCGAGAGAGACAATGATACTTAAAGGGTAGTGTTGGTGCCTTCATAAGCCCTTGACATTAACCTGCATAAACACTTATTCCATCAGGCATCATCATGGCGTGTCCATATCGTATTGCGTGGGCGGGATGGTGTTACGCTTTCCCCTGTCAATCACAGTGACACTAGCCAATCATGGGAATCTGTGTGCTTATGTATGTGAAAGAGAGTCTAGTTTGTCTTGGAGGAAGCGTGTATTAGCGTTCACCTTCCCCAGTCGGTAGCCTTCGTATGATGGGAAGAGCTGGCTGGAAGGTGGGAACTTGCAGGTGACCAAATTTGGTGGTGGTGGGGGGGGGAATGTTCCGGTATAAACATCTGTAAACACATTCCTTACCAACAATAAACACGGTAAACAATCAACTATAACAACACAAAGGAATTAACCTGATCAGCTCCTTCCATGCGATGGCGAGACAAACTAAAACGCCACGACGCTCTCAGAGGACGCGCTCGTCACTGGATCGAAGAACCTTCCTGTTTTTAAGTGACTCCAGTGTTTCGCTTGAAGCCGTAGCGAATAAAAGAAACAATCTTGCGTGTCACACTTGCACTGCCAGTTAAAAGGCCTCTTCCTGTCAAAGCATACACTTTTGCCAAAAAAAAAAAAAAAAAAAGTGGTTTGGTGGCATCAAATGAAAATGTCTCTAGTGAGAAACTAGAGAATAAAGAAACAAGGGACATTAAAGGAGCCAGGCAACAAGAAGGTCTGAGAAACTGTGGAAACTAGGGAATAAAGAAAATAAGGGACCAGGAAATCAGGAAAGCTGAGCAAGAGCAACAAGGAGAAAAGAGGGTGTGGCCTGTAAGATTGCCAGGGCGGAGCTGGAGCAGTGCTGAGGAAAACAGATGGTAAAGCAGAGGTTTAATGATGTACACAATTTAGAATATAAAAAAGAAAATGCAACTTAACGATCTCTCAGGAAGAAAGAGTCATAAATGTTTGTTTGTCTTCCACAGTACTGAAATTGCTCAAACTTTCACACGTTTCCTCAAGCGGCTCTTTAAAAAAAAACACAAAAAAAAACAACAAGTGAAATAAAAAGGGCCATGAATTCAATAACTCCTGGGCTTCCCACGATTTCAAATAACAAATGCCTAAAAAAAATAAAAAATAAAATAAAAACGAGACGATAAAACATGTCAGGCTCGGAATTCCTTTCATAAATATCTCAGAACCCCAAGGAGGCTGCAGTTTATTATTTCTGTGATGATTAGAGCATCATGGGAATTGAGGTACGCCGAGAAGTGACTCGAACTCATATGTGTAGTCTTTAAAACAGCACAGAAGGTGCTCGTAATCCTGAAACATTCAGGTGGAACATCTGCCTACCGGTTCGCTCTACAACTCCACTGGGGTCCTCGCCCCGGCCTCTCTCCCCTCTCTCCTTTCCTGCGTGACTCCAATTAAAAGTTAGAAACATCCAGATGGCGAAAAATGCACCACAAGCTCTTTTTTTTTTTTCCCCCACCCTGCTCTCCACCGGATGGCTGGTGGAAAAATGGAGGAGTTGAAGCAGAACAACTCAATCCGACGCTCGGAAAAACAGACGCACTCGCTCAGCTTGTCCTTCTACAATGACGTGCTGCTCGAAAACTCCCTGAAGCTCTCTAATTATAGTTTTGAAGATGTCAGCACTGTTGGTCCACTTTTGGAGCGAGTCGCTACGAGAGACGTGGAGGCTCGCCGAATGCTGAGGAAGGCTTTTATAAAACGTACGCACTGAAACGGTGGAGAAACGTGAATGTTCACTGGATTTAATCTGGCAACTATTACGCGGAAGAACGAGATAAAACACAAATACAGTGATAAGTGAGGCCAGTGGGGGGAAAAAAATCCACACGGCTTATAGAATAACTATAAACCTAAGAAAACAAGTTAACAAACAAACTATGAAGATATAGGGCATGGAGCAGGGAAGAAAAACATTCTGCAGTGCTTATTAAATACATACAAATAATAATAATAATTAAAAAAACAAAAAAAAGCTAGGAAACTACAGAATATGAAAAGTAGGAAATAATGAGTTAGAGAACTAGGCAACCAGGGAAAACTAACTGAAACTTGAGAGTCTAGGAACTACTATATGAAATAAAGCAACTATGGCACAAAGACCAAAGAAACTAGACAAGAAGAACCTTTGGAATTAGGAAACAAAGAAACCAATGAACTAGGAAACGATATGGCATTTGTGCACTAGTGAAGGAAACACAGTGGTTATTAAATAAATACAAACGATGCTCTAAGACACACGTAAACTAGGGAACAGGGAAACTACTGCACTAGGGTAAATCTGAAAAATTGGGAGTAACTTAACTATGAAACCACAAAAACTTTGGAACAATAAAAACTAGAGAACAAGACTAAAGAAACTAATGAGCTGTGAAGCTGAGCAACTCTGAAACAAGGAAACTGGGACACTAGGAAACTAGAGAACTAACTAATCAAGTATGAAACAACAAGAAGAATGGGGAACTGTCAAATAAAGCAACTATCGGACAAGAACACGAGGTAACTAATGAACAATGAAACTGGAAAAGAATTAGGGAATTATATATATATATATTTTTTTTTTTCAAAAACGGTCGAACAAGAACCCTAGGTAACTAAGGAACGATGAAACTAAATAACTAGGGAACAACAAAATAAAGTAACAATGAAACAAGAACAATAAGTAACTAAAGAACAATGAAATTAGGTAACTAGGGGGAAGTAAACCAGGAAATAAGGAAACTAGGGAACTAAGTAACAAAGCAGCAAGTTACAGTGAAAGAAACAATGAGATAGATAGATAGATAGATTGATAGATAGATAGATAGATAGATAGATAGATAGATAGATAGCATTTAAACGGCTAACATTAATGATTTCATTACAAAACTGGAAAAAAAAAAAAAAAAAAAAAGTTAAGCAGTAGGAATCAGACCAAAAGGAAACCATTCTTTGAGTTTATTAAATTTGGCACCAAAAAAAAAAAAACAGACAGTAGCATGAGCTTGTTTTGGCTGCTGCTTTTTCAGAGTTCTCACTGTGAAGGATGAAGCCTTCGGAGGGAGCAGGGCATAGTCAAAAATGGAGCACAGCCACAACTCGAAGTTAAAGATTTGTCATCTGAATGCCAATCATGCAGTGTGTGCTTTTTACAAACTGAGAACAACTCGAACCAACCCAACCTCCTGTGTACCGTGATGTACGAACATGATTCCCTCACTATTGCTTTTCACTTTGTACAGCCAGAAATGGCTAATTATCACACGTGTCTCCGTTTTTGGCTTAGCCACTTAGCCATTGTTGGTGGACGGCATCATGAGTAGTCACCTTGTTGTTCGCACTTTCAGGCCCAAGATCACGCTAACACCCTAATGAGAGCGACACGCGCCAGTAGCTCATTTTAAATTTTAATTAGCAGCTCTCTAATGCTAGCCCTTGATCTGTTTCAGCTGGTTAGCATCCAGCCCTCGCTCTGCAGACAGGCCTGATGGGAAAACGGAGCGGCTAACCGAAAAAAACTGAGCGCTCTTATGGGACTGTGCTGGTGCCAAGGAAGCGTCTCGCTTTCACTGCTGGTCTCTTGGTTCTCTTTGGGATAACAAGCAAAAATGTTTTTTTTTTTTTTTTTCCTGGCTTTATGTCTTGGTGAATAATTCAACAGCTTCCCTTTTAAGCTGCCAAAGGACTCTGGAGATAAATAAAAAAGAAAAACGGAGAGGCTTCATTTCACGCTATTTTTGACAATCTGTCTAAGTCGGCGCTTAGATACAGTAGCAGATACTGTCAAGAAATAAATAAATAAATAAAGCAAGCAGGCAGCTTTATGCCAGAAAGGAATTGGTATCTTCCCATCGCTTTATTTCTGTGCGGAGTGTGGAGGCGTTCGACAGTTCTTGCTTCTCCGGCACCTTCCGCCGACCCTCTGATAAGTGCCAAACCGACGCTCTGTAGCAGGACAGAGGTGATAATAGAGAAGCTAATGGTCTTTAAGAGAGTGCTCTCTGCTACAGCAGGCTGGGATGCAGTGGTGACGTGTTTTTTTTTTTTTTTTTCAGAAAATGGTGGGAGCTCATGAGTCCCACAGATGTGACATTTTTCATATTGCCGAAAAGAGCTCTTCACCCTCAAAACGCACCTTGTGGCGGCTTGTCCTCCTACTCGAGGACTGTTATTACATGACAAGGAGTGCTTGTTTCTGGCAGGCTCTGCTCCCCAGCAGTAAGTGAGGAGACAGATCATTGTGAGGCAGCCTGACAGCACTCTAGATCTTAGCAAACTTGCACTGCAGTCTGTAAGCATTTGGGCAGGGACGGTATTTTTGTCTTTCAGCTCTCCGTCCTAGCATGTTGGTTTAAATCGAGTAGATTTTGATATGTAATGAGTCAAACACATGTCACGTGTTGAAGGAAAACTTCGCATCGAAACACATTACATATGATGTGTTTGCACCAGGCTTGTGTGATACTCTATAACAAAGTAATCACATCTACATAATATTACACATGACATTTACAGTAGGACATTTAACCTGATTTTTTTAATTTATTTTTTGATCAGACCTGACAAGTGTTATGCAATTTGCATAGCAGCACTGCAATTTAACATTGGACTACACTAGTATGAGTTGTCACTCATACTTTTCTCCCGAACTCAACAGGAGATGAGCCGATCGACATACACTATATGACCAGAAGTTTCTGGAAACCTGACCATCAAACTAATATGCGCTTTTTGAACATCCCATTCCAGATTTATTTCCCCTCCACTCTTCTGGGAAGGCTTTCCACTCGATTTTGTAACCTGGCTGCGGGGATGTGTGTTCATTTAGCCACAAGTGCATTAGTGAGGTCAGGCACTGATGTCAGGTGATAAGGCCTGGGGTGCAGTCACTGTTCCAGTTCATCCCAAAGGTGTTCCGTGGGGTTGAGGTCAGGACGCTCAGGTTCTTCCACACCAATCTTGGCAAACCATGTCTTCGTTGCTTTGCTCTTAGTTCCAGTGAAAGAAAATTGTAATGCTACAGCATACAAATACATTCTATACAACTGTGTGCTTCCAACCTTGTGGAAACAGTTCAGAGATGGCTGGCACACGGGTGCGATAAGTCCACAAACTTATGGCTATATAGTGTATCTTAATCTGGAACAATTTACAAAAGCCTTTTAAAATCTCCAATATTAAACAACTCTGCAAGGAAGCCCCGGCCATTCCCCCAACCTCACATGCTCTTGGGGCTCTTGAGACTCACGGAGCGCCCGTTCTTTCTTTGAAGGTAAATGGAGATTATTTTGATTCCATTCCTATGAAATAAAATGGATCATTTTATGATCGACTTAGCCAACAAGTATACAGTTAACATCGGTTCACTTTATTTATTAGTGACATTTTGGTCCAAAAATTGTCCGAAAAAAAAAAAAGGTGAACCTAAAAGGATTACGTAAGCCTGTCAAATCTAACACTTTCCAAATAATTATGATAATTAGAAAGTGATTTAAATACACCGATTTTGGTTGTCCTGCGCCAGTCAGGACACGTTCGAACATCTGAAATACGTCAGCCATGTGGACTTTTGTAAATGGATCATACTGAATTATATTTGTATAATTATATCTTTTATAGGTGCAAAACCACCTATAAATTCACCATCCAGTTGAGTTTTCATTACTGCCACTGCCAGCAAGCAGTTCCTGACTGCACAATATTATTACACCCTTCCATACTCTGCTTAAAGCTGAAAGTGGTGGAAAGGTTCGTCTACTTGTCTGGGAATGTAGTTTTCGGTTCTGGACGATTCATTCATTTATCAAGATGCTTAAACGGTAAAATCACGAGCAGGGTAAAAATCAATATCGCACAAGCGTACTTGATGTGTTTTTTTCATCAGCTCTTTATTATGCAGGTTTATTCTGGTCTTTCGGGATTTACACACATCAATTACGACCATAAAGATAATCACTGATGTATTTAAATCTTGGAAATCATTACTGTGCACTTTTAAATGGAAAACCTTTCCACAGCACAAACGCTAAAGCCTGCTATGTCTTTTTCACAGGGGAGATAAGATGTTAAATAAATGACTTAAATGGCTGGAGCTGATTTAGTAAAATATCCATCTAGGCAAAGCCACTAGCTACATTATGAATCAGTGAGTCGTTTGAAATGCACTGAGCGGATTAGTAATTTGAATAGAATAATGGAAAAAGTACAATGTTTTAAATAGCTTAGCGAAAAATGAGATTTAAAGATTTAGGTTTTCTTTTGACATACTTCGATACGCTTAGAAAAAAAAGGGGGGGGGGGGGATTCCTCAAGGGTTCCTTTGGTCGTTAAGGAAGACCTTCAGTTTCTTGGTTTTACAAAATTAGCTCAAAGGATTCTTTCAGAAGGACACTCTGAAGAAACATAAAACGCGTTCCTCTATCCTTTAACCAACCATGCTCCATTAAGTACACACAAAATATCCATCAAGGGTTCTTTTGGTGGTTAAGGAATGGAGAAACCTTCAGTTTTAGGATTCTACATAATTATTTTGAAGGGTTATTTCAGATGGTCACTCTGAAGAACTCTATTCCATCTCAAATAAGTTTTCCTGTTGCTGATACACTATTCAGCTGGTTTAGGGTTGTGCATAATTATCTCAAGGTATTCTTACAGAAAGACATACTAAAAGAACCCCAAAACAGAAGATATCCCTATCCTTTTACCACCCAAGAAGAACCATTATTAAGTCTTCCTTTCGCTGATACACTCTTAAACAAGGTTCCTCAAGGGCTCTTTGGGAGGACACAATTACTTCAAGGTGTTGTTTCAGACGGACACACTGAAGAACCCTAAAACTTTTTTCCATCCCACCCAACCCTTAGTAAGTCTCCTAGTAAGGATCCTTGTAGAAGGACACACTGAAGAGGTCCTAGAGAGTTCATTTAGCTGTGGGTTGGTTGTTTATTTTTTCTTCGAAAACTTCATAACATCCTAAAATCTGTGAAATGAACCAGACCAATCTGGAACCAACTTCAACAGGGTAAAAAGGGCAATGAAAATATAAAGTGGTCAAACTGTGATGTCTTTTGTGTTCGTTATATTAATCATGTGATTCAGCAGTTTTACAATCAGGTCTGTTCATTTTCAGCGATTAAGCAGCTTCCGGAAAGTTCTGCGTCTTAATAATAGTAGTTTCAGTAGGCTTATGTTAAAATGGGATCTTAAACATTTGTAATGAGGAGTTTTGCCTTCAAACACGTCAAAACAGTATTTAAACAGCGAGATTCATTCCGACACAACATTTTACAGAAGAGAGATAAGAATGATGGTAGAAAGAGCACAATAACCCAGCACTTTCTATTCACAGGTAACCGACGTGATAACAATGTTCCTGGAAATGCATAAAGACAAAGAAACAAAGTTTGACTCAACATCAGTACTTCCTGCTGAAAAGTGACTACAAAAGTTCAATTATGCTCCAGAAAGATGCGATACATCTGTGTTCATACAGTGGGATGAACAGCTTTGTGCTGGAATGAATACCTTAGTTTTAATTTAGGTGCTGAAAGAGAAAGAAAATGGCTTTCTGTTGGAAAATTACCATACCTTTTTAACACATCTATCTGTCAAGCCTGGCTGTGTGTGTGTGTGTGTGTGTGTGTGTGTGTACAGTCGCAATGAAAATTATTCAACCCCAACCTCCCCACCCATTGCAAATCAGGTTTATTGTCAAAATGTACAAACTTTCAGCTGTTTTCAATGAACAAATCAAACAAAAACAATTGAAATAGTTCAACACAATGAATGCTTCAAATTCAACTGAAAACGCAACTTATAATGATTTCTCCAGTCTCAAAATTATTCAACCCTTCCATGGCAAGAATCTTTAGTACTTAGTAGAGCACGCTTTTGCTGTTATGACCTGCTGCAAATGAGATGCAGAGCTTCTGGCAGCATTCCTGAGGAATCTTAGCCCATTCCTCATGAGCAATGGCCTCCAGTTCAGTAATATTCTTGGGTTTGTGTGCTGCAACTGCCTTCTTCTAATCCCACCAGAGGTTTTCTATGTGTTCAAGTCAGGTGACTGTGATGGCCCTGTAGAATCTTCCAGAACTTCTTCTGCAACTAAGCCTTGGTGGAATTTGAGGTGTGCTTGGGAACATTGTCCTGTTGGAAGATCCAATGACACCCAAGCTTCAGCTTCTTCACAGATGGCATGAAGTTTTCTCCTAGGATTTCCTGATACTTCAATGAATCCATCTTGCCTTCCACACGCTGCAGGTTTCCAGTGCCAGAGGATGCAAAGCAGCCCCAGAGCATCACCGAGCCACCACCATGCTTCACTGTGGACAGAGTGTTCTTTCTTCATTCTTCTTCCTCCAGACATACCGCTGATCCATCGTGCCGAAAAGTTCCAGTTTTGTTTCATCGCTCCACAGAACAGAATCCCAAAAATCCTGTGGCTTATTTATATGATTTTGAGCTGAGTTTTCTTGTGCTTTTGGGTCAGTAGTGGTGTGCGTCTCGGGGGGGGGGTTGAATAATTTTGAGACTGGAGAAATCATTATAAGCTGCATTTTCAGTTGGATTTGGTGAAACCACTTGAAGCATTCCTTGTGTTGAACTCTTTCATTACTTTTGTTTGATTTGTTCACTGCAAACAACTGAAAATCTGCAAATGTTGACAATAAACCTGATTTACAATGAGGGTTGAATAATTTTGATTGCAACTGTAAGATTCTAGCCAAAGACGTGCTGCCAGGTTTTGTCATTACATAAGGTTGTTGCTGAATTAAACCACACCTCTTTCCCTGGCATTTAAGTAACGGTGCAGTTTTTCCCACCACAAAATGGAGGCATGCTGTTTCATCCACACTCGTACTGTATATTAGGATAAACACACAGCATCCTTAAAGCCAATTAAGCTACTGTCGTAACAAACATGGCCCAAAGGTTAATGCTACAATCACATACAACACAGGGACACGATTTGCTCTTCTCAGGTGTGTGTATACAAGAATAAAAGTCTATACACTATGCTGTAAACAACTATGAGATGAAGCCATCTGTAGGAGTGGTGTTTTCGAGAGACACGGTTTACACATTAGACACACAAATACATCAGCATGAGTCAGTGTTTTCACCGGAAAGACAGTACTGGGAGGCATTTAGGATCTGTTTTATATCTTAAGATATTTATATTCTAGAGCCGAGTACTTTGCTATGCACTTAGTTACGTATACACGTTTGGGCAAATTATTGAACTGTGCCGCATCCGGTCGGCCAAAACAAGAGATTTGTTTCTAAAAGTAATTTTTATTATTAAGTTAAAAATGTATTTGAAATTTTGCTAAAATGCTAGCTTAAAGATGTTATAATGAGTGGGAAAGAAGACACTTCAGTTTCCGTGACTGGGGTAAAGCATGGAGCATCGCTAGTTCAGATTCGGACACTTAGTTAGCTGGCGGCCCCGCCCAACTCAAACCAGCTGGAGGAAGGAAAAATAAAGAGGAAACGCAGAATTCTTTCAGCTGAAGAGACAAACGTTGTTCGTTCTTTTGCAGTCGATAGACAATGCACCACAAAAGCTCCAGCTAATAGAATGAAGCTAATTATAACTGAAAATAAGTTCACAAGTGGCTTAATAATTATTTACCATCATATCTAGTTGTATTTCTATACCACATTTCTGTGTGTGTGTGTGTGTGTGTGTGTGTGTGTGTGTGTGTGTGTGAGATGTGTCTTTTTTCAGAGAACAAGTCTCTGAAGTGCTGCATCATAATTTAGTCACCATTTTCATCCATTATTTAGAATAAAAGGAGTGAAAATGCTTCTGCAGGAAAAAGAAATCAGTGTCAGTGCAGGACAGAAAAAGAGTCTCGGCTTCGGTGTCTGTCAATCTCAGTAAAGGAGGCGTGGCCTCTGTGCCTATCAATCTCGGTGAAGTAGGCGTGGCCTATGTGCCTATCAAGCTCAGTAAAGGAGGCGTGGCCTCTGTACCTATGAATCTCAGTAATGTAGGCGTGGCCTATGTGCCTATCAATCTCAGAAAAGGAGGCATGGCCTCTGTACCTATGAATCTCGGTAAAGGAGGCGTGGCCTCTGTGCCTATCAATCTCAGTAAAGTAGGCGTGGCCTCTGTGCCTATCAATCTCAGTAAAGTGGGCGTGGCCTCTGTGCCTATCAATCTCAGTAAAGTAGGCATGGCCTCTGTGTCTATCAATTTCAGTAAAGTAGGCGTGGCCTCTGTACCTATCAATCTCAGTAAGGTAGGTGTGGCCTCTTTGCATATCAGTGAAAGGAGGTGTCAGGGTGGTAACGGTAACTACGCGTCCCATCGGGCTGCATCATACCATGCTGTTATAGTTAATTATCTTCATTATTATTTTCCTAGAACAGCACACCCCCAATTATTAAAGGCAATCAAAGATTCCTTTAGGCAGGAAGGAGAACGAGAGAGAAATCACACAACACCACGGCCCACGCTTACTTATTGATGTTAAGAGTTTGCTTGTGAATGGTACTGATTGTTCCTTCATAAATTATTTAGTTTTAAAGTAATATTTTTTTTTGTAAGAACTCCGTATTACTGCAGAATATTCTACCTGCGAAAAGCATGTTTATTGGCATCCATGGGAAAATAAAACACTTCTAATGCAGACAAGCCATCTGTTAACAGGACAACACACACACACACACACACACACACACACACACTGCAATCACAGCAGACGGGCAGTTTGGACAGGTCCTAAACAGGAAACAAATTGTTCACTCCATTTTAATTCAGCTGGTTTGTCAGGGCTGCTCTAAATCACATGTGTGTCTGACAGCAAGTGTACCAAGTTTTATTTTGGCCATAAATATACCTGTGTATGTGTAAGAAACCAGTGCAGTGTTTTAGTTCAGCAGTAAACTGCACCTGCCACTGTCTCTGTGCCTCTTTGCCCTTAGTGTAGCATCACATTAAGCAAGAAATATGAGGGGAAACTCTCTGGTCTATAAGAACTCATATACTGTATTCTATATGCGTATCTATAGATATAGAACAGACTTATAAAGCGCTGCTTTATAGCTGCTGGAACAGGAACTTGCTTTGTGGATGTTCCACAACGTTAACTGTAAATGTAAATGGATAATACGTCATTGTTAAATTAATAAAACGATTTCCTTAAGTAAAATTGCTGTGGTGTAAGAGAAATAAAACCTGATGTTAGAAGAAAATAAATCCACCTCTGTGTAGTAACTGTAACACTGCTTCACATAAGGGCGCATGTTGATTATTTTCCTAGAACAGCACACTCCATTGCTTCAGTCCCTTATAGAACTACGTTAACCAAATAAACAGGAAGTAAACTGGAAGAGACAAAACTGATACCTCTCATTTTTTTTCTGGGAAAACTTTTTGATTATTAAAATACAGAAAACAGTAAAAATGCGCTTATCGTGTTTTTTTTTTTTTGCATGCGCCGCACACGTGCAACAATGAATCGACAAATCCATCGGGACTGAGATTCTCACGGATGAGGAAAAATTGCACGGAAAGCAATCAGCAGGTGAACGATCAGCAGGCAAAGTGTAGAGAGGCAGCTGTAGAAAATTACAAAGAAATTTGACAGCTTATTTGAAATTTGAAAACTAAAGTGTCCTGTGTGTGTGTGTGAGTGTGTGTGTGTGTGTGTGTGTGTGCGCGTGCTTGACATTCTCTTCAATTTTCCATCTCTTTCAGTCTGAATCCTTCTCTCGATTTTTTCCTCCTCTTTAGCCCACAGAGAAACATGAAGCCTGAAGGGAACCAAAATTCAAAAGCATTTATAAATTGGCAAGCAGATTTCCTCCCCCCCTACCCCACCCCCCCCCCCCCCCCCTTCATAATTATCATCAAACAAACTTTATATTGCGTACAGCGAGAGAGACTTTATCAGCTTCGTACAGGCCTAATCGAAATAAACAGGTGAAAGCTCAGGGGGACGGACAGACGGCAGACCACATTTACATCCGCTAGAGACAGAGAGAGAGAGAGAGAGAGAGAGACAGAGAGAGAGAGAGAGAGAGAGAGAGAGAGAGAGAGAGACAGAGAAAGAGCAAGAGAGAGAGAGAGACAAAGAGAGAGAGAGAGAGAGAGAGACAAAGAGAGAGAGAGAGAGAGAGAGAGAGAGAGAGACAAAGAGAGAGAGAGAGAGAGAGAATGCACTGTGAATTGTCAAACTAAACTTAAGTCATGCAGACACTAAAAGATTTGAAATCTTGCACTTTGGTGATGACTCACACAGATTTATTGCCTGTTTACTACCTGAAAAATCGATTTATCAGCACACGCTACATGAAAATAAAGAATCTGCAAAATTACAATCTGAAAAGCCCTGAGGTGTTCAAACTTTTCACATTTCAGATAGAAAAATCACCGGAATAGTCACGACTCAACCACACAACCGGAATGCTGATAAATCATATGACTGGTCAAAATGGTTTGTTGGAAAGCTGTGGGCCTGCCGTTTATGATACAACTTCCATCTTGAAAATCAAATAGCAAATAAATAAAACATACCAAATTTTTGTCCAACCCCCCCCCCAAATATATCTATTTCACTGACAAACTTGTAACACCTTCTCGCAGTACACTGACGATCCATTCAGCCAACAGAATGGCAATCTGTCACTTTCAACCAAAATAAACAAATATAATGAACAAATATATCCAAATAAAATTATTTTACCGCCGCAGAGCTCTTACAAGATTAGTCAGAACACTGTTGGGTTTCTGTGTATAGAGTACCGTGACTCTGTGTTTAGCTGCTGGTGAGCAGGGCGATGGGAAAGGGGAGGGGTACACACCTCTCCACAATAACACTGGTACACGGATCAAACGGACAGCACGACTAAAGCTGTTTTGATACTAAAACACTGTATACATACAACCGCAACAATAAAATGATAACATTTACACCTAGTAGGCCGGGGGCTGAAAAACTACTAATTCTTAAAGTCCTGAGTGTCTACTTTCATATGAGCCATTAGCCCATGACTGTGGAGTGTGACATCACAAATAAATTCAATGCTGAACACGGGCACCCCGAGAAATCCCTTTTATTTTGGCTTACGGTAAAATCGTTTAAGCTACAAAAGGATTTGAATTTTTTTTCCTGTTAAGCTATGGATCTCTTTGACAATACTCTAATTAAAGCCTCTGCGCCAAATAATTCCTAAATTATTAAACAATTTTGCGAGAGTGCTTGAGAATTCCTAGGGCTAGGTAATAGAACTGCTATATAATATCAGTATCGACACTGTGATAAATGATGTCACAATATGCTTTTCTGAGATATTGTGGATATAAATATATATATATATATATATATATATATATATATATATATATATATATATATATATATATATATATATATTAGATACATTTAATCACAAACTGACTACAAGCAGCTGATTTGAGGTAAAATTTTGTATCTTTGAAATTGTCAGATGTAAAATATCTACTGACTTTTATTTTATTTTCTAAATCATTTTTTGTAGACGTTCTATAAGTCACTGAAACCCTTTTTAAATGCGCTACTATTAAACACTGCTATTGTGATACATATCATGCATTGTAAAATGCCTTTTGAGGCTTATCGCCCACTCCTACCTTGAAGGTCATAGATGGAAATATAGAAATGTTTTCAGTCATGATACATACTGAGCATCATCCGGTAGAAGGAAGGGAAGCTGAAAAAGATTGAGTTTGAGTCATATCATCATGTGTCGTGTAATAAACGTTTCTAAGTTAATATGTCTGCTCAAAGGTTGGCCCGTTTATCTTCTCACGCTGAACCATCTGTATACAGTGCATCCGGAAAGTATTCACAGCGCTTCACTTTTCCCACATTTTGTTATGTCACATCTTATTATATTTTCCTCAAAGTTCTACAAACAATACCCCATAATGACAACGTGAAAGAAGTTTGTTTGAAATCTACATAAGTAGATATAATACGTAAGTATTCACAGCCTTTGCCATGACACTCACAAGTGAGCTCGGGCGCGTCCTGTTTCCACTGATCATCCTTGAAATGTTGAAATTGCCCATATCCTACGCAAGAGTTTCCATAACCTGCTGCGTAACATCGGACGTCTCTTGTGTACTTTCTAAGGTTTACCACTAGGTCCTGGATCAGATGCTGATCGCACTTTCTGTACACTTTCCTGGACTTCTCTCCATTTTGGTTCACTGGTGTCAAACTCTTCCTCGGGAGTTTCAGGTGTAGTCACCTTTGAATGTGCGCATAATGCCTGGCCCCTGAAAGTGTCACTGTAAGTCTATTTACTATAAGGAACCCCTCCACAACTTCCTTAGAGCTGGTCAAGTTCCCGGATCTTGCTTCTTCCAACAAAGTTCTAGTGCACCTATGGTCCTTCATAAACTGAGTTCACTTGGCCTCCTTCTCCTTTCCCAATCTCAGAGACCTTTCTACCCTTCTCAGATTACACCGTCGCCATGGCAGACCGCTGGTCAGATCTTTCATGCCATCCTTTTCATCAGCACTTGCCCTTTTAAAACTGCTTGTTAAGACTCTTGATGTTGTTTCTCAGAAGCAAGATTTCTTATGTACCAGAACCTTTTTGTAAAGGAGAAAGACTAAACGCTCATTTTTGGAGCATTTTTAGAAATATAAAAGCCTCTGGGAATAGACTGTGCAAGAGCGTGCAAGAGTGAGAGTGTGTGTGAGAGTGAGTGAGAGAGAGAGAGTGCGCGCGTGTGTGTGTGTGTGTGTGTGTGTGTGTGTGTGTGTTCCCAGCTGACCTGTGTCAGTGTTTCCCCATATTTCATCCCTGACATGTCGGTAATAGGTTTGGGTCACCAGAAAGCCCTGTGCTACTGAGGAGAGAAACCAAAGCAAACCAGCTAGAATATAGAACATTTCTGGCTTTCCCTTTGTTTTTACCTAATATGACCCAGATATCTCTATTTTCACATGGGTTTCCTCCGACCTCTTAAAAACGTGCCAAAAGGTGACCGATATTCAAGACCTAGTTCAAGATTCTTGTCTGATGGCAAGACCGAGAAAGTCAGAGTGTCTGAGGTGTTTACAATTATTGTTGGCACATTATACGACGTACACGGACACACCTCCTAATTACTGAGTTTAGGTGTTTCGGCCACACCCGTTGCTAACAGGTGCAAACAATCAAGCACATGGTTCATGTACTCTCCATACACAAACACTGGCAGTAAAATGGGTCGTACTGAAGAGCTCAGTATACTTGCTTTGTGGCAACAGCTTGGGGAAGGCCCTTCCCTGTTTCAGCATGACCGAGCCCCTATGCACAAAGCAACATGGTTTGACGAGTTTGGTGGAGAGGAACTCCACACCTTTGGGATGAACTGGAACATCGATTGTGAGCCAGGCCTTTTTCATCCAGCATTAGTGCCTGACCTCACTAATGCTCTTTTGACTGAATGGGCACAAATTCCCACAGACCCGCCCGGAAATGCTGTAGAAAGCTTTCCCAGATGAGTAGAAGGCTGTTATGGAATCAAAGGGGGGGAGACAACTCCATATTAATGCCCGTGGTTTTGCAACGTGATGTCCAACAAGCTCGTATACGTGTGACGGTCAGGTGTCCACACACTTTTGGTGATATAGTATATATTATTACATTGTTTTTGAGCATGACTGAGACTCATTCACTGAGGGAATCTAGGTCATACATGAAAGGAATTCATTGACTAAACTGGTGACCCAGTGAATGAGAGAGACGGGAATCTAGCGAAATTCTAATGACTTACATATTTAGGTCTTTTAAAACAAGCCCAGACAGTTTTTAAGTGAACAAAATGACATGGAATCGAAGGACAGTGAGTCCTTGACGTTAGTGACTCATTAAAAAATACTGAATCATTTGTGAGTGACTCGACTCGACTCTGCTCGCTTTTTGGGGGCTTTCCACTGTGGATAGTATCTGGTACCTGGTACTTTTTTTTAGCACCACCTCGGTCGAGGTTCCAAGCAATCCGAGTCGATACTAAATGTGAGCCACGCACTCAGGGAGTATGGAATTCTCCAGAACGAGTGGTTCTGTATGTTGCCTGAATAAATACGTGTCATTTAATACATACTTTGCGTGCGGTAATATTCTATTAAGCGAAAATGATGTGTTATTTAACTCATTACAGATAAAATTACAACAAAAGGTTTCTGTCTTAGATTTTTACATCTCGCTTGTTACCGATTTCCAAACAGGCGTTTATCGAAGTCGCTCCTGTCGCGGCTGAATCGAACTTATTCATATCGAGCACTACGTAGGTTATAGAACGCCGTTATTTTACATCCTTAATAGGGTCCGTGTTCAGTGAACAGGAAAGGCGTTTGGCCTGAGCGTGTATTTGTACAGGGCTTCGATAACACAGCATTACTCCTGCGTGAAGCTGAGTGGAAGATGGCACCTACGTTGAGGCGGCACTAAACTGCAGTGGAAAAGCAAGCTCAGGAAAGTAAAGCGAGCCGAGTCGAGTCGAGTCGAGCCGTATCGTGCAGTCCAAAATTGTCTAGAGAGAGAGAGAGAGCGTTTACAGTGACATTTTGACAGCGACGTCTTTGTGCTACTAAACTGGCAGAACTAGGTCACATCTGTTAACAAACAAAAAAGGATAAAAGCTGGAAACATAGAGAAAATTCAGAGAGAGAGAGAGAGAGAGAATCCAGATTCCTGAACAGAAAGGGTGGTTTTGTAGTTTGACTCTAGAGACAGAAACTGAGTCACTCAGCTGGTGGTTGATAGATTTAGGCTGAATCGTTTTATTCTGTTCATATTAAAGCCCCATTTTTTTTTTTTCCCATTTCGAGTGAGACCGTTAGAATAACAAGCCCAGATTTGGGGATAAAAAAATTATATTTAAACGGCAAAGTGTGTTTCTGACTCCTGAGACTAAAACCGAGCAGTTCTCCCGACTGTCGGTTTATTTAGGGAATCAAACTGGGACGAATCTTTTTCACTTCTGTTCGTATTAACTGTCATTTTTTTAGGTTTATTAATTCTGAAGCATCCGAGGAAGAGCTACGAATACGCTGCTTTAGAGACAGACAGAGAGAGAGAGAGAAAGAGAGACAGAGAGAGAGAAGCCCAGATCCCTGAATAGAAAGCGCCGTTAAATGGCTGTGTGTCTCACTCTAGAGACTGAAACGGAGGTAATGCGTTTCATAAAATATTAAATAAAGCCCCCTCAGCTTTGAATAAAAGCACTGGCAGGTCTAGCTAAACGATCCTGACATCCCAGGCATAGCACTTTCTAGAAAGAACACACACACACACACACACACACACACACACACACACACACGGAGCCAGAAAAGCACACATTTTTAAAGCCTGATGCATGCATGCCTGCTCATATAGACACAACGAAGAGCACATGCGTGCACACATATTCAGGGAAATACACACCCAGTCACACAGCCAGACTAGACACTCAGTCTGTCTCCAAGGTGTGTCCTTAGTCTTTGATGCCATATTGCATCATTCTGACCCAGATTTCCTGACTATATTAGCCAGCTCTTGGTATACTGTCCATTTTATTCAGCTATAAAGCACCACATGGTCCAGAGTCATGCTAGGACAGAGGTTCACCACAAGGGGGAGCCATAATAGGGAATTATGGTAATTATGGAATTTCAGAAACATTTACGTCTTTGTTTTTGTTTTTTGTTTTTCGTTTTTTTCTAAGAATATGCAAGCAGCTGTCATAAACTGCAATGTCAACCAACTACTTATCATACAGCTACAGTTAAGCAACCTACTGACCAGTACATGACCAGTATAGTAGGTTTGACTCCAGGCTCGCTTGACTCTCTTTAACTGCATTTCGTTGGCTTTGTACTTAAGCGGAATCTAATCTAATGCAATCTAATCTACGGGGAAATACAGTACACGCTCGAATATCCCAACAATTTCCCAACAGTGATGAACAGACGCTTTAACGTTTAACAGAGCACAGAAGCACTGTTCTCAACATGGACAACCGGGAAATCTGCATATTTTACACGTTGTTAAAGCGATGGAAATCACACGCCTCTGTTCATGATTCGCTGCATTTGTAATGAAAGTGAATTAACAGTTTTCTTGGGCATTAAAATAAATAAATACCATAAACTGTATTAAGGCCAGTAGCGTGTTAACGGTAATGACACTGGCTTGCTGATCTGAAGGTTGTGAGTTCAAATCTCACAGAGCAGATCATAAACATGACAGTTTTTAAATCTTGAGAAAAGGAAAACATTATAATA